>NC_045958.1:88934997-89269081 GCF_010909765.2 Amblyraja radiata | reverse complement strand
CTTCAATCTTTGTAAACACTGAAGCAATGTAATCATCAAGCAACTGCTATTTTCTTTCCACCATAATCGTATCAGATCTTTTTAAGTATCGCTTTAACCACTCTCAATGATTCTGTTTTTCTCTACCGGTGTTTGAAAGTTTTTTCTATTTCTAAACATGTTGACAACGTTATTTTTATTTAACCAACCTATTCTCTGTTACCCTCAGTTTTATATTTTTCTTGTAGCTAGTGCCACAGACAATTCATTTGTGTGAAGGGCCTGTCCCACTTTCACGACCTAATTCACGACCATTTTTACTCGTGGTGTGGCGGGTTAACAACTCAGATACCGACCCCGTGACTCCCGCCTCCCCCACCAAGATGCTGCCCTCTAGAGCCGATGGTTCGTCGTGACCTTGGGTTGCTATCAGGTGCCGCCACAGTGGACACTTTTCATAGGGTTAGAAAAACGGCATGACCTACTTGATGCCACGAGTACCTACGATTAACATCACAACCTTTGACCTGGTGACGACCATGCTGCGAGTATGAGTCAAGGGCAAACTTGGCAGAGGTCGTGAATTAGGTCATGAAAGTGGGACAGGCCCTTAACTTTGCTTAACTATAATCATGCACTGTTTTTTTTAGCTGAATCTGATTGGAGTGTTAATACTGAGCAATAGAATATACTGAAAATACTACAAATGCTTATTAGGTCAGGTCAGAACCTTAAGTGGAGGAGTTGTTAACATCGTGGGTCTGGGTGACTCATCCAATCTTCAGTCAGGATCAAGCAAGTCACGCCAACTCAAGTCATTCGAATGCACGGTCTACAACCCTTTGCCACTGCATTTTCCCCTCCCTCCACCCTCCAAAATGACTAAAATATGAAAAATAAACACTACGTGCTGGAGTAACTCAACTCTGGAGGACAAGGATAGGCCAAATTTCAGGTTTTGATCTCACAATATAATCATCACCCACCTAAAAGTAAGGGCTAAAGTTTTTAAGCTAATGCTTGCCATTAACATCAGAACGTGCAAGTTTAGTTTAATTTTTAGTTTAGAGAAACAGCGTGGGAACAGGCCCTTCGGTCCACCGAATCTGCGCCGACTAGTGAACTCTGTACACTAGCACTATCCTACACACTAAAAATAATTTACAATTTTTACCAAAACCAATTAGCCTACGAACCTGTACGTCTTTGGAGTGTGGGAGGTAACTCCATACAGACAACACCGGTAGTCAGGATGGAACCCAGGTCTCTGGCGCCGTAAAGCAGCAACTCTACCACTGCTCCAATGTGCTGCCCTGTGTGCATCATTTCTCGTGTTGCTCCTTATAGTAGGATGAGTCTGTCCCATGTTTTGTGTCCACTTCCAGAGGTGCCCAAGGTTGCTCTTGGCATGTGTGGCTCCCAGTGTGTCTTGCTAGCCTCACGGGTGGCACAAGGCCTTTATTATTGTTGTTGAATGTCTCTGATGATCAGAAACATTGAGTAAAAGGAAAACCGTATAAACCTTGAAAAAAATTGAAAGTATTTAATTAAAAATATTTTAAACTATATGCAACTTATGTTAATAAAAACATTAATTAAAATGGTTGGGAGAAAAGACATAACTTTTATGTACATTAACTGGGGCTACATGAGAGAGCAAAAGAGTCCTGAAAACATACCATGCAAAAACAGGCCCTTTTCCCCATCGATTGTGCAGCGCCCATCAACTTCCCATTTTACACTAATCCCACATTGATCCCATTTGTCACAAAGACACTTGGACACATACATGGATAGAAGAAATCTATCAACCAAGAAATGGGTTTGTGGGCAAGTGGGCCAAACACAGGCAAATGGGACTAGTTTAGATGGGACATCTTGATCGGCATGGATGAGTTCGGCCGAAGTCCTGTTTCCATGCTGTATGACTCTACGAATCTGTTTCACAGTGACTAGTTTGTTTTACATTACTTAGGTGAGATTTTTGGATTTTGGTTGCAACTACACAAAAATGCATTCAAATGCGACAATGGAAAGTCATGTGAAGCAACTACCAGCTGCCAGCAAGTGCTGAAGTAGGAGGATAAATATTTAACCAGATTACATCCCTCTGTGTTCACAGTTAATGCTCCAGCTTTCCAATGATAAGCTGCAGTCAGCTGACCCCCAAGGTCCCAGGTGTTTTTAACAAGCGTGCAATGATTAAAGAGATACCTCATTAGACGCCAACTGTTCTGAGTTCTGTCACATTTAAACATGCATCAGAAAAAGTTTCCGAAAAAATACTGTATTAAGGCTGTCTCAATCACAGCCTGTCACAGCAAATGTCGCAAATGGAACTGAAATATTGCAGCAATTTAATTTGAAGCAATTTGACAGTATTTGAAGCAGCAGAATTTGTTTCTTCCCTTGAGAATTGTTGGGAAGGCAACGTTTAAATTGCTTTCACAAATGTGCTTGATGCTCCAGTGGTAGTTTGTCTCAGTCACGGTATTTTTCTAACTTTGAATGTGCTGTAGGAATTAGTTTTCCCAGTTTTCGTTTTAAATATGATATTTATATTGATGCGACCAGGCGGTTTGCAGAAATTTTCAAAGGTCATAGACCCTTTTCACATTTTTCACAGCCATAGATAAATAGGTGGCATTTGAATGATTTTTTGTCCTTGCAGCTACTTAATTTTGTGTTTGTAGTTTGCACAACTAAAGGACCAGCTCACAGAGACAGAGGCCAAGGTTCGATCCTTACCTCGGGTACTATCTCTGTGGAGTTTGTGTGTTCTCCATGTGACCATGTGGGTGTCCTCCACAGGGACCGCGGAACGTTTTTGAAAGTGGGGGGCTGAGCGATCACTGATCACCGGCCTCGGGGGTACCCGGTGAGGGAGCGGGGGGAGGGTGGCACAATTATTATTTTTTGTTGTTGCTTGACCTTCAAAAACTGGGGGCTAATACAGTCCATCCCCCAACTCAAAGTAGGGGGATATATCCCCCTCCCCCTCCCTCTCGGGGCCTACTCTCTCTCTCTCTCTCTCTCTCTCTCTCTCTTTCTTTCTCTCTCCGGGCCAACTCTCTCTCTCTCGGGGCCGACTCTCTCTCTCTCTCTCTCTCTCTCTTTCTTTCTCTCTCCGGGCCAACTCTCTCTCTCGGGGCCGACTCTCTCTCTCTCGGGGCCGACTCTCTCTCTCTCTCTCTCTCTCTAGGCCGACTTTCTCTCTTGGGGTCGTCTCTCTCTCTCTCTTTCTCGGGGCCCTCCCTCCCTTCCGCTCTGCGGCTAATAACACGCTTCGTTCACTACCCCATATCTCGACTGTGAACCGCGCTGTGTTTGGCCGTTGAGCGGAGGAGGGAGGGTTTTGGGGGTGGCAATCTGTTTCCGCCACGGCTGGTCATGGTTTTGCCGCGCTCACTGTGCGCTTGTTCTGAGATTCTGAATGTTGGAGATCCTCAGAAGAAGAGAAAAATACACCTGCGTACCGGATAATTTCGGCTTATGAAGCACGTCTAGCCAAAAAAGTGGAGGGGCTGCAGCCACCCCCAGCCCCCCCCAGTTCTGCGGCCCATGCTCCGGGTGGGTTAATTGGTCTGCAAATTGTCCCTAGTGTCTTGGGAGTGGATGAGGAATTGGTATAACATAGACTTGGGGTGAATGTGTGATCGATGGTGGGTATGTGCTTGGTGGGCTGAAGGGCCTCTTTCCAGGATGTATCTCTATACGGAACTAAAGTTTGACTGGGGAATAATGCAGATGGTGGAATTCTTGACAACTCTTCTACTCAAGAATTTTTTTATTCTCCTCCATGTAATTCCTTTAAGTGGTACTGATAGGTAAAAGAGTTGGAGGAAATGTGAACATTTCAATTTTAAACCCAGCAAGTTGTTGCAATTTGAAATGCAATACCTGAGTGTGATGGAAGCAAATTCAATATCTAAGTTCAAACAAGAATTGGATAAGTACCTTGTAAAAACGTACAGGAGAGGAGCAATGAAATAACTCTTCCAAACAGGCACACAGTGGATGGACAAAATGGGCTCTTTCTGTACAGTTTGCTGGAATCTGAAGCAAAACAACAAATTATTGGAGAAACTCAGCAGTTGAGCAGCTTCTGTGAGTAGAAGAGCGATCAATGTTTTTGGTGGATGGCCTGCATCAGGACTTATTGAGAGTCCTGATGCAGGGTCTTGATCCAAAAGATCAACAATTCCTTCCACCCCTGCACATGCTGCTCATGTTCCTCCAGCAGTTTTGTTTTAAACTTTCTGTACAGTGATATTCTAAAGTAAAAGTATAGTGCAGACCAACAAAATGTTAGTTTTTATTAGTGGAACTGCACTATGCTGACCAAGATGCCCCATCCAAGCTAGTCCTGTTTGCTCATGCCTGGCCCATATCCCTCTAAACCTTTCCTATCCATGTACCGGTCCAACTGTCTTTTAACTGTTAACTATAAGTTCCTGTCTCAACGACAAAAATACCCTTCAAATTCCTATTCAATATTTCTCCTCCAACCTTAAATCTATGCCATCTAATTCTTGACTTACCTTTCCTGGAGAAAAGGATTCTGTGTGTTTACCCAATCCATGCCCCTCAGGATTTTATACACCTCTGTAAATCACCGTCAACCTCCTGCGCCCCAAGGAATAAAGTCCTCGCCTGTCCAACATCTCCCTATAGCTCAGGCCCTTGAGCCCTGGCAACACCCTCATAAATCTTCTCTGTACTCTTTCCAGCTTAATGGCATCTTTCCTACAGCAGGATGACCAATAATTGAACATTGCACTCCCAAGGGTGGCCTCAGATGAATTGTTTTCAGAAAACAAATCATATTGAAGAGTGGCGAATAAGGGAAGATGCATACATTGGTCATTATTTCATTGCTAATGTGGATGGAATTTATTGCCCTTATGATGATGCTGTCACTTAAAACGTATGCCATAGGTTCTTCCTTTTCATGCCAAAAGCAAAAGCGGCGAAAATTATTTTGTTTTTTTAGTTTTAGATATGCAGCGTGGAAACAGTCTGGTGCTCATTCAGCTCACCGGGTCTATGCCGACCATCGGTCACTCACACACTACTTCTACCCTACATCCGAGAAACAATTTCTAGAAGCCAATTAACCTCCAAACCTGCACGTCTTTGGAATGTGGGAGGAAACCGGAGCACCCAAAAAAACCCAAAGATAGACACAAAGTGCTGGAGTAACTCAGTGGGTCAGGCAGCATCTCTGGAGAAATTCAGATGGGTGATGTTTTGGGTTGGGACTCTTCACTTTGTGTCTGTCTTTGAATTCATTTTGTTTAGTCTAGTTTAAAGATACAGCATTGAAACAGGCCCTTCTTCCCATCGAGCCCACACTAAACATCGATCACCCATTCAGGCCATTTTTGTTATCCCATTTCCCCTTCCACTTCCTACACACGAGGGGAAGTTTACAGAGACCAATTAACATATAAACCTGCACATCTGGGATGTGGGGGGGAAACCGGAACGCCTGGAGGAAACCCATGCGATCACAGGGAGAAGGTGCAAACTCCAGAGTCAGCACCTAATGTCAGGATGGAACCTGGTTCTCTGGCGCTGTGAGGCAGCGGATTTACCAGCTGTGCCACTGTACCGCCCTTGTGCCACACTGCTGCCCCAGTTTCTTTGCCGTGTCAGGTTTCCCAAGAGTGGTGGGAGACAGAGCTGGGGCGGAGCGGATATCCTTCCAAATCTGCAAGAGGTTACATTAATCAGCAACAATAACAAAACTATTGATATTGAAGAACATCACATGGACATAAAGTGGCATTACAAAGATTGAAGCTATTCATCAATAACCATTATTCAGTCTGAATACTAAAGATTACTGGCCCTCAAGATGGCACAGCTTCAAAGGCTTTTTTACACGTAAATAGAGGCGTAGAAGAGGACAAAGATAGGTCGGTCACTGTGATCTTTGTGTCATGCCTTTCACCGAGTTCCACATCAAAGGCAGTTACCAGGTGCGGAATGGATAGGTTTCATCCCGACGTCTGGGCGTGGAGCATTTGAATTATGATCTGCTTTAGGTTACAGTTGCTTGTGTTTAAAGCCAGTGTTTTGTTGCTTCAGGTTTCAATTTACATTTGCTCATAATGTTTCTGTTCACAACAGGAATAACAGCAAATCTAAGGCCTATGCATGGTTGGACTTGACTCAAACTGCTGAATGGCTTCAACATGACTCACTGCAGATTTCTACATTGCTGTGCTAACCTTGCGATATATTAAATTTTTAATACATGTAATTGAGATTAATTGGTGGTAGCCTAGTAGATTATGTTACTGGACTTCAGAAACTCTGAATAAACCATAAATTTATTCAGAGCCCCCATACACCCTGATGCAAGAGCGGAACTCGCTATCAAAACATGGAGGGGACGGTGGACACAATTTTTTGGCGGCCTCGCGCGCATGCGCACAATCATGCGCGTGAGTCTTCGGAGGCTCAATCCAGTGCTAAATGCAGCTCAACTCTGCCTGTCTCGCCGGGTTAACTACAGCCCTGCCTGGACTGACGGGATACCAGCGCTGCTTCTCCGCGCTGGCCATATTTCCCGCAAGCCCAGGCAGGTTAGCCTGGCGGGACAGGCAGAGTTGAGCTGGGTTTAGGGCTGTTTCTCTGCGCTGGCTGTGGGTCTGGGGGTACAGCTCGCGTCTGACTGCCGACCTCTCTGGCCACTCGTGGGGGAGGGGCACTCGGGACAGCGCCTGAGAGCCGGCCGGGATCGATCCTGCCTGCGGATGAGGCGCAGGTTTGTGCCACGTCTCCCTCCTCCAATCGCCGCGCTCTATCCTCAGCCCCCCCCCCCCCCCACTCCTCCCTCCTCCAATCATCACGCCCTCGATCATCAGTCCTGCCCCCACTGCCTCGCGGAAAGCGGAGATTTTAAAATCGGGATCACAAAAACTTGGGGGGGATGTCCCCCACCTCTCAAAACATGGGGGGGACGTGTCCCCTCTGGCCCCCCCGGGTTTTCTGCCCCTGCCCTGATGGTATTACAGTCACAGTCACAGTCATAGAGGCCGAGGTCAGAAGATCCTTCAGGGGGTGAACCCTCGGAAAGCGCCTGCACCTGATGGTATACCCGGTCGAGTTCTCAAAACCTGTGCAGACCAACTGGCTGGGGTTTTTGCGGACATTTTCAACCTCTCACTACTGAGGTCTGAGGTTCCCACTGCTTTAAGAGGGCATCAATAATACCGGTGCCTAAGAAGAGAAAGGTGATGTGCCTGAACGACTATCGACCAGTGGCACTAACGTCTGTAGTGATGAAATGCTTTGAGAGGTTGGTTATGGTGCATTTCAACTCCTACCTCAACAAGAACCTCGACCCACTACAGTTTGCCTACCGTCACAACAGGTTAACGGAGGATGCGATCTCACTGGCTCTCCATTCCGCACTGGACCACTTGGACAATAAAAACACTTGTGTCAGGCTGTTTATAGACTACAGCTCGGCGTTCAATCCCATCATCCCCTCCAAGCTGGTTACGCGAAGGGTCCGTAGATGAGGGGTGGCTCTGCTGTCAGTGACCGAAGGACTGGTGGCTGGATCTAGGGAGTGGGTATGGCCAAACGTGGCCTGGTTGGGTTGCTCCTAGGCCTGGCCAAGCTGGCCATCGGACACGGAAGAGGGCTTCGCCCGAGCCAGATGCTTGCCCCTTTGCCGGGGTTACGTCCACGCCCGGGTGGTGTTAGAGAGGGACATAGTTGTACAGTAGTTATTTAGTATATTTGTAAGGATTGTAACATAGTTGTATGAAAATGTAGATCATTTGGTGATTTTGTACTATGGGGGTGGGTGTGTTACCACGGTTTTGTTTTTTTTAGTTTTTGTATCGTGATCGTAATTAAATAAATTTTTTGAAGCAAAAAACAAAAAGCTGTTTACGCGAGGAGGTGTGGTGTTGCGGAGCTCCCGTCCAACACAAAAACGAGTGAGTTTAAACATCTTTTTGGAATTCGGAGGAGGTACAGCGGTACATTTAAATATCCTTGAGTATAGCTGCGAAGCTGCAGAGATTTGTTTTAAAGTTTCCGCGTGTCTTGGGACCGTGAGCAGTATTATCAGCAAACTGCGTAGCCCACACTACTGTGGCTGGCAACCTGCCAGGAAACTGTGGCGCACCAAAAGGGGGAGAAAAACTTTCTGGACTGTTACAACTACGTCCAGAACAACCCCCTCTTACTGCCTTGTCGGTGCTGACGGGGCCGGTCTGGCTTTCGTACGGTGTGGGAGGTTTTTCTGCACCGTCTCGACCTCCTTCTGCGGCCTTGGAACCTGGAGCTGATGAAGCCTCCTTTCCCTCGGCAAGACCAGCGGAGATAGGAGGCTTCCAACAACAAAGACTGCAGGCAAATCCCATTTGTTGCTGCAGGAGCAGCGAAGACCAGCTGGGATTGCCTGCGGAGGTCAGCAGTTCGCCAGGGAATGCAGGAGAGCCGGATAACCGGGCGAAGAGGTGGTGACGCAGCCATTATCATCGTTCGACGCGACACCGCATGCCTCCTTCCCTCGAACTGTTCCATATTGTTTTTGTGTGTGAACTTGGCCTCATGCCATTTGGACTGTGTATCTGTCTGGCATTGTGTTTAAGTGCTATGTTTAAATTGTAGCGCCTGATACCATGCAGGGTCAGTGTTCTGGGGGAGCGGGGCCTTCGGCTGCTCCTCTTAGGGCCCGGTTCCCCATAAGGAACTTGCCTTTCGAGCATGGGATAAGGTGCTACTTGTCCCCCCAGATGAACATGGAGGACTGCGTAGCTGCCTTGGCCCTGGCAGCTAAGCCCACAGACATCCTGTACGTGGGCAGGATGTTTGGGAAGGCCGTGTTCTTCCTCGAGTCCGTTGAGGGGGTGAACGCGGTCGTGACTAAAGGGATCTCAGTGGGGGGAACATTCCTACAGGTCGAGCGCTTGGTGACCCCCACGCAGCGGGTGGTCTTGTCCAACATCCTGCATTACAAACGAGGCCCTCCTTCCCCACCTTCACACCATGGGGAAGGTACTCATGGGCATCACCCCGATATCCCAGGGGTTCCACAGGAAGGAGCTGCGGCACGTTCTTTCCCTCCGGCGCCAGCTGACAATGTTGCTGGACAGGGAGGAGGTAGTTGGCGGGCGCTTCTGTGTCCAGCACGATGGGCGTGATTTCACCATCTTCTGGACATCAGGGCGGCCAAGGTGCCATGCCTGTAAGGAAGTGGGGCATATTTGGAGGAATTGCTCCAAATCCCGAATTGCTCCGCCTCTGCCTCCGGTGCCACTAACCCCCCTCCTTCGGTGCAGGGGGTGAAGAGGAACAACCGGCCTCAGCTCAGGTCCTTCTTGGATGACCTGAAGAAGGACGCCAAGACCACGAGCAGCATTGTTCCTGTTGAGGGTAGAGGGGCCAGTAGAGCGTCCCTTGTAACCCAGGTTTTGCTCGAGCGGGATGCTTGCCCCTTTACCGGGGTCACGTCTGCACCTGGGTGGTGTTAGAGAGGGACATAATTGTATCGTGATTCTTTAGTATATTGTAAGGATTGTAACATAGTTGTTTGGAAATTTAGTGTCTGAATAATTTGGTGATTTAGAGTTTGGTGATTTTGTAATATGGTGGTGGATGTGTCACCATGGTTTGGTTTTGTATCATGATAGTAATTAAATAAATTATTTTTGACACAAGCTAACAGTGTCTCTGCGCATCCCTCTGCAATTGGATCCTCGACTTCCTCATCCACAGACCACAGTCTCTTCGAATTGGCAGAAATACTTATTCCTCATTAACAATCTGTACGGGAACACCTCAAGGCTGCGTGCTCAGCCCCTGCTGTACTCTATACTCATGACTGTGTAGCCGGGCATTGTGCGAACTCCATCATCAAGTTCACCGACGACATCACTGTTGTGGGACGAATTACAGATGGTGATGAGTCAAAGTATAGAAGTGAGTTTGACCGATTGACCAAATGGTGCCAGCACAACAACCTGGCTTTCAACATCAGTAAAACCAATGAACTGATTGCGGACTTTGGAAGTGGAAGGATGAGCACCCACAATTCTGTTTATATCAATGGGACAATGGTGAAGAGAGTCAAAACCTTCAAATTCCTGGGCGTGCATATATCCGAAGATCTTCCTTGGATTCGGCACACTGATGGAAATATAAATAAAGCACATCAACGCCTCTATTTCCTGAGAAGATTACGGAGATTCGGTATGTCAAAGAGGATTCTCTTGAACTTCTACAGGTGTACAGTAGAGAGCATATTGACTGGTTGCATCGTGGCCTGGTTAGGCAACTTGAACGTCCAGGAGTGGAAAAGACTGCAAAAAGTTGTGAACACTGCCCAGTCCATCACCGGCTCTGACCTCCCCACCATCGAAGGGATTTATCGGAGTCGCTGCCTCAAAAATGCAGCCAGCATCATCAGAGACCCACACCATCCTAGCCACACACTCATTTCACCACTGCCATCGGGAAGAAGGCACAGGAGCCTGAAAACTGTAACGTCCGGGTTCAGGAACAGCTTCTTCCCTACAGCCATCAGGCTATTAAACACTACAACCTCAAATAAGCTCTGAACTACAATAGATTATTATTATTATTATTATCATTATTGCACTACTATTGTTTGTTTTTTTGAGTATGTGTATGTATATATATATGTGTGTGTGTACTTATGAGTATATGTGTATATATACACACTGAACTTTTTTTCTCTCGTTTATAATATTGTTTACAGTGTACCATGTTTACATATTCTGTTGTGCTGCAGCAAGTAAGAATTTCATTGTTCTATCTGGGACATATGACAATAAAACACTCTTGAAAATGAGAAAACCACTCCACTCTAGTTGATCAGTAAATAAATGTTTATTTGTTAAATGCCTAAAAGCTGGTGTTTGTTTAAACAACCCAATTGTTTCAGTAGAGAAGAAAATGTGCCTTACATTTGCATCTATTCCTGCATCGGTTTGTTTGACTGGTGTTGTAAATATTACACCGATGTTTAAAAAAGAATAAAGAGTCATTCAACTGCACGCAGGCCAGTGACAGCTTCCCTAGGGTGGTCAAAGTTTGGTTTGGTTTATTATTGTCACGGGTGAAAAGCTTTTGTTTGCGTGCTGTTCAGTCAAATCAGTTCACACTCTGCATGAATACAACCAAGCCATGCACAAGTAAACAGGTAGAGTGAAGGGAAAAATAGCCGAGTACAGAATATACTTTTCAGCAATAAAACTTTGAAGTTGCAGCAAAAAAGTCCAATGTCCACAATGAGGTTTTGTTTAGTTTACTTTAATGTCACATGTACCGAGGTACAGTGAAAAGCTTTTTTGCATGCTATCCAGTCAGTGGAAAGGCTATACATGATTACAATCAAGCCATCCACAGTGTACAGATACAGGATAAAGGGAATAACGTTTAGTGCAAGATAAAGTCCAGTAAAGTCTGATTAAAGATAACCTGAGGGTTTCCAATGGGGTAGATGGTAGGTTGGAATTGGTGATAGGATGGTTCAGTTGCCTGATCACAGCCGAGAAGAAACTGTAAGTTAGAAAATTGGGACTAAGCCATAGCTTATGGGAGAACTCTTCAGAAGTCTGATAGCCGAGGGAATAAGGCTGTTCCTGGGTCTGATGGTTAAACAATATTGTGGAAAATATGAAATAGTAAATAAAAGCATATTGTATTGATTAACAAATACAATATAAAGTCCTTGGTGTTGCTAGGGAAAGTACTTACGATGTGCATATGGACTTTCATAAAGGCTTTTGGTAAACGTTTCATTTTACACCAAAATTAAGACCCATGGGAATAAGGGACAATGGCAGCACATGCAGGCTGACGAAGGACCAGGAATCAGAAAGTAATGCTGAACGACTGATTATTTCCCATGCTGGAAAAGTCTTCAGTCAATAATGAGGCATTATAGCAGAGATATCAACATGGAAACGTATGAAGTGATACATCTTCATAGTAAGAATAAAGCACCATGGGAACTAACGGGCATAATGTTAAAAGGGATGGACACACCTGTGGTGTATCCACACAGCTCTTTGAAGATGGTAGGACAAATTATAAAGCTGGTTTTAAAATCAAAGCAGATGAGATTCCTGATTTTATTAATAGAGGGAGAAAGAACAAAGGGGCTAAACTTTTATAAAACATTGGTTAGGTCTCAGCTGCAATACACCATTCAGATTTGTCATCATGATTTCAGATGAATGTTGATTCCTGAGGAGTGGAGAAAATAATTCTAAGAGGGCAGATTGTTGAAAAGGGAAGAATTTTGTTTGCTGTCTTTGTTGCAGAAGTGATTGAGAGGGGATTTCAAAATCATCTGTTTTAGAACATAGGAACATAGTTCCTGAACACTTCCATGTGCATATCCAAAACCCTCTTAAACGCCTCTGTCACATCTAACTCTGCCATCAACCGAGCAATGCATTCCAGGCCCCCACCACTCTGTGGAAAAAAAAACTAAACCTGCACATCTCCATTAAACCTTCTCCCTCTCACCTTATAGCAATGCCCTCCATTGTTGGACATTTCCACCCTGGGGAAAAGGGTTCTGACTATCGACCCTATCTATGCCTCTCATAATTTTGTATACTCCTATCACGTCTCCCCCAACCTCCAATGTTCCAGAGCCCATCCAACCTCTCCCTGTGTTAAAACCCTCTATTCCATGCAGCATTCCGGTTAATCTCCTCTGCACCCTCTCCAAAGCCTCCACATCTTTCAAATAATGGGGAGAACAGCACTTCACGCAATAAAGTTATTTAATGGAATAAATAAAGAAAATGTATTTCCAGCGGTAGACACAAAGTGCTGGAGTAACTCAGCGTGTCAGGCAGCATCCCCTGGAGAATATGGATAGCTGACATTTTGGGTTGGAACCCTTCTTCAGATTCTCGGAATCTGACCCGCTGAGTTACTCCAGCACTCTGTGTCTTCTTTTGTAAACCAGTGTCTGCAGTACCTTATGCCCTTGTCCCACTTAGGAAACCTGAACGGAAACCTCTGGAGACTTTGCGCCCCATCCAAGGTTTCCGTGTGGTTCCCGGAGGATGCAGGTAGTGGAAGCAGGTAGGGAGACTGACAAAAACCTCCGGGAACCGCACGGAAACCTTGGGTGGGGCGCAAAGTCTCCAGAGGTTTCCGAAGTGGGACAGGGGCATTATTCCTTATTTCCAGTGGTATGTGGGTTAGCAACCAGAATAAACAGTTTGAAAAAGTTTAGGAGAGGAGCCAGCGATAAAATGAAGGCATACTTCTTTACACAGTTGTGAGTGAACTGCAGTGGAAGCAGATCGAATAATAGATTTTAAAATGAAATTTAATGAACATCTGGAAAAAAAATGGGTGTGATTAAAGAGCATGGAAGTGGGGTTTTAACTATTTGTTTCTAACTAAACTGTCAGCGCAGATGTGTCAAACATCTGCATGGCATCATTCTATTCCACGGTTGTCCTTTGAAAGGAATACAGTAAGACAAATAAAAATAGGAAATGCTGGGAACATTCAGCAGATTTGCAAAGAGAAACTGACGTTTCAGGTTGAAGCCCCTTCATCAGAATGGGAAAAGTGAGGAAACAAGTTTGTGTTGCATTGTAGAAGTGTCTTGCAAGACTGATGAGATGGACTCTAAAGTCCAACTTTCCAAATCAAGCCCACATACAAGGATTACGTTTTTTTAAATAACTCTTCTGAACTCCCGTTGAAGGTTTATGAATTGCCATCTGCTGCTTTTAGCCCTGAGGTGACTGTTTAGATTAATATTTAATTTATAGTGTCTGTAAATCTGTCTTTCACAGATTTCACATTAAGGAACTTTGTACCATTCTTTTATATTTTCATTTCCAGTAAATATAAATTAATTTTCTTAGACCATAAGACTTAGGAACAGAATTAGGTCATTCGGCAGATTGGCTGATCTATTTTTCCCTCTCAACCCCATCCTCCTGACTTCTTCCCTAAACCTTTCACACCCTTTACTAATCAAGAACTTATCAATCTCTGCTTTAAAAATGCACAATAACTGCTTCCACTCCCGTCTGTGGCAATGAATTCCAGATTAGCCACCCTCTAGCTAAAGACATTCCTCCTCATCTCCATTCCAAAGGGACGTCATTTTATTCTGAGGCTGTGTCCTCTGCTTCCAGACACCCCAATACTGGAAACATACTCTCCATCTATCTAGGCTTGAGTCTTCCTCCACGATTATCTCTACAAGGTTAACTTTGATATCCAGGTCAATCTTCCCTGAACCATTCCTGAGGCACTGATGCCCTCATTGATACAAGTGCTTGAAAAGGCACTGAACTGTGGAATCGGGCGCACTGTTTATCTGCACTGTGTTAATGTAACTTGTTCTGGCACGTTATCCAGGTGCTTCCCAGTCTCTGATTAGCCTTTATTAGTAATGGTCTTGCCCTTACCTGATGCTGACAGGGAGTGATCAATGATTACTGCAATTCCTTCATTGCCTTTTCCAGCGAAAACTCTTTCATGGTGCACGCACGTCTGTTATTATCTCTTGTGTATTACCCTCAGGGTTGCTGGTGTTGGATTACCGATCCAGGAGTTCAGGTCCGGGCCTTGATTCAAGACATCATAGCTAGACCATTAAGTCAGCGGGGGGTGGGGTGGGGGGGGGGGGGTCTTCTGCCTCACTATGTCAGTGGCTCAGTGGGGCACCTACTCCCACTTATTTAGAGGATATAAGTTCCAAGTCCAGAGACTGGAACACAAATAAATTGACCCTCCAGTGCGGTGCTGAGGGATTACTTCACTGTTGAAGAATATCCTTTGGGCGGAATGTTAAACTGAGACCCCCGACTGCACAATCAGATCACAATCGGGAGTATTTCAAAGCGGTGATCTCTTCACCAAAGTTTATGCCTCATTTCCTCCATGGATTATCTGCTCATTCTCACTTTATAGTTGGTGAAAGCTTGAAGTGTGTCATCATTGACAAGTTTGTCGAAGCCTCCTGACGCATTGGTCTTACAGCCGGTCTCAATAGAATGAAGATCCTATGACATCCTGTTCCAGGCACTGCAGCCCAGTTCAGCATAAGTATCGATAGCACCAAGCTGTCGATGGTTCAACCTTCGGGTACCGAGGGAACATTGTCCCTTTATTGCTCTCTCGACAGGGAATGGAAGACTCGAATCAGCAAGGTCAAGGAGAATGTACAAACTCCACACAGACAGCATCCGAGGGCAGGATTTAACATGGGTCTCTGGCGCTGTGAGGCAGCAGCTGTGCCACTGTGTCACTCTTGTGGATGGCACAGTGCCACAGTGTTGGTACCTCACAATCCAGCAAACCATGTTCGATCCTGACCTCTGGTTCTGTCAGAGTGGAATTTTCACATTCTCCCTGTGACTGCTTGGGTTTCCTCCGGGTTGTTCCCGTTTCCTCCCATGTCCCAAAGACTTGAAGGGTGCTTGGTTAAACAGCCATTGAACATTGCTCGGTCACCTGAATCACAAACGTAAAGATAGCTACGAATAGTCATACTCATCACGCCTTTTGCATGGCTGCAAGACTCAGACACTTCACAGGAAATGTGCATCCAACAGCTCGAGTGTTTCCATGTGAGATCTTTAAGGTCACACATGTGCAGGACAGGAGGACAAGCTTGGATGGTCTAGACAGGGCCAACTGGTCAGCATTGAGGCCATGATCCCCGAAGACTTAGTTTAGACTTTAGAGATGCAGCGCGGAAAGATGGCCTTTGGCCCACTGAGTCCGCGCCGACTAATGATCACCCTGTGCGCTAACACTATCCTACATATTAGGGTCAATTTACAATTTTATCAAAGCCAATTAATCTACAAACCTGTTCGTCTTTGGAGTGTGGGGGAAAACCAGAGCACCCGGAGAAAACCTGCGCAGTCATAGGGAGAACGTACAAATTCCGTATAGAGAGCAGTCAGGATTGAAACCAGGTCTCTGGTGCAACTCTACTACTGTGCCACATCTGTTGGGCAGGCCACGTAATTCATATGAACAGTGTCCCTAACAGCTCCTTTATGCAGTTTGTGTGCAGGGCCACTGGAACCAATGCCCCAGAAAGCAATACAAGGATTGAATCAGTCAGCCTCAGACACAGTGGAATTAATGTAAGAGAGCAGGAGACCCGTGCCGAGGAGAGAGGCTAGTGTCCTTTGATTAAAAAGGCCTGTATCAACTTTGAAGGCAGCTGATGGGATTGATTCACCAGACCCAGAGAACACAGAAAGACACTTGCCTTAGAGTCTTTTCCCGTGCCCCCACTCTCCCCGAGTGTGCGGCTCCAGGTCTAGTCTTTCCGGCCACAATTGGTAATGATGCTAATGATGACGGACTGGAGGACTGAATTAAACCAATGAGGACTGACTGAATGAAGAGTGATTCTACACTTCATGCTTCCTTGACAAGGCCACCAGCATCATCAAGGATGAGTCTCCCCGGTCATTCCCTTTTCTCCCCTCCCCCGCCAGGCAAGAGGTACATAAGTGTGAAAAATCATTCCTCCAGATTCAGGGATAGTTTCTTCCCAGCTGTTATCAGCTAACTGAACCATCCTATCGCCATCTAGAGAGCAGTCCTCAGCTACTATCTACCACATTGGAGACCCTTGGATTAACTTTAGTTGGACTTTACTGGACTTTATCTTGCACTAAATATTATTGATTGTAATTGTGTACAGTCTTTCCGCTGACTGCATAGCATGCTCCAAAATAGCTTTTCGGTACACGTGACAATAAACGAATTAAACTAAACTGAACAACTAACATCGTCATACTTGGTGTTCATCCAACACCGCGCATGCAAATTGGCTGCTGCGTCTTCTTCGTTACAGCACTTCTAAGTGCTTCAACGGGATGTCCTGAAAGATGTGCTGTAAATGCAAGCCTTCATTCGAATGCTAAAGGATACCTTTTACTGCATTAATCAAGCAGAGTAGAGCTGATTGTGCCGAGATATCCATAGGAAGAAATGGGACTGAGTAGAAAATGTTTTATGCATTTCCCATTTAAAACATCTTGTTGGATGCAGAATATGTGCATTTTGACAAGCAATCTTGAAAGTATTATGTGTTATCAAGAGAATGTCTGCGTATGAATTCAAGGCTTTCAACGAAGATGCTGTTCCAATTGCTAAAAGGGTCACATTGTTCAAGGATTTTAAGCAGTGTTATGACTGAAATAGAATGTGACCTAAATGATCAGTGTAACGATGGTTCTCAGGCTCATTAAAATTGCATGCAAAGCCGTTTTAGAGGAGAATTGCGTCAATGGATATTTATTTTTAATCATCTGCTGCAATGTTTAAATGGGAGAGGGCAAACTTTTGTGCAGAGTACCAGATAATCTACCTCAACAACTTGATATTTCAAAATGTTTATTTATAACTCTTTTGGGCTTCATATCCTGCTTTTAAAGCTTCCATCTAGCACTTCTCTTCGAAAACAGGCTCCTCTTGTAATATTGGCTACATTTCACTCCGTTGTCAAACAGATGACATTTGTGTCACAAGCACTGAACTGAGGACATTTTGGAAAAATGACGGATAAAAATATCAGAGAGGAGACACAGGCTGCTAGAATCTTGAGTAAAATACAAAGTGCTGGAGCAATTCAGCGGGCTAGGCAGCATCTGTCTGAAGAAAGGTCCTGACCCGAAATGTCACCTATCAATTCCTTCCACAGATGCTACCTGACCCGCCGAGTTATTCCAGCACTGATAAAAATGCCTGATTGAACTATCAAGCCTGTCATACCTTGGCCACAACACTCGCTCCCACCTTAATTTATCTCCACCCAACATCATGCGATCTCTTCATAGAGGAATGTTAAAATCTTTGGGCTACTTTAGGAATAAAGTATGATGGGAGAAAAAAGGAAATTAAAACACAAAATACTGGAAGCACTGGTCAGCAAATGTCTGTAGAAAAATTATCAGTTGTCTGAGACCCTTTGCCAATGCAAGATTGAAGAGTCTCAGATGTGAAACATTAATTCTATTTCTCCTTCCACAGATACTGCCTGACTTGCTGGGTGTTTGATTTTATTTTGGATTTTTGATTTTATTTTAGATTTTTGATTTTATTTTAGATTTCTCGCATCTGCATTTTTTATATTGACGCATTGGGAGGAAAATGAATGGTGCCATTTTCCCATCACCTAAAATTCTGCTTCACCCCACACAACCTTCATCCCTGTATGCAGTAGCACAGTCTACTGATAGAGTAAAGATACTGAGGGTAGGTCCTTTTGGGTCACTTTTGAAGTAAGCCCATTGGTGCTCATTGGTATAATGTAGGGGATATCTGAGGGATGGAGCAAGTGACAGAAATCTGATAGAGGTCTGATGTAACTGAGAAATCTGTTTCAGGACATATGACAATAAAAATACTCTTGGTTCTTGACTTGACTCTTCTACAACTCCGAGTGCCACCATTTAGCCCAACCTACCCACACCAACCAACAAGCCCCATCTACACTAGTCCCACCTGCCTGTGTTTGGCCCTTACCTAAGTACATATGACAATAAAGTATCATTGACAAGCAGTGACAAATAAGCCAGGAGAAACCTCTTTATGCTTAGACTGGTTAGAATGTAGAATTTGCTGCAGCAAGGTTGAGATAAACTACATTTAAGCTCAATACACTTCAGTAGAGTAAGGGGAAAAGAAAGATATTCCTTCATTTAAGGAAGATTGACTACAAAGATGCAACAAATCCCTGGCAGCATGAAAATTGGTAAGCGCTGCTTGAGCTGATAAGTTTCACATGACAGAAACTAAATCTGTGCCTTTGTGTTTGTGTAGGAGAACCACCCACCACCGCCACCTCCACCTCCTTCGAACGCTACTGTTACGACATGTGCTTCAAGTTCCCCACGACCATCTGTGGGACCTGTGGACCAAGTGGCACATCCAAGGCCTCAAGTGCGGCCAAATATGTAAGATTCTGCACGTGTGTGTGTGTGCGCTTGCTTGCTGGCTTTCATCTTCAAATGCAATTTATTTATAAATTTCATATAGTTTGAAAATAATCTTTATTCACGTTTTTCCTTATCACCCCCTTCTTTTGGGCTGAAGGAGGCGCTCTGAGAATAATTTCCAAGGCAGTAGTGGTTATTCGTGTGGTTTTTTTCAGTAGGTAATTAAGTAGTATACCTATCTAATAATTAGTTCTAATCTAATGTTTTAGGGGATTTATAAAGTTACATTAACTGCATAGAATTTGCAGCACAAGATGATCATTCAGATCAAATGGCCCAAATCAAGTTACCAAGATCCATCACATTTTGCCTCAATTTGCTTTCATCTCAGCCATTCTGATTTATTGTCTCCAGATAGTTGATTGAGATCCCTGAAATGTTAGTTCAGTGATTTAACCACTGCACAACCATGTACCTTAAACACCATTGTGCAAACCAATAGGTCAGAATCTTTAGTAATGCTCTTATCTGTATCCATTTATCAACTGGTGTTTAGTTTAGAAAGGTAATGCAAATAGTAGGTCAAGATGTGCGGTATGGTAAGAACAGGATGGTAATGCAGTGTAACATAACATGCATTATGTCTGTGTTTGTAACCCTTTCAGATGATACTTTATACTCAAATGTATTGAATGCAGGCCAAACTGGAACACGCTTTCTCTTTTACAGCTATATAGTGGACCCGAGATCTAACCAAGGATGATTTTTCTCCTCTCATTAGCTTTTCCTATATCTACAGGTATGTTGCTTTGTATCCTTACACATCACGGAAGGAAGATGAGCTTGAGTTGCGAAAGGGTGAGGTATTTCTGGTGCTTGAGCGTTGTCAAGATGGATGGTTCAAGGGAACGTCAATGCACACGGGCAAAATCGGTGTTTTTCCTGGGAACTACATGGCTCCAGTAACAAGGTCAGTAAGACCTGGTGAAATGAAGCATGACCAGTCAGTACCATGTGAATGCTGCTTTGTTATTGAATTCGAAATTCAAAGAAACGTGTGCTGGAAATAAAATACGTGATCATGAGGTGCGCAGCTCATTGTAAAAGCTCCCCAGTTTGCTTGTGTACTTTGGGAAAGAAAATCTACAACTTTTACCCAGGATTCCAGACTCCCTGTGATGTAGTTTACTTTAAACTGCTTACAGGTTGTACTGCTTTTACACGTGTTTCCATTAATACAAATTGGATATGACGCTAGTGATGAATTAGGAAGCACTATTTGCATTATGCAGGCCAAATTGGTTATAATGCTATTCCGATTGGGAACTGGAGAACCACTTAAAAATTACATTGGAAATTGACAAACAGAAAAAAAGCTGCCCATGATTTTAAACCGTATAGGGGAACTTTTTCCATGGAATATCTCTGCAGTAATCAGACACCATTGTCGCCGAGGAACACAACTGTTACTTAACTGTGGGAAGCCAGAGAAATTAACAAGCAACCACTTCTATTGGCCCTTGTGCAACAATACTCTGTTAAATAATGTAACGTACAGCCTTTAGTATTATTAGCCTGCAGTAACAAAACTAAACTTACTGCTATTGAAAATACCTGTATTTTTGAAAATCCTACAGGAAAAATAACTTGGTTATTGCGAGTCTGAAACTCTCTGGCCCCTAATCCCTGTCTCCTTTTGACACAATTGTCCTTATAACGTGATTTTCTACAATGCAAGGTTTTATAACAATACAAATATCGCTTTGCAGCAAAACTGGCTGTAATTGGATTATGAAAACATTTTGCAGAGAATATCAAGATGTCATAGACAACACATTCCTTGAGGCCCATATGCTGAAAATAACGAATAAAATAAAACATCAGTATTTCATTCAGCGTAGCTCATGATAAATATGAACTTACAGGTGTTTCTTAAAAGAATCAATCTGTTCTCATCCAAATGCAACCGCGTGATTTGTTACAGGAAGCCTATCTGACAGTTACAGGACATATGTTCATCATCTCAATTGTGTAAAGCCTCATTTGTGTTAACCGAATGACGTTAGTCTCTCTATTCTTGCCTTTGATTTTGTATGAGTATTCAAAATTAATTTTCTCAACTTAGTACTGAAGTCCAACTTTGGCTGGGAAATATACAGAATTAACTGTGATACAGAGGGTAATGCAATACTAAGCACTGCAGCAATATTGGAGGCACAAGGAACTACAGATACTGGAATCTAAAGTGCTGTAGGAACTCAGCAGGTCAGGCAGCATCTCTGGAGGGAATGGACAGACAATGTTTTTGGTTGGGACCGTTCTTATGTCTAAAAAAATGTTCTGATCCAAAATGTCGCCTATTCATATCCTCCTCAGATGTTGTCTGACCTGGTGACTTACTCGAGCACTTTATGTTTTACATCACAGCAATATTGCTGGCAAAAAGGTTTAATTGCAATGTGCTATTTTAATGCAAGCTTCTTCCATTAATAAGTCACCCACAAAATGAGGGGAAAGCTGGGCAAGCAGAAGTAAGATTATGTTGACTGTCTACAAACAAAGGGCTTTTAACTGATGTGTTGCTAGGCTAGTGTTGAAGACGTATGCATTAAGCAGTTAAAATGTAACTTAAACCACAAGTTTCCTTCCTTAAATAGCTTTGTCAATGTAGCTTCAAATCATGCCCCAGCACTTTCAGTGAATGTCTTTTAGCCAATATTAGCTTTCAAAGATTTTAAGATTAAGATGTATAAAATGCTTGTTGGAGTCCAGGTCCATGGCTCCCTAAAGCTGGCAAGACAAGTAGATCGAGTCATATGCTCACCTTCAGTGGTCGGGGCATTGTGTATAAGAGCCAGGACGTCACAAGGCATTTTGATAAAACTTTGGATGGGCATTATTTGGAGTCTGGTCGCCCCATTACAGGAATAAAGTGGAGGCTTTGGAGAGGGTGCTGAAGAGGTCAACCACAATGCAATCTCCATTTGGGGGTATTATCTGCATGGAAAGGTTGAACAATCATGGATTGTTTTCTCTGGATTAAAGGAGGTTGAGGGGAGATCTGATAGAAGTATCTATGAGAGGCATAGATAGGGTAGACAGTCACAACCTTTTTTCCAGGTTGGAAATGTCAGAAAATAGAGGGTATAGTTTTGGGATGAGAGGAGCAAAACTTTAAGGAGATGTGCTCGGCAAGTTTTTTACTCAGAGGGTGGTGGGTGCCTGGAACACGCTAGTAGGGCTGGAGGTAGAGGCAGGTATGAAAGTTGTGTTTAAAAGGGTTTTATATATAGGCACATAGACATGCTGGGGGTGGAGGGATGGATCTGTGCAGGCAGATGAGATGAGTTTATCTTGACATTATGCTTTGTGGGCCGATGGGCCTGTTCCTGTGCTGTGAAAAACATTCCACATGTTCTATGTATTTTGGAATTTCAAACTTTTAATCATTATAAATCATCCAAAATCGATATGAATTCCAATATGTGCACGATTTGTCAAAAGAAAGTAAAGCTTAGGGCTGACTCAATATAGGGATTTCAAATTATGAAAGATTTTGAAAGAATTTGAACCTAAATTAAAGGACGTGTTCAGTGGCGTAGGAATAGAGAATCTTAATTTGTTCAACCATACAGAGGATTATGAATTCTGCTCTAAGCAATTGTATGTCATTATAGAGTTGTGTCCTATTATCGGCTAATGTATTAATCTCACTAATTCAATATTATAATTGAAAATGATTTGCAGAACACCTCCCGGAACAGGACAGTCAAAGTTGTCAGCGGTAGTAACTGCGCAGGTTGGGCGAGGTGTCACCACAGTTGTGCCTTTGCCGGCAGTAGTGTCTCAATCCAAAAGCCCAGGAAATGGCCTGGACTTCAGCAGACCCATCAGTCCGACGCCTCCGCTCCCCACTGCAGTGATATCTGCGGCGCACATCCAGGCCACTAACCCACAGGCCAAAGTTCTGATGCACATGACTGGTCAAATGACGGTGAACCAGGCTCGCAATGCAGTTCGAACAGGTAAGGCAAAATATGCATCAATTCCGTTATTTGTTAGGTTAAATGTTACCCAAACTGGTGATCCCATCGGACCAGAGCGGAAAAATGTCTTTATCCCTCGTTTTTTCCCTCATTTAACTCTCTGAGTGGAGAGATTAATAGTAAGATTAAACGAGAATTTACTATTTTATGAGGAGTTACGATGAGGGATTACGTGAAGAGCCCGCTCAGCACGCATGCGCGGCATACTTCAAAGCAGCGGTGTGGAATCACAGATAGACACAGTTATTGAAGTAAACATAGTAAAGAAAAGGAGACATCAGTTTAACATTTTGACCCAAATTAATGAGGGTGGGAGCGGAGGGCACGTAATCCCTCATCGTAACTCCTCATAAAATACAGATCAAACTTCAAACTGGTAAGTTTTCATTTAATCTTACTATTTTACTTCGGAGTCACGTGAGTGATTCCGTGAAGACTTCAAAGCTCTGTGATTTCAAACCGTGTAACAGTTATTACTTCACGCACTGCCGAAGTCCTTGAGGGAGGAAGTGTGTTATCGTAATCAACCAATGAATCTGTTTGTAGAAAAACACAATGGTATTTTTTAACAATAACAACAAAGAAATTAAATTGTTCCCCTTGGCTTAAATTAAATATTTGCAGTCTGTAAAATCTTTCCTGCAAATAAAACAGGTTTTGCCAACGGCTTATTATTAAATTTCTGAACGGTCTTTCCCCCGACCATCCTGCTGTAGTCAGGATGTGGTATATATGCACGTCCATTCTTTTAGCCGTCGACGTGGATGCTGCCCTGGTGGAATAAAATTTGTACATGTTAGTGTTTATCCCAGCAGTTTTTAGCACCTGCTTGAGCCATCTCGCAATGGTTTGGCTCGTCACCCGACCATAAGGTTTTTTATGACTGACCCACAAGGCTTTTCATCTCCCTCGAATATTTTGGTTGTGTCTATGTAGGATAGTAGGTGGGTCATGGCACATAACCGTGGTTCTGGCGGGTAAGCCCGGAATTCCACGACTGGATTAGGTGTTCCTGGGCTGCTCTGTTTAATCAGTCCCTGGATAACGACAGAGATCTGGTCTGGAGCTGTGAGCATGCTGTCCAGTCGCAATAGGTGTAGTGACTGGACCCTCTGTGCAGATACAAGTGCCATCAACATGAGTGTTTTGAGCATAGATTGTTCCAGGTTGAGGGATCTGGCTGGTGGCCATCCCCATGAGGTATGTCCGGACCACACTGACATCCCATGTATGGGTGTACCTTGGTCTAGGGGGTTAGAGTTGTAAATACCCTTCATTAGTTTGACCACCAGCGGGTGGGACCCCATGGCCTGTTGTCCTGGAGCTGGTTTTAAATAGACAGGCAGGGCACTTCTAGCTGTGTTGATGGCTCTGTAGCTGAGTCCTTCATCGTGGTGAAGGTTCGCCAGGAATTCCAGTACGTTGGTAACTGTAGCGGTTGAGTAGGAGGTCCCTGTATCCAAGCAGTACTTCTCCCAATTCTTGATGCTGGATACGTGCTGTTTGGAGGGATGCTGACATGGTGTCGACGGTTTGTTCTGATAATCCCAGTCCCAGAAGTGGTTTGTGCAGAATGTGCAACCCAGGAGTTTGATTTTTTCATGGCACGGGTGGCTTGTGCCCGACACTGGGTGTTAATAACTCTGGGTCACTGGGGAATACCATCGGAGTTTCAACAACCATGTCATGGAGTATTGGGAACCATGGCTGCGTAGGCCAGTCGGGTACTATCAAAATACCTGAAGCAGAGTCCATTTGTATTGTGCGTAGTCCCAGACTGATGAGGCAGAAGGGAGGAAATGCATAGAAGAAGAATTTCCCCAATCCAGCGCGAACACATCTACCGCTGCTGCCTCAGGGTCTGGTTCCCAAGCGACATACATAGGTACCTGGTGATTTAGCCTTTATGCAAATAAATCGATATCTGGCGTGCCATATTGCTTGATAACTTTTGCGAATTTTTTTTTTGTGTTTTAACATCCATTCGATGTTGTCATTAAATTTACGTGACCTGGTGTCTGCCACTGTATTTAGCTTACCTGGTAGGTAAGTTGCCGATAGCCAAATATGTCTTTCGACACACCATTGCCAAATTGTGTTGACCAACTTGTCGCATGATACCGATTTTATGCCGTCCATATGGTTAATGTAGGCCACCACCGTAGTTTTTATCTATGTGTACGTACATGCAAGTGATGCATATTTGTGCATATGCTTTAAACCATAAAAGTCACCCATCTCTAGATAATTAATGCCCAGTGTAAGTGGTAATGATGGCTCCGGGTTAGTCCATCTATTACCTGTGCTAGATATAGAGTTAGTTGCTCCCCAGCCTTGAGCACTGGTATCTGTTTGGATAACTAACATAGGGTTTTTGATGATAATAGGGCTGTAAACTATGCCAAACGTTTTTTGCCCACCACTGTAGTTCTGATATTGCTACAGTGGGTAGCTTCATGACACAATCATAATGACCTGTATGTCGTTTTTGGTGCAAAGGTCCGAATTATGTAGCCGGAAAATGCTCCTACCATTTTCCCAATTACTCTGTTACTTGTCGAGTAGTTGGTAGTTTGTTGACCATTATATTGTTGCATGATTGTGCCAATTCAACTATTTTGTCTCTTGGCAATGTTACAGTCACGTAGACTGAATTAATTGTGAAGCCCAAGTAGTCCATGATTGTGGATAGCTTCAACTTAGATTTATCTGGATGTAAGACAATCCCAGGGTTTTGAATAACTGTTTTGTAGTTGTTACAGCTAACATTGTCAATTCCATGGTCTTGCCTACCATTTAAGATATCATCAAGATATGCCATGACAATATGTTTTTGTCTTCTGAATATTGCCAGAGCTGGTTTTAGTGTCTTGGTGAACAATCTTGGGCTGATGTGAACCCATTGGGTAACGCTTTAA
The DNA here is from genome assembly GCF_010909765.2 of Amblyraja radiata. Classification (NCBI taxonomy): domain Eukaryota; kingdom Metazoa; phylum Chordata; class Chondrichthyes; order Rajiformes; family Rajidae; genus Amblyraja; species Amblyraja radiata. The sequence continues at coordinate 89,243,188 of NC_045958.1, read as the reverse complement.
ACTGCTATAGCTGCCCCATCCAGGTAAATTTCAGATATCTACGATGATCCTTGTGAATGGTACTAAATAGTAAACATCTTTAAGATCAATGCTTGCCATGAAGTATCCTTTGGAATTTAGTTGTTTGGCAGTAACAACTGTTTCCATTTTGAAATGTATATACTTAACAAACATATTTAGTGAAGTTAAGTCAATGATGATGCGACATCCGCCATCTTTTTTGGGTTTAGTGAATATATTTGATACGAATTGCAAGGGTTCAGGTTTTCCCATGATACCCTTTGTAATTAGTCTCACCAGTTCAGCTTGTCCCTCTCGTTTCTTTAACGGAGAGGGGAAAATACCCTCTGGGGTGATTGTTGACCTGGTGGCAATTTTTCTAGTATGAATTGTATTTGTATCCACTAATGCCATTGAGTATATACTGATCACTCGTGATAGACTCCCGTGTGTTAGTATTACTCTATATGCTGGTAGGAACCAGACCCACCTACCTCCATGGTTATGGGTATTCTTCTGTTTCCTGCCGGTCCAACGAGTGTTGCACGTCGTCTGACGTGGTGGTGACGTTGGGGGGTGGCACATTTTCCATGGGGTCCGCTCTGGGCCCTGGTCTAAAGAAGACTTTCGGTGATAGAATGCGGACCCCGAGCTTTCATCAGTCCCATATGGTAGACGTCGACTGATGGACGCGATGGGGTGCTCCAAGCGGCTCATGCGGCTGTCTCTCCCCCGGGCGGGTGGAGAGACGTCCCCGTCCGACAAGTCGGAAGCCACCGGCCGGACGCCTCTTCCGTGGCTTTACTTCCAGCCCGCTGCTCAGGCGCTAGCGGGCTGGGCTCGGCGCGGTGTCGGGGAATAGCGGAACGCCCGGTAAGCGGTCCTACCGCCTTGTTGCTGCCCCCCCCCCCCAGATGGAACGCTCCTCCGTGGAGTCGAGCGGGGGACAGGTCTGTTAAGGCGGCTGTCTTTCCCCCCGTGCGGGTGGAGAGACGTCCCCGTCTGACAAGTCGGAAGCCACCGGCCGGACGCCTCTTCCGTGGCTTTACTTCCAGCGCGGTGTCGGGGAATAGCGAAGCGCCGGGTAAGTGGTCCTACCGCCTTGTTGCTGGCCCCCCCCAGATGGAACGCTCCTCCGTGGAGTCGAGCAGGGGACAGGTTTGTTCTAGAGCCTTTCTTCTCTGCCTGAAAGCAGAAGCCTCCCTGTGAAAGAAAAACACGACCTCAGAGCTTACCTGACGGTCCGTTCTTTCACCCCGTAGCGGGAGCGCCTGACTCCCGATGCGCCGCTGTTGCTCTGCTGAACGTAATGCCGTGCATGCGTGCTGAGCAGGCTCTTCACGGAATCACTCACGTGACTCCGAAGTAAAATCGATACACGAGGGGCAACATTTTCAAGTTGTTTGAAACTTTTTTGAGTTAATTCAACTAGTTTGGTCTTTGACAGAGGTGGTTATATGGAAAGAGCTATCAGAGAAGTTAGTTAAGGCAGGGACAAAGACACAATTTGAAAGGCATTTGGACAGGTACATAGACAGGATAAGATTTAGAGGGATATGGGTCAAATGTGAGAAAGTGAGACAAGTGTAGATGGGGTATGTTGGGCAGCATGGGCAAATTGGACCAAAATCCCATTTCCATGCCGTATGACTCAACAACTCCTTTCCCTAAATTTTAATCCCTGTGGTCATGATCTCTTCTTAAGAGTAATCCTTTGTGGCAAGAATGGGTGGTTGGTTGATGATCAACAAGGACTCAATGGGCCAAAGGGTCTGTTTCGTAAGCCATATGCCAAACTTTATATTCATCACCCTTTCAAGAAAAACATCCAAAGCATAATTCACTGGAAAAAAATGTAATAATCTGTGCAGATTTTTATTATAATTAAATCAATCATCTCAGCTCACTGACCTTTCTGTAAGTAGACACTAATGAAATGAGTAAAGTGCTACAGGGATCATAGCTGGGCTTTGCTCCTTACAAATGACGTCAATGACTTGAATGATGGCGCCAAAGGTTTGATTGCTAAATCTACTGATGACCCAAAGATAGCCAGGATTTTGTAAATAGTTCCGCAAACTTTCTAAAACAAATGGAACCACAAGGAACTGCAGATGCTGGAGTCTTGAGCAAAACACAAAGTGCCAGATGTACTCATCGTGTCCGGCAACTGTGGAGAGAATAGACAGACAACATTTTGGATCAGGACCTGGTATGTTCCTTCAGCGTTTGTGCTTTGCACCTGGACTGGGCAGGTGGAATGATGAGGAAGTTAGACAGGAGAGGCTTAACTTTGCTTGAGTTTACAAAAGTGAAGAGAGATTTGATTAACACAAGATCCTGACTGCTATTAATAGGATGGATGGTTTGAGAGCCTGAGCTATACAGGCTAGGACTTTGAAGTGCAGGAGGTCGAGGGGTGATCTTATAGAGATGTATAAAATCATGAAGAGGAATAGAGAGGGTGAACGCACCGAGTCGTTTTCCTAGGGCAGGGAAATCAAGAACTGGGGGGATAGGTTTAAGGTGAGAGAGGAAAGATTTAATAGGAACCTGAGGAGCAACCTTTTCACAGAGAGAAATGGGTTTATGGAACAGAGGATAGTTGATATATGAATCGAGCTGCAAGAGGAGGTAGTTGAGGCAGGTAGAATAAAAACATTTAAAAGACATTTAAGACATTTGGATTGGTATATGGATAGAAAAGATTCAGAAGGGTATGGGTCAAACGTGGGCAAATGGGCAAACATGGATGAGGCATCTTGGTTGGCATGGATGAGAAGGCAAAGGGTCCGTTTCTATGCTATATGACAAGTTTCTTTTATGAGGGGTCCGCTATTTAAAGTAAAATAAATAGTCTTTAATGAGTCACCATGAAAAGAAAGTGGTGTAAAGTGTTTAAATATTTTTCAGGCAGAAGTGGTAGATTCTCACTAAGTTGGAGAAAGGTAATTGGGAACGCAGAGTTGAGATCACATTCAGATCAGTCGTGATTTTATTGAATGATGGAGAAAACTCAGATAGTTGTGTGGGGTGCTCTTTGCTCACATGTTCATGTATTTGCCATCATCGAGTCATATACAGCATGGAAACGGGCCCAACGCCTATGACAACCAAGATGCCCCATCTACATTTGTCCCATCTGCCTGCGTTTGGACCATAACCATCTAAACCGTTCCTATTCCTGTCCAAATGACTTTTAGACATGGAATGGATGTTTCCAGTAATGAGAGAGTCTAGAACCAGAAGGCACAGGCACAGAATAAAATATTGTATCTTTAGAAAGGAGATGAGGAGGTGTTACTGTAGCCAGAAGGTGGTGAATCTGTGGAATGTATTGCCACAGAAGGCTGTGTAGGCCAAGGTATTTTTAAAGCTTATTTTTAGAGATTAATAGGTTTTCAATTAGTAAGTTCGTTAAAGGTTATGGGGAGAAAAATAGAATGACCATAATTGAATGGCCTAATAGCCCTGTCGCACGGTGCGAGTCCACCCATGAGTTATCCCGAGTTAAAGAAAAAACAAACTCGTGGTTTTCTACGAGATTTCAAGTTTATGTTCACGAGTTTCAATGAGTTCCCACGTGTATGTCTAAGTTTGCTGTTTACTTCTCATTTCAGCGATGTACCAAGTTCCTCTCCCGAGTTACTCTTGAGCCAACAACGTGTGGAAAAATCATCACATGATAAAAATGATGTCCTGCAGTTTTTTTTTACACTATAAAAAGCCTCCCATGTTTAGATTTATTAGGGTTATAGAAACATAGAAAATAGGTGCAGGAGTAGGCCATTCGGCCCTTCGAGCCTACACTGCCATTCAATATGATCATGGCTGATCATCCAACTCAGTATCCTGTACCTGCCTTCTCTCCATACACCCTGATCCCTTTAGCCACAAGGGCCACATCTAACTCCCTCTTAAATATAGCCAATGAACTGGCCTCAACTACATTCTGTGGCAGAGAATTCCAGAGATTCACCACTCTGTGTAAAAAATGTTTTTCTCATCTCAGTCACGACAGATTTCCCCTTTATCACTAAACTGTGACCCCTTGTTCTGGACTTCCCCAACATCGGGAACAATCTTCCTGCAACTCTGCGTGGTGTTCCGACGTGGCAGTCCTGTCCAACTCCTGCTCTCCACACCTCGAACATCTGGCGGTGAAGTGCCGTCCCTTCTACCTCCCAAGAGAATTCACCTCCGTTATCCTGACCGCGGTCTACATCCCACCCCAGGCAGACGTCCGTCTGGCACTGGAGGAGCTGCACGCCGTGGTCAACAAACACCAGACGTCCTACCCCGAGGCATTTACCACCATTGCTGGGGACTTCAATAAGGCGAACCTCAAGAAATCACTCCCCAACTTCCACCAACATGTCTCCTGCTGCACCAGAGGACCTAACACCCTCGACCACTGCTACCACCACCATCAAGAATGCCTATCGTTCTATCCCTCGCCCTCACTTCGGTAAGTCCGACCATACCGCGGTGCTGCTTCTTCCTGCCTACAGGCAGCAATTGAAGAGCGCACCCCCAGAAGTGAGGACAGCACAGAGCTGGTCGGGGGGGGACAGAAGAACAACTCCAGGACTGTTTGGAGTCAGTAGACTGGGCAATGTTCAAGGACTCGGCAACGGACTTGAACGAATACGCCACAGTCGTTACAGACTTCATAAAGAAATGTGTGGAGGACTGCATCCCTACAAAAACCTTCCGAGTGTTTCCCAATCAGAAACCTTGGATGAACTTTGAGATCCGCACTCTTCTAAAGTCCAGACACAGGGCATTCATGTCCGATGATACAGTGGCCTACATGAAGTCCAGATACGACCTTGGTAAGGGCATCAAAAAGGCCAAAAGAGACTTCTGCTCCAAACTGGAGGATGAGACAGATGTTCGGCAGCTGTGGCGGGGCCTGAATGCAATCACCTCCTACAAGGCGAAACCAGGAGGCAGCTCGAATGTCGGTGAAATATCACTCCCTGACGAGCTCAATGCGTTTTACGCATGCTTTGACAGGGAGAATACTGATGTGCCTTCCCGATCCCCCATTCGCTGTGATGGCATTTCAGTCTCAGTCACAGAGGCCGACGTCAGGAAATCCTTCAGAGGGGTGAACCCCCGAAAAGCACCTGGTCCTGATGGTATACCCGGTCGTGTTCTAAAAACCTGCGCGGACCAACTGGCGGGAGTTTTTACGGACATTTTCAACCTCTCACTTCTGAGGTCTGAGGTCCCCACCTGCTTTAAAAGGGCATCAATTATACCGGTGCCCAAGAAGAGTAAGGTGACGTGCCTCAATGACTATCGACCAGTGGCACTAACGCCGGTGGTGATGAAGTGCTTTGAGAGGCTGATCATGGAGCAAATCAACTCCTACCTCGACAAAAACCTGGACCCACTGCAGTTCGCTTACCGCCACAACAGATCAACGGTGGATGCGATCTCTCTGGCCCTCCACTCCGCACTGGACCACTTGGACAACAAAAACTCATATGTCAGGCTGTTATTCATCGATTACAGCTCGGCATTCAACACAATCATTCCCTCCAAACTGGTTACCAAACTCGCAGAACTGGGTCTCTGCGCATCCCTCTGCAACTGGATCCTCGACTTCCTCATCCATAGACCACAGTCTGTTCGTATTGGTGGAAATGTGTCAGCCTCGATAACAATCAGCACGGGAGCACCTCAAGGCTGCGTGCTCAGCCCCCTGCTGTACTCACTCTATACCCATGACTGCGTAGCCAACCACAGTGCGAACTCCATCATCAAGTTTGCTGACGACACCATTGTTGTGGGACGTATCACTGATGGGGATGAGTCAGAGTACAGAAGAGAGATCGAGCAACTGTCCATATGGTGCCAGCGCAATAACCTGGCCCTCAACACCAGCAAAACCAAGGAAATGATTGTGGACTTTGGAAGGAGTAGGAGGGGGACCCACAGTCCCATTTATATCAACGGGTCGATGGTTGAAAGGGTCAAGAACTTCAAATTCCTGGGCGTGCACATATCTGAAGATCTTTCCTGGTCCGAGAACACTAACGCAATTATCAAAAAAGCTCATCAGCGCCTCTACTTCCTGAGACGATTACGGAGAGTCGGTTTGTCAAGGAAGACTCTCTCTAACTTCTACAGGTGCACAGTAGAGAGCATGCTGACCGGTTGCATCGTGGCTTGGTTCGGCAATTTGAGCGCCCTGGAGAGGAAAAGACAACAAAAAGTAGTAAACACTGCCCAGTCCATCATCGGCTCTGACCTTCCTTCCATCGAGGGGATTTATCGCAGTTGCTGCCTCAAAAAGGCTGGCAGTATCATCAAAGACCCACACCATCCTGGCCACACACTCATCTCCCTGCTACCTTCAGGTAGAAGGTACAGGAGCCTGAAGACTGCAACAACCAGGTTCAGGAATAGCTACTTCCCCACAGCCATCAGGCTATTAAACCTGGCTCGGACAAAACTCTGATTATTAATAACCACTTTCTGCTATTTGCACTTTATCAGTTTATTTATTCATGTGTGTATATATTTATATCATGTTATATGGACACATTTATCTGTTTTGTAGTAAATGCCTACTATTTTCTGTGTGCTTAAGCAAAGCAAGAATTTCATTGTCCTATACAGGGACACATGACAATAAACTCACTTGAACTTGAACTTGCATCTAGCCTGTCCAATCCCTTAAGATTATGGAATGAAGGGATATGGGGAGAAAGCAGAAACGGGGTACTGATTTTGGATGATCAGCCATGGTCATATTGAATGGCAATGCTGACTCAAAGGGCCGAATGGCCTACTCCTGCACCTATTTGCTATGTGTTTATATCTTTTAAATGTTTTGACATGTGTTTCAGGATTCCAGCATCTGTCTTTTCCAATATCCCGTTCCCTGTATTTCTCTTGGGCTTTTCCTCTCTTTCCCCAACTCCTATCTCCTCCATCTGCCAGTCCATCTGAGTGTAGATATGAAGTTCTTCTTGGCTGTCTATCTGTATGTGTGGACTTTCCATTAAAAGTCATCCATGATCATTATCTCACAATCCTTCAGGTGTTTTTGCCACTCATTTATCATCGTGTCATGGGTTCATACAACACAGAAACAGGCTCCTCCGCCCACCATGTCCATTCCAACCATAGCCTTCCTGACTGTTATTCGAGTTCTGGCCCATGTACTTTGTAAACCTGCCTCCGTCGCATTCTCAGATTACGACTACGGTACTTACTGGGTTGAGACAAAAATCATCAGATGCCCTCTATTCCACCTGCTGCTCACGTTAAATCTACGCCCTTTGATGAGTTCAATTAATCTGATTATTGTCTGTCCTCATTCATTTCATTATATGTTCACTTGAGCAGCGTGTGTCACTGCTCCAGACACCCAAGTTCGATTCTAACCTCCAGTACTATTTTATGGAGTTTCCCCCAAGTGCTCCCTTTCGCTCCCCGCATGCTACTTTGTTGTATGAATGCTCCCCGCAACACCTGCTCGTTGTATGAACCCATGACTCGATGAGAAATGAATGGCAAAAACACCTGAAGGATTGTCACCTTCCCCCGATGTGTCGATGAGTGGTGGAATGGGGCTCAGGTGGGAAATTGATGTGAATGTGGGCAGAAATGAGATTGAGGTAAATGAGTGTTTAACGGCTGGCTCAGTGGGCTGAAGGTCCTGTTTCCGCCCTTTGGGACATTTTCACCAGGTGTGTGCGCTGCCATACGCGAAGCTTCGCTATTTGTAAAGGTTTCTTGTCTAATGTACTTTCTTAAACTCACTGAACCCGAGTTTTGGGATTTTTCAATATATAGGCTGATGGTTAGTACATTTCTCACACCTGTTTATTCATCGCTCACCAGACTGTATCTCGGGGATCTCGCCTCACACCTGTATCATTGGCCACGTTATCATATCCTGCACTGTTTTATCCGTAACTGCGGATGGTAGCGAATGACCCCAAAGGATATTCCCCTTCGTGTTGGCTAAGTTTTGCAATTGCTTTATTTTTCACATACAGGCGAATTATTTTTAAGAGTTGGTGTGGATCATTTCATTTTCAAATAATCTTATTCAAACACGAGATGGACACAAAAAGCTGGAGTAACTCAGCGGGTCAGACGGCATCTCCAGAGAAAAGGAATAGGCGACGCTTCGGGTCGAGACTTTTCAGCGATGCTGCATGACCCGCTGAGCTACTCCAGCTTTAAGAGCCTGTCTTCGGTGTAAACCACCATCTGCAGTTCCTTCCTACACTTATTCAAACAGGAATGCATTCACTCCCCCCCACCCCCTCCCCGCCCCACATAACGCATCAAACCTCTGAAGCAGTAATGTGAAAGGCACATAAACAAGGGAAGTGGCCTGCCCTTGGAAATCTGGCAATATTGCTTGTTGGTCGCTCTATTCCAAAGGCCAAGGTGAGATTCCCACAGGTGTCTCCAGCATCAGGGGATCATTCCTGACAGGCAGACTTGGCGAACTTTTTTTACTCACCTTTTTTTCTCTGTCCAGCTGCCGAGTTAAGAGTGCCCACGAGTTAATAAGGTAGACTCACGAGTCACTACGGTAAACTTACGGGCTACTACGGTATTACAACGAGTTTAAAAGTATCAACATTTTCCTTCAAGAGTATATTTGACTCGTGGAAATCTTTCAACATGTTGAAATATTTTCACGAGTTAACACGTTTCCCGAGTACCTGCCATTAGCGTTACGAGTCGTGAAGTTACGTCCACGAGCTCCGACGTTCCCGCTATGTTCATTCTATGTGATTACCACGAGTTTGATTTGTTTTTAACTCGGGATAACTCGTGGGTGGACTCGCTCCGTGGGACAGGGGTTTAACTCTGCTCCTTTTGTCTTACGGTCTAAATATTGTTATATTACCTGCATCTACACACCGTCGTTCCGATAAAATGAATACTTTAATTTCATTTTCCATTTATTGCTTTAGACTTCTGGAACGGCAACGAAAAGTTTAACATAATAATTTATCTTTATTCCCAATAGCCGTCGCCCAGGGCCAGGAGAGGCCGATGGCCGCAGTGACCCCCATGCAAACGCACAACCCGGCCTCCACCATCTCCACAACACCAGTTGCTCACCATCAGACCGTCTCCTTGCAGCACACGCAGCAGGGCCTGCAGGCCATCCCTCCCTTCACAGTGGTCACAGCTCCCACCGCAGCCAGGATGGGCGTGGTGCTCACCTCCGCCGCCTCCGCCATCACTCCTCCCAATGTCAGTGCCACCGCCCTAGAGGGAGAGCAGTTGGGGGTTGCCACTTGCGTTATTCCAGCAGGCCCTGCTGCCGCTCCCCCCACAGCCACCACCCCATGCAAACTTGAGAAGGAGAGCAGAGAAAAGGTGAGGCGATTGTCTTTGCTCCCTCTGGTAGGGAGTCATAGGGGATATTGTTACAAGATAAGCCCAGATAGAGTGGGTGGAGTGAATATTTCCAGTAGGGGGTGTCTAGGACCAGAGGGCACAGAATAAAAGAACGTGCCTTTAGAAAGGAGATGAGGGGAAATCTCTTTAGAGTGTGGTGAATCTGTGAAATTCAGTGCCCCATATGGCTGTGGAGGCCAAGTAATTGGGTATTTTTAAAGTGGAGATCGACAGATTCTTGATTAGTAAGGGTGTCAATGGTCATGGGGAGATGGCAGGAGAATGGGGTTGAGAGAGAAAAATAGATCAGCCATGATCAAATGGCGGAGCAGACTCGATGGTGCCTGGGGTGTTTGCTGGTATGTATTATTTGACACCAAGTCACCTACCATTGCAACGAAATTGTGTGACTGGGGTTTGCAGAGGTTTGTAATCCAACAGATAACAGCACCAAAAGCTAGTTTACCAAAAAAAGACACAAAATAACAACTGGTCAGGCAGCATCTCTGGGGAGCATGGATAGGCAAAGTTTTTTGTCTGGACTCTTGAGATGATGCAGTGAATGGGGGTGGGGGGTTTGGACGAAGGTGCGAGAGGTGAGGGCAAGACCATCTGCCCCTTCACCTGTATCCAACTATCATTTGCCAACTTCTCTTCCAGCCTACTCCCCACTATTACAATCAGTTTGAAGAAGGGTCACGGCCTGAAACGTCGTCTGTCCATGTTCTCCAGAGATGCTGCCTGACCCGCTGAATTACTCCAGAACGTGGTGTCTTTTTAGATAATAGCAGTATTGCAGCTTAGGTAGAGTGAACAGTGCATGGTGTAGTGGTGGATCAGTAACAGTGATAAATTGAAGAGAACATTTTATGGAAGTGCCATATTTTGGCTAGGCCCTTCAACACAGACCCCACCAGTCTTGGAGGCCCACACCATTCATTAACGCCATTATATAGTCGTATTTTGCAAATGATTGAAGATTGCATGGCTGGATATTTGACATTACTGAGTTTCTAGCAGCCTCCACAGTTCAGGAGGTAACATGCACAGATGGACCACCTAAACCTCTGACCCCGTGCATTTGGGTTAGAATTAGGTTATTGTTTCTCCCAGCGGGAAAAAAATTGCCCACCACCTGGTACCTGCACCTGTAGACTTGGGTGAATACACGGCACTGTTCCTCGCCTTTCTGTAGTCTCCAAGACGAAAAGAAGGTGGGTTAGGGGCTGTGCTTGAGACAGGCAGAAAATAACTGGGAAAAAGGACTGGAAGACTCCGTGCACAACTTTTCACATTCCTGGTGTGTACTCGTTACATATTAATGTAAAACCAGTAATGTGCCAAAAGCCAGATGCATCTGTGTAGGAAGGAACTGCAGATGCTGGTTTATTCCAAAGATAGACACAAAATGCTGGAGTAACTCAGTGGGTCAGGCAGCATCTCTCGAGAAAAAGGATGGGTGACATTTTGGGTGGGAACCCTTCCTCAGACTGAAAGTAGAAGGGGGAGGAACTGGAAAGGGGGAGGAACTGGAGGTAGGAAAAGGCCAGAACAAATCAGGGCTGGCAAGAGAAGATGAGCAAGGAAAGGTGGCGGCCATAGTGGCCCATTGTTGGCTGGGGAAGAGGTGAAAACGACGGGATTCATCTATTGAAAATGTCCATTGCAAATGAAGGATGTAAACTGGTTTATTTGCTACCTTGCAGAAGGAAAAGAAAGGTTTCCTGAAACTCCTGTCTGGCGCATCTACGAAGCGAAAGTCTCGACCCTCGCCTCCGTCCTCGCCCACATTAGAGTCTGAACAGGCGGCTTCAGAGACATTGCTGCAGGGAGCTGCGGGTCCAGACGTCTCTTCCAGTGTGAGCCACAGCAGAGCTGGATCCTGCCCGGTGGACACGGAAACTATCGGAGCAATGTTCGAAACTCTCCACCGCAAGACCGCTTCTTTGGATTCTGGCGTGCCCATTGCCCCTCCTCCAAGGCAGCCCTGTTCATCCATGGGTTCAGTTCAGCTGGAATCCAAGGCTATACCCTGTGAAAGGTAATGATTTAACCATCTGAACAATCTCCTTCTGATGTTGGCAGCTAAACAAAAACAGCAGAGATCTGACTATCTCTTGCATAAAATATTGTTCCAGCACAAAGAGCTACTCCATTTGTCTCTCTCCCACTCCCTTACTCTCTCTCCCTCACTCTCTGGCCCTCTCCCTCTCTCTCTTCCCTTTTCTCTCTCCATCTTCCTTTCTCTCCCTCTTCCTTTCTCTCCCTCTTTCTCTCTCTCCCTCCACCCCCCCCCCCCCACCTCTTTCTCTCAGGTTTGTAGGTTAATTGGCTTCTGTAAATTGTCCCTTGTGTGTATGATAGAACCAGAGTACATGTGATTGATGGTTGACGTGCAATCGTTGGGCCAAAGAACCTGCTTCCATGCTGTATCTCTCAACTAAAACTCATTAAATTAAACAAACTAATCTCATCTGTCTGCACGTGATCCATACCCCTCTATTCCCTGCACATCCATGTGCCTATCTAAAAGACTCTTGAAAGCCGCTATCGAAATCTGCTCTAACACCACCCCTGGTAGCTTGTTCTAGACACCCACCACTCTTGCGTAATAAAATACGTTGCACATCTCCTTTAAACTTTTGCCCTTATCAGTTAAGACTCTGGACTTTGACATATCCACCCTAGAAAAAAGGTTCTGAGTGTCTATCCTATCTCTGCTTGTTGTCATTTTAGACACTTTTGTACATTGGTGTAATAATATGGAGAAAAAGCATTTGCTCTCTTACACCTGTGGCAATTTATGTAAAGCTTAGTTGCATAGTTTAGTACTTTTACCATAAAGCAGATTGAACGTTTTCATTTGAAAGGAAATTAAATAAATATGCTCTGTGGTTTGGGAAATGCTTCCAGCAGGGTTTCCAGTTCAGCTTTGGATCTGAACCAGCTCTCTGCACGCATATAATCTCCCAGCACATCTCTGGGCATTATGCTTAGATTTATGTCTTCTGGTTACCTTAGTCAGTTTAGTTTAGTTTAGTTTAGTTTAGAAATTCAGCGTGGAAACAGATCCTTTGACTCATAAGGTCATAAGGAATAGGAGTAGAATTAGGCCATTCAGCCCATCAAGTCTGCTCTGCCATTCAATCATGGTTGATCTATCTCTCCCTCCTAACCCCATTATCCTGCCTTCTCCCCATAACCTCTGACACCTGCACTAATCACGAATCTATTTGTCTCTGCCTTAAAAATATCCACTGACTTGGCCTCCACAGCCTTCAGTGGCAAAGAATTCCACAGATTTACCACCCTCTGACACCGAGTCCGCACCGACCATCGATCACCCGTGCACTAGTTCTATCCTACGCACCAGAGACAATTTACCGAAGCCAATTAACCTACAAACCTGCACATCTTTAGATTGAAGGAGGAAACCGGAGGACCCGGAGGAAACTCACGTGGTCACGGGGAGAACGTACAAACTATGTACAGACAGCACCCGTAGTCAGGATTGAACGCAGTTCTCAGGCATTATAAGGCAGCAACTCTACTGCTCTGCCATTGTGCTGCCTGAAATCTTTTTCTAAAAATTTGAGCCAAACAATATACTAATAGTTTTAATAGCAGTGGAAATCTGTCGGCAGAGCAGCAAGCATATTTAGGTGTCCATGGTAGTGCAGAGATCCATAAACAGATGCTGATTGAAATGTTGTGGTTCATATCTGGAAAAACTGGAATAGAAATGAAAGATGCTTCCTGTGTTGTCACTGTGTTGTCTTTGCCACTTGGAGCACAGCATTCAGTTCTGCTCAGTTAAGATATATTGACCTTGGAGTGGGTACAGTTAAAATGATCAGAATAACAGTGGAGTTTACATTCCCAGAACAAGCAGTATAAATTTGGCCACTGTTCCCCTGCATGTGAAAGGCTTGTTGAGTGATCTAATTGACGTAGCTAATATGTGGAAAAGATTTAATAGTTTGTATTGATAAACTATTTCCTCTAGAAGTGGAATCCAGGGCAAGAGGATTTTTGACTGGGGCCACTCTGGAGCAAAATCAAGAAGCATTTAAATGTTGAAATCCAATCGACTTGCCTTAATTGCTGACCACCTGAAATTATAAGAAACTGCAGATGCTGGAAACTTGCGCAAAACACAAAGTGCTGGAGGAACTCAGTGGGTCATGCTTCATCTGTGAAGGAATGGACTGAAGACATTTTGGATTGGGAAACTTCTTTAGACTGGCATTTCACTTTGGGACCCTTCTTCAGACTCTTTCAGATCAGAACCCCTGTTGAAGGGACTGAAGAAGGGTCCTGACACAAACCTTGCCTTTCCATTCCCTCCATAGATGCTGGAAACAAAAGAACCTAAAGACATGTGTGTTTGCAAGTTAATTGTCCTCTGTAAAATTGCCCCTGCTGTGGGGATAAAAGAGGAGTGAACAGATGATCGATGGCCGGCATGGACTGAGTGGTCCGGAATGCTTGTCTCTAACTAAACGAATCTAAATGACTTGCCGTGTATTTTACAACCTCATAACATCCCTAAAGTACCTCAGAACCATCTGCGGTCTTTATTTATTTGCCCCTGTACAGCACAATTTTAGATTTGTAATAGAAAAAATCACACGTGGTTAAAGTGCACATTGTCAGATTTTATTAAAGGTTTTTTTAATACATTTTGATTTCACCATGTAAAAATTACAGCTGTGTTTATACATAGTCCCCCCATTTCAGGGCACCATAATGTTTGGGACATGGCTTCACATGCATTTGTAATTCCTCAGGTGTGTTTAATTGCCTCCTTAATGCAGGTATAAGAGAGCTCTCAGCACCTAGTCTTTCCTCCAGTCTTTCCATCACCTTGGAAACTTTTATTGCTGTTTATCAACATGAGGACCAAAGTTATGCCAATGAAAGTCAAATAAGCCATTATGTGACTAAGAAACAAGAATAAAATCGTTAGAGACATCAGCCAAACCTTAGGCTTACCAAAATCAACTGTTTGGAACATCATTAAGAAGAAAGCGAGCACTGGTGAGCTTACTAATCACATAGTGACTGGCAGGCCAAGGAAGACATCCACAGCTGATGACAGAAGAATTCTCTCTATAATAAAGAAAAATCCCCAAACACCTGTCCGACAGATCAGAAACACTCTTCAGGAGTCAGGTGTGGATTTGTCAATTACCACTGTCCGGAGAAGACTTAATGAACTGAAATACAGAGGCTACACTGCAAGATGCAAATCACTGGTTAGCCGCAAAAATAGGATGTCCAGGTTACAGTTTGCCAAGAAGTATTTAAAAGAGCAACCACCGTTGTGGAAAAAGGTCTTGTGGACAGATGAGACGAAGATTAACTGATATCAGATTGATGGCTAGAGGAAAGTATCGATGAGAGAAGGAACTGCCCAAGATCCAAAGCATAACACCTCATCTGTGAAACATGGTGGTGCGGCCATTATGGCCTGAGCATGTATGGCTGCTGAAGGTACTGGCTCACTAATCTTCATTAATGATACAACTGCTGATGGTAGTCATAATGAATTCTGAAGTGTATAGACACATCCTATCTGATCAAGTTCAAACAAATGCCTCAAAATTAATTGGCCGGCGGTTTATTCTACAGCAAGCCAATGCTCCGAAACATACTGCTAAATAAAGTTTTTCAAAGCTAAAACATGGTCAATTCTTGAGTGGCCAAGTCAATCACCTGATATGAACCCAATTGAGCATGCCTTTTATATGCTGAAGAGAAAACTGAAGGGGACGAGCCCCCAAAACAAGCATACGCTAATACAGGCCTGGCAGACCATCAGTAGAGGACATCCAGCAACTGGTGATATCCATGAATCGCAGACTTCAAGGATATGCAACAAAATACTAAACATGACTACTTTCATTTACATGACATTGCTGTGTCCCAAACTTTATGGTGCCCTGAAATGAGGGGACTATGTATAAACACCGCTGTAATTTCTACATGGTGAAACCAAAATGTATAAAAAAGGCCTTTATTAAAATCTGACAATGTGCACTTTAACCACATGTGATTATTTCTATTACAAACCTCAAATTGTGGAGTACAGAGGCAAATAAATAAATGATGGGTCTTTGTCCCAAGCATTATGGAGGTAAATCCATAATAGTTTGACTGAGTTACTGGTTGAGCATTTGGGAGGTGTACAATAAGTCTTGGATAGGTATTTTATCAGAACCATGAAGGTTCATAAGATATTACAAAGGTGTGGGTGCAGAAGGAACTTATTTAGCTTCTAATGGCTGCTCTGGAAACATTATCCAATTTGTTCCAGTCTCATACTCCCTCCCCTTGCCCAGTCATTTATTTCCTCTTTTCCCATTTCCTTTTGTTTATACTGTTGAACCCACTTCTGTTTAGTTTAGTTTATTGTCACGTGTACCTAGGTACAGTGAAAAGCTTTTTATTGCGTGCTATTCATACATGACACGGAAAGACTATACACAATTACAATCGCACGGTCCACAATGTACAGATACAGGGAAATGGGAGCAGTAGAGGTTTAAAAGAGTGGAGCTATTGCAACGTATGATGCACTTTTGGGACCAGTATGCAGAGTCGCCTGGCTTTGATGCCTTCTTGGTAGGGGAATGCGATTCCAGATCATAATGCTGACATCCCAGAGGTATGAACATTGACTTCCCTAACTTGAAATAGCCCTTGCTTTCCCTCTCTCTTCATCCCTTCCCCCTTCCCAGTTCTCCCACCAGTCTTATTGTCTCCTACTATATTCTATCTCTGTCCCGCCCACTCCCCTGACATCAGTCTGAAGAAGGGTCTCGCCCCGAAACGTCACCCATTCCTTCTCTCCAGAGATGCTGCCTGACCCGCTGAGTTACTTCAGCATTTTATGTCTATCTTCCAGATCATAAAGGTTTGCTGTTTTAAGCACTTTGTGTCACTTTTTGCCACCAGGTTAAACATGCCTCAGGAAACACCTCCTTATTTACTTCCACTGCTCCCTTCCGGATGGCACGGTGGTGCAGTGGTAAAGTTGCTGCTTTACAGCACCAGAGACCTGGGTTTCATCCTGACTACGTGTGCTGGCTGTACGTTTGTACATTCTCCCGGTGACCACATGGGTATTCCCTGGGTGGTCCGGTTTCCTCCCACACTCCAAAGACGTATAGGTTTGTAGGTTAATTTGGCTTTTGCAAAAATTGTAAATTGTCCCTAGTGTGTAGGGTAGTGCTAGTGTATGGGGATCGCTGGTCGGCGCGGACTCGGTGGCGGAAAGGCCTGTTTCAGTGCTGTATCACTAAACTAAACGGGTTTGAACACCTCTACCAAATGCCTTCTTGACCTTCTCTGCTGCAAAGAATTATTAAGGGAGCACGAGGTAAATAAGGAGAAGGTGTTTTCTATGGAAGAATTGGCAGGTATGTTTAACATAGTGGACAAACATGACATGCGGCAATTTATGGAACTGAAGTACTATAAAGCTGAGAATTTGAGCGCAAAAAAACCTAAAGTCCTTGGACCACCATTGACTTCATCTACAATTCACGCTACCTAGGGAAATCAGACAACATAATCAAAGACATATCCCACCCCAGTCATTCCTTCTTCTCCCTGCTCCCTTCCAGCAAAAGGTATAGAAGCTTAAACGCATGTACCACCAGACTCGGGAACAATTTCTTCCTCTCTATTATCAGGCGTCTGAACAGTCTTTCCAAATCACCTCTACCCGATAGTGGACATTGATGTGTCTCTGGAATTGATGCGCTACAATGCTGAGAACTACGTATATTCTGCACTCTGTGTCTTCCCTTTTGCTCTTATCTATTGTACTTGAGTGTGACTTCAGGTCATTAGTCATTTGGATAGCATTCAAAACAAAGCTTTCATTTTACCTTGGTACGTGTGTCAATAATAAACCTCACCCCATGTAACAAGAACAATTCTTTCTACTTTCTCTTATAACAACAGCCTTCTCCAAGTTCTGGTTGGAGTGCATTGAGCAAGGGGCGAGATTAGTTTATTTTAGTTTGGAGCTACAGCATGAAAACAGGCCCTTCATCCCACCGAGTCCACACTGACAAATGATCACCTGTACATTAGTTCTATCCTACGGACTAGGAACAATTTACATAAGCCAATTACCTGCTACAAGCCTGCATGTATTTGGAGTCGTAGAGCCAGAGAGTTATACAGTGTGGAAACAGGCCCTTCGGCCCAACTTGCCCACACCAGCCAACATGTCCCAGTTACACTAGTCCCACCTGCCTGCATTTGGTCCATATCCCTCCATACATGTCCTATCTATGTACCTGTCTAACTGTTTCTTAAACATAGGGATAACCCAGCCTCAACTACCTCCTCTGGCAGCTTGTTCCATAATAATAATAATAATACATTTTATTTATGGACGCCTTTCAAGAGTCTCAAGGACACCTTACAAAAATTTAGCAGGTAGAGGAAAAACATGTAAGGGGAATGAAATAAATAGTAGAGACATGACTAGTACACAAAGTAAAGACAGAATTCAATTCAAAACACAATATGAGGCAATTAATGCACAGATGAAAAGGGAGGGGGACGAGGGGCTAAGGATAAGCAGAGGTGAAGAGATGGGTCTTGAGGCGGGACAGGAAGATGGTGAGGGACACGGAATTGCGGATCAGTTGGGGGAGGGAGTTCCAGAGCCTGGGAGCTGCCCTGGAGAAGGCTCTGTCCCCAAAACTGCGGAGGTTGGACTTGTGGATGGAGAGGAGACCAGCTGATGTGGATCTGAGGGACCGTGAGGGTTGGTAGGGGGAGAGGAGGTCAGTGAGATATGGGGGGGCCAGATGGTGGAGGGCTTTGTAGGTGAGGATCAGGATTTTGTAGGTAATCCGGTGGGAGATGGGAAGCCAGTGAAGTTGTTTGAGGACTGGAGTGATGTGATGCCAGGATTTGGTGTGGGTGATGAGTCGGGCGGCTGCGTTGTGGACCAGTTGGAGTCGGTTGATGTAGGTGGAGCTGATGCCAAGGAGAAGTGAGTTGCAATAGTCCAGTCGGGAGGAGATGAAGGCATGGATGAGTCTTTCAGCAGCGGGAGGTGTGAGAGAGGGTCTGAGTTTGGCGATGTTGCGGAGATGAAAGAAGGAGGTTTTAATGACATGGCGGATGTGAGGCTCAAGGGAGAGGGTGGAATCAAAGATCATGCCAAGGTTGCGGGCCTGGGGAGATGGGGAGACAGTGGTGCCGTCGATGGTGAGAGTGGGGTTATTGATTTTGCTGAGTGTGGCTTTGGAGCCTATGAGGAGGAATTCTGTCTTATCGCTGTTGAGTTTGAGGAAATTATGTTGCATCCAGGTTTTTATAGCTGACAAACAGGAGTTGATATGGGAGAGGGGGGGGGGGCGGGGTTGTGGGGGGATTTGGTGCCGTGGTAAATCTGGGTGTCATCGGCGTAACAATGGAAGTCCAGGTTGAAGTGGCGGAGTATCTGACCAAGGGGGAGGATGTAGATGATGAAGAGGAGGGGGCCGAGTACGGAGCCTTGGGGAACGCCTTGAGTGACTGTGGCTGTAGCAGAGGTGTGGTTGTGGAGAGAGATGAAGTGGGATCTGTTGGAAAGGTAGGAACGGAGCCAGCTGAGTACAGAGCCTTCAATGCCGATGTCTTTGAGTCTGGTGAGCAGGATGTTATGGTTCACTGTATCGAAGGCTGTGCTCAGGTCGAGGAGGATGAGGATGTTGAGGGAACCAGTGTCAGCAGAGGTGAGGAGGTCGTTGAGGACTTTGAGGAGAGCAGTTTCTGTGCTATGGAGGGGGCGAAAGCCAGATTGGAGGGGTTCAAGTAGGTTATACGCAAGGAGGTGGGAATGAAGTTGCGACGCAACGATACGCTCCAAGGTTTTTGAAAGAAAGGAGAGGTTTGAGATTGGGCGGTAGTTAATGAGAGAGGAGGGATCAAGACCAGGTTTCTTTAAGATTGGTGTGACAGCAGCAGTTTTGAAAGCGGAGGGGACAATTCCTTGGGACAATGAGGAGTTGAAGAGATTAGTGAGGTAGGGGCAGAGAACGGGGAGGCAGGACTTCAGCAGGGGAGTGGGGAGAGGGTCGAGGGAGCAGGTAGTGGGTTTGGAAGAGCTGATGAGTTTGGAGATTTCAGTAGGGGTGACCAGGTCAAACTGGGAGAGGAAGCAGTGTGGAGGAGGGGTAATCCTCCACTCTTTGTGTGAAAAAGTTACCCTATTCCTATTAAATCTTTTCCCCTTCACCTTGACCACTATATCCTCTGGTCCTCGATTCCCCCAATCTGGGCAAGAGATTCTGTGCATCTACCCAATCTATTCCTTTCATGATTTTATACACTGTGGGAGTGTTGGAGGAAGCAACAAAAACACGTGACAATAAACTAAACTAAACTAATGCTGTGCGGTTGTTTTTCACCAGGTACAGAGTGGTCGTGTCCTACCCTCCGCAGAGCGAGGCTGAGCTGGAACTGAAGGATGGTGACATTGTTTTCGTGCACAAGAAGCGCGAGGACGGTTGGTTCAAGGGCACCCTGCAGCGGAACGGGAAAACCGGCCTCTTCCCTGGCAGCTTTGTGGAGAGCATCTGAGCCCGCTTAACAAAGCGCTCGCATGCCACCAACACCCACCACGTTAGTAGAGCACACTCGCCAGTGCAAAACACCAACCATCTCGCAAAATATTCCACGTCGGCAGCAGTAGTGCTTTATAACTGCAGAAGGCATCGGCTGTTCAGACTTTTTACCTTTGAGTTTCCAGGCGTACAAGAGCCGCGGTGACTGTGCGTGCCGGGAGTCATTCACTGGAGAGCAGTTTGTGAGCTTCATTACACTCCAGTCCTTAAAAGACACAAAGTGATGGAGTAACTCAGCGGGTCAGTCAGGCAGCATCTCTGGAGAACATGGATCTGCGACTTTTCGGATCGTGACCGATAAGTTACTCCAGCACTTTGTCTTTTTTTTGTAAAGCTGCTGCAGTTCCTTGTGCCTCTAGTCCAGTCTATGCCAGTCACCGCAACAGACTCTGTCATCCGCTGTTTCTTCATAGAATCAAGGCAGCCACCCTACACGCTGCCACTCGGATCAAATTCAACTGTTTACAACAAAGCTGTAATTAAGACAAAACTTTGTAACTTATTGGATTAGATTTTTTTAATAGTCTTTTGATCATCATGTAAAGTGAAAGTTCTATAATGTCAAGTGTTGAGAGTTGTGATAATTTATAAGTGTTATCTTCTGAGAGGGGGAGCTGGATTTTCTCCTCGTGGTTCAGTTTGGCGTAGTACCTCTTCTACACAAAACACTCCCATTTTATCTACGTTGCTGATTTGAGTAACTCTACAAGGAGCGTAATCAAGTGTGTGGTGGGTGCAAGTGAAGCAGTTGTGTAGATGGGACTCAGCGTCAGCCTGTCGTGCAAGTTTGTGACCCGGATCATTGTTCAGATGGCACCATGACGTTAGGGAAACCGCAAGCGGTAATCCGAGTCGATGGTGTAAGACCAGACTTTTTTTTTAATGAAAGCGAGGAATCCTCCGCTCTGCAAAATCCTTAAATCCTCAACAGTGCAAAGCATGCTGATAGTGACCAAAGCCACCGATTTATGGCTCGCTCGAGAAAAATGGACGGAATGGAAAATTGCAGTTGCCAAAACACTGTAAAAATGTTGGGCAGCCTGGTTAGATTACACATTGGTCTTAGACGCGGTAAATCCATTACTCACGCCCCTTCCCTTGACAATGTGCATGTTACGTATATTCAACATGCCTATAATTGACTGTCGGAGGTTCAGCTCAGAAGGTTTGTAGTTGGGAATCTCAGTCCCTCTTTGGGTGATTTTTAAAATAATATCTCTGATTAGAATCTTTACGTAATCTTGGGGCCAACATCCATCTCCAAATCTACCTAGTTTTGGATTTAAGTCTCACCTCGCATCTTTTACCTCACCAACCGTAAGCCTGCAGTGTAGCACTGGGGAGGAGCAAGGACTTGTCAAGAGTTTTATTGTCATCTGTCCCGAAATGGAACAGTGACATTCTAGTATCATGGTAGTACTCTTTCCATTGTGTTGAGGCCAAGGTTTAAGGCAAGTAGGACCTTTCTTGAAGCCTCCACCAGGCTCCATTAGACACGCTGCACCCTTATGTGCGTGGAGCCAACCATTCTTTTAAATCTTTTAGGCCTGCACAGTAAAAAAAAAACTGTGCACTTGAATGAAATGAGATGAGTAATTGTTGCATATCTAACTGGATTATTCTATTTAAATGTCTGATATCATCTGAGTTAGGGGGCTGATTGTCAGTATTTCCTATCGCAGATTGAAACCAATGTTGATGAATCTGGCGTTGGAACCAATACTCTACAAAAACTATATGGGAGCAGTTTATGCAAACCCAGAACCCGGAATGTAGTATTTTTCAAAACTACAACATAAGCTAATGGCTTTGTCTTGACATGTCTAGCTCATCAATAAAGCACAGCCACTTAGTATCTACTGTTGGTGCACTTTCCATTACTTAACTTCCGTGTCCTCTGCCAATGCTGTCTGTGTGAGTGATCTTATTACAAGTATACACAAGCCAATGTTGTGTGCCAGGTGAATACTTTAGTCGCATATGACCAAGCCATGGATTGTTTCGTTTTAGAGATACAGCGTGGAAACAGGCCCTTCAACCTACTAAGTCCGTGCCGATCTGCTGATCAACCCGTACATTAGAACTATCGTATACACTCTGTCTCCCATGCACTTCCATGTGCCTCTTAAACGCCACTATTGTATCTGCCTGCACCATCACCCCTGGCAATGCGTTCGAGGCCCCTTCATTGTGTAAAAAAACCTTGCCCCGCACATCTCCATTAGAGTTACCCCCTCTCACCTTGTAGTTATGCTCTCAAGTTTTGGACATTTCCACCCTGGTGGGATAAAGGTTCTGATGGTCT
Source organism: Amblyraja radiata (assembly GCF_010909765.2). NCBI lineage: Eukaryota > Metazoa > Chordata > Chondrichthyes > Rajiformes > Rajidae > Amblyraja > Amblyraja radiata. Next base: position 89,220,853 of record NC_045958.1, on the reverse strand, counting down.
ACCCAATCTATGTCTCATAATTTTATATACTTCTATCGTCTCCTCTCCACCTCCGATGTTCCAGAGAAAACAATCCAAGTTTATGCAACCACTCCTTGTTGCTGAAACCCTCTAATCCAGACAGCATTCTGGTAAAAATCCTGTCATTGAAAAGTAGTCAAGACTCAAGAAATTGTAGAGAATTGTGGGTGCAGCCCAGACTATCACACAAACCAACCTTCCTTCCATTGACTTCATCTACACTTCATGCTGCTTCGGAAAGGCCACCAGCATAATCAAGGACCAGTCTCACCCTGGTCACCCTCTTCTCCCCTCTATCTTCAAGCAAGAGGTACAGAAGTGTGAAAACCCACACCTCCAGATTCAGGGACAGTTTCTTCCCAGCTGTTGAACCATCCTATCACCAACTAGAGAGCAGTACTTCATTGGAGACCTTCGGATTGTCTTTAATCGGACTTCATCGGGCTTTATCTGTAGGTATGTGACAATACTTACCTTCAGCGGCGCTGCAGTTCTGCCACTGTCTGTGTGCGCGATTTTGGCGCCTTTGAGGGGGGAGGGGGGGGGGGGGTGTTAAAATGCGGTTTTCTCCTACCTGTCCTGGATTATATTTTCTCGGAGTTCAAGCTTTTACTGAAGAATTGTTCCGACGGCCGTTCTGTGAATTTTTTTTTTAAATCGCCCGACAAGTTCAGCGCTGGAGTAATTTAAGAATCAGTTTCTAAAGCCGACAACGGGGACGGATTTCACGTACGGGACAGGTAAAGGAAAGCCGTTTATTTTATGTATAAAAGTGCTCCTTAAGATGCCTTTAATTCACATTTTATGTTGTGAAACGGTGATTTTTTCCCCATACGAACCGGCAGTATTTTTCCTGCCGATATGGGGTTTAAATTCACCGCAACCACAGCGTTCCAAATGATCGCGTTCCAGAAAATCCCACTCGCAAGGTGATTTAAATGGCCATTAATTTGCAGGTATTAAACACTAAATTCCTTCCATTTGGCCTATAAATCCATGACAATGAGATTTAAAAATCATGTTATATTGTGAATTCTTGTGTGTATGTTATTTGGACACAGGCTATTTAAAAATGTTGATCTTTTCTTAAGAAATGGATAGATGTTCAGATCTAGTAATTGAATGATGTGATTAGCTACAATTGGGTAACTAACTAATTATATGCTTTAATTTCAGGTCATCCAAGTAAGATTGTTTCATATTTGTTTCAGAATGCTTCAATCTACAATAACTGAAAATTTCTTTCAGTTCTCTTAATTTTTAAGAAAGTTATGGCCATTTCACTGTCCTCGATCACAGCTTTTGTGTTAAGTCAATGGAAAAGCAATAGGGAACAAGATGCTAATTTCCGAGTATGAAAATGGCCATAACATTTTTAATACTGAAGATATGAAAGTGAATTAGGTGTCAAATTAAACTTCTTTTTATGCTTTATCTGATGGGATAAATTGCAGACTTGATTTTTAAAATCTCAAAATTTTGTAACATTGCTATTATCTGGTACTAAATGTTATCCTCTTTATCCTGTATTATCTGAATGGTGGCCGATTAGGAATATGCAACGAAGGAGATGCAACGAGACCTGGGTGTCATGGTACACCAGTCATTAAAAGTAGGCATGCAGGTGCAGCAGGCAGTGAAGAAAGCGAATGGTATGTTAGCATTCATAGCAAAAGGATTTCAGTATAGGAGCAGGGAGGTTCTACTGCAGTTGTACAGGGTCTTGGTGAGACCACACCTGGAGTATTGCGTACAGTTTTGGTCTCCTAATCTGAGGAAATACATTCTTGCCATAGAGGGAGTACAGAGAAGGTTCACCAGACTGATTCCTAGGATGTCAGGACTTTCATATGAAGAAAGACTGGATAGACTCGGCTTGTACTCGCTAGAATTTAGACGATTCAGGGGGGATCTTATAGAAACTTACAAAATTCTTAAGGGGTTGGACAGGCTAGATGCAGGAAGATTGTTCCCGATGTTGGGGAAGTCCAGAACAAGGGGTCACAGTTTAAGGATAAAGGGGAAATCTTTTAGGACCGAGATGAGGAAAACATTTTTCACACAGAGAGTGGTGAATCTCTGGAATTCTCTGCCACAGAAGGTAGTTGAGGCCAGTTAATTGGTTATATTTAAGAGGGAGTTAGATGTGGCCCTTGTGGCTAATGGGATCAGGGGGTATGGAGAGAAGGCAGGTACAGGATACTGAGTTGGATGATCAGCCATGCTCATATTGAATGGCGGTGCAGGCTCGAAGGGCTGAATGGCCTACTCCTGCACCTATTTTCTATGTATCTGTACACAATCATGTATAGTATTTCCGCTGACTGGTTAGCACGCTCCAAAATGGCTTTTCACTGTACCTTGGTACACATGACAAAAAACTAAACTAAATTACCTAAGTGATGATGGTGAGAGCTTCAGCGGCTGGTGGTATTTGTTACGTGCAGGGAGCTGAACTTTTTTCACCAATGTATGTGATGAGACCTTTGCCTTGTGGGGAGTCATTGAACCTAGCATCTGTACATCCTGCAGTACATGACCAGGAGCAAGTCAATCTCCATGTGGTTTCCCAAACCCATTACGTCAAATCTTTATTACCATTATATTTTTTATCTTTACACAACTACCCATTGGAATGCAACTATGATGCTTCAAGAAAAGGCTTTCAAGCATAATATATATAGATGTATAGGAAGGAACAGCAAATGCTGGTTTATGCCAAAGAAAGACACAAAATGCTGGAGTAACTCAGCGGGTCAGGCAGCATCTCTGGAGAAAAAGAATAGGTGGTTTCGTGTCAGAATCCCTTTCTGGAGAAGGGTTCCGACCGTAACATTATCTATTCCTTATCTCCAGAAATGCTGGCTGGCCCGCTGAGTTACTCCAGAATTTTGTGTCTGTCTATATATAGATGTACCTAATCGATGCTATATGGTATTTTGTTCTTATCATGTCTGGTACTTAAGACAACTTAGCACAATGCATTAAATCCAGGGTAAAACACCAAGTGTTGGAGGAACTTAGATGATTAGGCAACACATGAGGAGAGAATGGGGAGACAATGTTTCAATCAGTCTGAAAAAGGGTCCCAACCCAAAACGTCGTTTGCCCTTTCCCTCCTCAGCCGCTGAGTTCCTCCAGCAATTTGTGTTCTCAATATTCCAGCCTCTGTAGTTCCTTGTGTCTCCATTGAATCTGGGTAATTCCATCATCAGACCCACTGCCAAACAGGTACAGGAAGAATATGAAAACTTCACCAGTGTTTTTATTAGTAGAATGCAATTCCTTTTGCTCCAATGTTGATGTGTTCCTCTGGTGTGTGTGTGTCTGCCTGTCTGCATCTAATGATTTCACAGGTCTTCTATCACTCTGTTCCTCTCAATCCAGTTTTTCTTTGGCAGGCGGGCAGTTTCATTGATCATCCATTTTTAATGCTGCCAACATCACATCCTTTCCAAACTATCCACGTGTCACCAATCAGCTAAAAATGGCACCCTTTATTTTTGCTGTCTCTACCTCCTGGAACCCTCTCCCCTATAGCACTTCCACCTAAAGGGCTAAAGTCGTTCAACAAAGTGGTTCTGCATCACCATCTAGTGGTCAATGGGAGATGGGCAATAAATGCCATGGATAGGCTGCCTCCTCCTCTACCCCTTTCCCCACCCACCGTTTTTGAATTGAATTGATTGATTGATTGAATACCTTTATTGTCATTCAGACCTTACGGTCTGAACGAAATTTCGTGCCTGCAGTCATACATACAATCATACAATAATAAACAACAATAAACACAAATTAACACCACCACAGTGTATCCTCCAAGCACCTCCTCACTGTGGTGGAGGCAAAAATCTTAGGGTTACTGTCTCTTCCCTCCTCTTCTCCCTCTGCGCTGAGGCGATTCCCCACCGGGCGATGGCACAACAGTTTCATCTTGCATGTGGGCTCAGTAGACTATTTCTGTACACTTGGTAATCGAGGATGTGCTTGGGTATGGGAATACTGTACTGGACTGTATGTAAGAAAATAATTTCACTGTACTTTTGCACATGTGACGATAAAAGCGGCATTAGATCATTGGAGAGATAACCTTTCATAGGGTAGCAACAGCAGCCAAGTCTGTGGCCCTGTGCCTGGCTTTGAGGCTGATCAAGGAATGGTGAAGTCAAACACAGCGATAGTGATAGGGGACTCAATAGTTAGGCAAGGCAGAAAGGAGATTCTCTGGCTGCAAACAAGGCAGAGTGGTGTGTTGTCTCCCTGGTGCCAGAATGATGTTTCTGACATTCTCAAGGGGGAGGGTGAGCAGCCAGAGGTTGTTGTGCATATTGGTATCAGCAACAGAGACTTTAGAGATATAGCGCAGAAACGGGCCCACCGAGTCCGAGCCAACTAGCGATCACCCTGTACATTAGCACTATCCTACACACTAGAGATAATTTATAATTTTACCTATGCCAATTAATTTACAAACCCATACGTCTTTGGGTTGTAGGAGGAAACCGGAGCACCTGGAGGAAATCCACGTCGTCACAAGGAGAATGCACAAACACAGTACAGACAGCTCCCGTGGTCAGGATCGAACCCGTGTCTCTGGTGCTGTGGGGCAGCAACTCTACCACTGTGCTGCCTTGAGGTAGAGAAAGCGATGAGGTCCTGCAGTATGGGGCGATTGGAAAGAGTTAAAAAATCTGGACCACAATGATAGTAGAAAGACAGGACATGTGGCAAAGGTGCTGGTGCAGGAGGCAATGATTCAGGTTTGTGGATTGCTGGAATCTCTTGTGGGGAAGAGAACCTGTATTAGATGGACAGGTTGCACTTGAACTGGGGGGGGGGGGGGGGGGGGGGGATTATACTGTGAAGGAAATTTGTTAGTAGGGTGGGTTTAAACAAGACTGGCAAAAGGGTGGGTCCAAGAGCAGAAAGGAGGCAGGTGAGAAGTTGGCGCCAAACACTGCGGTCACAGAAATCAAGTTCACAGAAAGCCATGAGACGACAGAGAAAGAGAGAGACAGTTTAAACTGTTTAGTTTCAGTTTTAGCAATACAGCATGGAAACAGGCCCTTCGGTCCACGATGACCATCAACCACTCGTTAACACTCGGTTCTATGTTATCCTACTTCCTCCGCATCCACTCCCTACACACATGTATACTGGTGGCTACACTGTGCCTGATGTGCACATCGCTGCCCTCTCCTGACTGGAACATGTACAGCAGTTCCAAGGCTTTTCACTGGCACACTGCAGAGTAAGTGAAGCCTTGAGCTTTCCCTGCTCCACCTCGCTCGCTCTGCACCACATAGATGGTGTTAAAATACGGGTACATTTTAGGTTATTATTGTCACGTATCCAGAGGTACAGCAAAAAGCTTTTGTTTGCGTAGTTTCCAGTCCAAAAAAAGAAAGAAAAAGACTCCAATAATACAATCAAGCTGTCCACTGTGCAAAGATACAGGATAAAAGGTCCAACATTTAGTGCAAGATATAAAGATATTAGGGCGGCACAGTGACATAGCGGTAGAGTTGCTGCCCTACAGCGCCACAGACCGGGTTCCATCCTGACTACGAGTGCTGTCTGTATGGAGCTTGTACGTTCTCCCCGTGACCGTGTGGGTTTTCTCCAGATTCTCCGATTTCCTCACACATTCCAAAGACGTGTGAGTTTGTAGGTTAATTTGCTTCTGTAAATTGTCCCCAGTGTGTAGGATAGAACTACTGCATGGGGAATGTTAGTCGGCACGGGCTCGGTGGGTTGACCACGCTGTATCTCTAAACTAAACATAACATTGAAGTCTGATGGTCCAATTAAAAATAGTTCAAAGATCTCCAAGGGGGTAGATGGGAGGTCAGGACCATACTCTACCTGATGAGTGGACCGTTTAGTTCCTCGATAACAGCTCGGAAAAAAATTGTTCTTCAATTTGGAGGTGTGTGTTTTCAAACTTCAGTAGCTCCTGCCATTTTGTGAGGAGAGGGCTGAGAATTCAGCATCTTTGCTGGAAGTTTTCATGTCCCATTGTCTGATTTTGTTCATGTCAAAAGACTTACAATTTTTGATTGATTGAATGAAATGGGCTCTTCGGCTCACCAATTCCATACTGACCACCCGTTCACACTAGTTCAATGTTATCCCACATCCCTACCCATATTTATCGAGGCCGAGATACTGTTCCGCAAAGTCGGCTCTGGCCAGGCTGGACTTCCAGAGCCCCGGCCACAGGGGACAAATTTGACCCGCCGATCAGCCATGGAAGTGCTGATGAGGTCGAGATCGGCCATCTCACCCAGCCTAGACTCTACATTTCCTGGGGACTTCCAGGCGGGGATTTCAAGTGCGCTCTTATATTTTTGTCCGGATTAAAGGACCATTTGCTGGAAGAACGGTGGTGGACCTGCAATACCAAGTCTTGGACATACTGTAATTGTGGGCTGTGCCAGCAGGTGGGGCTGAAACTCCACTGTGTCCAGAAACAGGTAGAAAGGACAGACCGTTGTTTAAGAAGGAACTGCAGATGCTGGAAAATCGAAGGTAGACAAAAATGCTGGAGAAACTCAGCGGGTGCGGCAGCATCTATGGAGCGAAGGATATAAGCAACGCTTTGGGTTGAAACCCTTCTTCAGAAGGACAGGCCTGCATTCATGAAGCACCAAAGTTCTTCACAACCATTGAAGTAATCCAGAAGTGTGGTTGTGATTGTAATTTGAGAATTGTAGTGGCCAATGTGGCGAAAGCAAGAGCCCAATAATAAACATAGTGATTAAATAATCTATTTTATTTGTGTGAGCAGAGGACAAATATTTACTGACTTTAGAGATACAGTGCGAAAATAGACCCTTCCGCACACCAAGTCCATGCCGACCAACGATCACCTTCTACACTAGTTCTATCCTACACACTAAGGACAATTTACAGAAGCCAATTAACCTACAAATCTGTAAATCTTTGGAATGTGGGAGGAAACCGGAGTACCCGGAGAAAGCCCACGCAGTCACAGGGAGAACGTACAGACTCCGTACAAACAGCAGGATTGGCAGGCAGTAGTCAGGATTTATCCCAGGTCTCTGGTGCTGGAAAGCAACAACGCTACTGCAGCTCCACTGTGCCACCCAAGGGAAGTGTAGAGTAGCATACGGTAACCTAGAGTAGGGTAGAGTAGTATTCTTACTGGGGAAAATAAGTTCAGAATGGTGCCTTTGTGCAGACCATGTGCAGGAGGAGAGATCTAGGAACTGCAGATGGTTGAATCTTGAGCAAAACGCAAAGTACCGGAGGGACTCAATGGGTCAGGCAGCATCCGCGGTGTAGAGCTCGGGGTGGCACGGTGGTGCAGCAGTAGAGTTGCCTCCTTACAACACTAGGGACCCGGGTTCAATCCTGACTACGGGTGCTGTCTGCATAAAGTTGGTACCTCCTCCCCGTGCTCTGCGTGGGTTTTCTCCAAGATCTTTGGTTTCCTCCCACACTCCAAAGACGTACAGGATTGTAGGTTAATTGGCTTGGTATAAATGTCAATTGTCCCAAGTGTGTGTAGGATAGTATTAATGTGCGGGGATCTCTGGTCGGTGCGGACTTGATGGGCTGAAGGGGCCTGTTTCTGCGCCGTATCTCTAAACTACATTAAACTAAGCTAAGGTACACAAAAATGCTGGAGAAACTCAGCGGGTGCAGCAGCATCTATGGAGCGAAGGAAATAGGCAAAGTTTCAGGCCGAAACCCTTCTTCAGACTCCAGCATCTGCAGATTTTCCAGCATCTGCAATTCCTTCTTAAACACTTAAACTAAGCTAGTCTGAGAAGGGTCCCGATCCAAAATGTTGCAGTTTAGTTTAGTTTAGTTTAGAGATACAGCGTGGAAACAGTCCCTTCAGTCCATCGAGCCCTCGCCGGCCAGCGATCATCCCGTTCACCAGTTCTATCCTACACACTAGTGGCAATTTATAGAAGCCGATAAACCGACAAACCTGCTCGTCTTTGGGATGTGGAAACTGGAACACCTGGAATTTCCCTTCACAGAAGCTTCCTGACCCACTGCGTCATCCAGGCTCATCTGCCGGCTGGTGGCTCTGACAGTGCAGCTCTCCCCCAGCATTGCACTGCGGCAGGAGCCTGGGGCCCCTCTGTTTCACAACGTATACCCATTGCCTGCGTGCTCACAGGTGATAGAGGTGCCCATTGGCTCAGCTCTAAATGTACCATTTATCCTTTATCTGCACTTTGGACGTCTTGATTGTATTCATGTATAGTCTGTTCTGTGACTAGATGTCACACAAAGGCTGTTCACTGTACTTTAAGAAGGGTTTCGACCCAAAACGTCACCTATTCCTTCGCTCCATAGATGCTGCCTCTCCTGCTGAGTTTCTCCAGCATTTTTGTCTACCTTCACTGTACCTTAGTACACTTGACAATAATAAACTCCGCTAGACGGTGCTGCACGACTCTGCATTAGACTACACAACTCCACACTGTACACTATGCTATACATTACATTATTCACATCACTATCCTACACTATTCTACACCACACACTACCTACACTATGTAATGTTACTTTTCTCTGTTGACCGTTGAAATCTTCACTGGAACTACCACATTCCGTCACCAGGTGGCAGCCTCCTTTACATCTTGAGCCCGTTCTGAAACTCCTGCACTTCACTGTTGTGGCTTTAGAGATACAGCACAGAAACAGGCCCTTCGGCCCACTGTGCCACGCCGACCAGTGGTCACCCTGTACACTAGCACCATCCTTTACACTAGGGACAATTTACAATCTTTACCAATGCCAATAAACATACACACAGACAGCACCCAAGGTCAGGATGAAACTCGGGTCTCCAGTGCTGTAAGACAGCAGCTCTACCAGCTACGCCAATGTGCCACTCTTGGTAAACATGGGTGAGTTGGGCCATAGGGCCTGTTTCCACATTGTATGATTCTGTGACACCTCTTCAGTTTTGAATTTGTCTCCTTTACTGGTCCTGGGAAAGAGATTTTGGACATTGAAAATAATATTGCAGGCATTATAAATTCTGGCATTTACATTTTGTATGACTTTATGAGAGGGAGCTAAGAGAAAAAACGAGAACGAGAGAGAGATTTAGCATTCACACACTGTGGAATTTCATAGTCTGCGTAACACTCCCTTGTTCCTGTCTTGAGTTTTGTTTAGAGGCGCAGCAGCATGGAATGGAAACTGGCCCTTCGGCTCATCAACCAACATTCACCCCATACACTAGTTCCATCCTACACACCAAGGATAATTTACTGAAACCAATTAACCTACAAATCTGCATGTCTTTGGAAGGTAGACAAAAGTGCTGGAGAAACTCAGCGGGTGAGGCAGCATCTATGGAGCGAAGGAAATAGGCAACGTTTCGGATCGAAACTCTTCTTCAGACTGATGTAGGGGGGGGGGGAGTGGCGTGGGGGGTGGGAAGAAGAAAGGAAGAGGAGGAGCCAGAGGGCTGAGGGAGAGCTGAGAAGGGGAGGCGACAGCAAGGGCTACCGGAAATTGGAGAAGGCAATGTTCAGGCCACCGGGATGCAGACTGCCGAAGCGGAACATGAGGTGCTGTTCCTCCAATTTCCGGTGGTACTCACTCTGGCCATGGAGGAGGCCCAGGACAGAAAGGTCGGATTCGGAATGGGAGGGGGAGTTGAAGTGCTGAGCCACCAGGAGATCAGGTTGGTTATTGCGGACCGAGCGGAGGTGTTCGGCGAAACGATCGCCAAGCCTACGCTTGGTCTCACCGATATAGATCAGCTGACATCTAGAGCAGCGGATGCAATAGATGAGGTGCAGGTGAACCTCTGTCGCACCTGGAACGACTGTCTTTGGAATGTGGGAGGAAACAGGAGCACTTGGAGAAAACTCACATGATCATAGGGAGAAAGTACAAACGCCATACAGACAGTGCCCGAGGTCAGGAGTGAACCCGGGTCTCTGGCGCTGTGAAACAGTAACTCTACTGCTGTGCCACTGTGCATGGACTGACTGTAGCCACTGACCATTTAAAACCTGGGTCCAAAAGAGGACTCCTACGACCTTTTGTTCTGCTCAACTCTGTGCATCTTGAGCAACGGCTTGAAAAAATAAACGCTCAATGTCCAATTTAATCCAGCATTTTTATTAAACTTTAAATGTCCCCTCCCCTCCCCTCCCCCTCTGCCGAACACAAAAACAAAATCTCAGAACAATCCAAAACTAGCAAATGCAGCAAATGTTTAGAAAATATAGACTACAGGTGCCACAGAAAACGAAAAGCATTCGCCGTTAAATATGTCACACGATCGCGAACGTAAGTTGTCATCACTGGATAGGTGAGGTTACAGGAATACTACAGCTCAGATGCCAACACTCTCAGGCTGATGTGAAACACTTTCAGGAACCTGGAAACGTGAGAAGTGTCACCAGACTCACTGGTTCCACCTGTGCCTCTACTGCTCCTGTCCACAGTCAGACTGTAAATGCATATCACTGCTAATCTTACATTTAAATAATAACAGTAGCTAAATGGGTAAAGCCAGTCGCACTAGTTTTACTCATTCTTCTTATAAAATATTGTTGGGATATACAGTACTAAATGACAATGGGACAATTCTCAACGTAATATCTCAAACAACAAAGCTGCAAGAACCAAGCAAAGTTACACTTAAGTTTGCATATTTTAAATAATAATTGAGCAGTCATTTTCTATACAATATCAAGCTCCTTTGTACCATCGTGTCATTGCTGAGAACTTCTCAACACCTTTCTTGTGATCCTTTTTGCTTCCATGGGTCAATTTTTGTCACATCGTTTGTTACAAGAAAGCAATTGGCCATTGTGTTTATTCACGGCCCTGTAAATTATTTTTGCCTCTTTTCCAGCTTTCTCCCCTCTACTACCTACAGTCAGTCTGAGAAAGGGTCCCAACCTGATACGTCCCCTGTCCCTGTCCTCCAGAGATGCTGCCTGACCTACTGAGTTCCTTCCGCACTTTGTGTTCTATGCAAGATTCCAGCTTCTGCAGCTCCTAGTGTGCCCTGTACGGTATCATTCCTCTTCATCAACACCTCCTCCCATCCCATATACGTCCTCCAAAGAGAGCCACATTTTCATTGTTTCCAAACAGGATCAAACCAGGTGTGCAGGCTTCAAGTAGGTGAAGACAGCACTTGGTGTAGGAACACCAAATCCAATTCCTATCAAGTCCAGCAAGTGATCAGGCTTATGTCAAAAGGCCACAGTATTTGTGTCCAAAGGCAAATTTAGCTCGAATTTCTTGCAATGGGTTTTCTAATTAATTTAGTTCAGTTTTGGTTTAGAGATACACTGTGGAAACAGGCACTTCAGCCCACCGGGTCCACACCGACCAACGATCACCTGTACACTAGATCTATATTACACACTAGGGACAATTTACAGAAGCTTATTAACCTACAAACCTGCATATCTTTGGGATGTAGGAGGAAACCAGAGCACCCTGAGAAACCCATGTGTTCAGAGGGAGAATGTACAAAATTCCTAAAGACAGCACCTGTAGTCAGATAGAGCCCGGGTCCCTGGCGCTGTGAGGCAGCAACTCTACCGCTGCATCACCGTGCCATCCCCTTTAAGGTCAGTTCAGTTTAATATTATTATGTGTACTAAAGTAGAGTAAAACAGTTGTTTTGCGTGCTATCCAGTCTTCATACTATAGAAGACATAGAGAGCTGGAGTAACTCAACGGACCAGACAGCATCTCTGGAGAACACGGATAGGCAACTATTCATGTTCTCCTGAGATGCTGCCTGACCCGCTGAGCTACTCTGGCACTCCGTGTCATCTTTTGTAAACCAGCATCTGCAAATCCTTGTTGCTACAAATCATTCTACACGTGAGAACAATCCTATACGAGTCAAAGAGTGAAGCGGTTGGAAGGAGAACCTCTTCTGAGACAGCATGCAAAGAGTGTAACCACGTTCCTGGGTCATCTTGCAGCTTTCAAGTCTCAGAGTACTCTGATCATGGCCACAGGAGACCAGCAGCTATTTATTTTCTCACATTAATTACCACAGCATTGAAGCAAACTACACTTGCTTTTTGCGGTGTACATTTTTAATTGGGGCCAGAGAGGTCCTACAGGCTGAGTGCATTTCAATAATCCCTGCAACACCATACAAGGTGCGTCTGCCCCCATAGACTTACCCACTGCCACAGAGTCCATGCTCACGGTTTCAAGCACAATGGTCGTAGGGAATTGTGACAAATGCCTGCGTATCAAAGGCATTTAACATTCTGCCGACCATTATAGTCATAGTCATAGAATCATACGGTGTGGAAACAGGCCCTTCAGCCCAAATTGCCCACACTGGCCAACATGTCCCCATCTGCACTAATCCCACCTGCCAGTGCTTGGCCCATATCCATCTAAACCTATCCTATCCATGTACCTGTCTCAATGTTTATTAAACGTTGCAATAGTACCTACCTCAATTACCTCCTCTGGCACTTTGTGTCTATCTTTGCTGTAAACCAGCATTTGCAGTTCCTTCCTATACAACCTACAAACCTGCAAGGCTTTGGAATGTGGGAGGAAACCGGAGCACCCGGAGGAAATCTACATGGTCACAGGTAGAACGTGCAAACTCCGTATAGTGAGTGTCCGTAGTCAGGATTGGTCTCTGGCGCTGTGTGGCAGCAACGCAACCATTGCACCACTGTGCCGTCGTTAGTTGAACAATGGTTCATGACCTTGATTAAAATGTTCGCACTCCACTCAAATCACTACCACCTCCTCTATATGCCCCTCTGAACCCACCCTAAACTGGAAAAGTAGCCATTTAACCCCCACATCCTCACCCACCCAACACCTACAAGTCTGCATACAGCACATTTCACAGTAAATAACTTAAAAGAAGGCGCAAAGTTAAATCATGCGCAGGTGGAAGTAAATTAAACACAACAATATAAGTGCTGATGGAAGTTTAACTCCATTTAGTTTAGCTTAGTTTAGTTTAGAGATACAGCAGGGAAACAGGCGCTGACCATCGAATCATACTAGTTCTATATTATCCATTTTTCTCACACACAAGGGATGATTTACAGAAGGGCAATTAACCTACAAACCTGCGCGTCTTTGGGATGTGGGAGGAAACTGGAGCACCTGGAGAAAACCCACGTGGTCACGGTGAGAACGTGCAAACTCCGTACAGACAGCACCTGCAGTCATGTATGGAGCCTGGGTCTCTGGCGCTGTGAGGCAGCGGCTCTACCAGCTGTGCCACTTGGTCTACAGATCGTGCTCTTTGCTCTACGGATGCTGCCTGACCTGATGAGTGTTTTATCATTCAATCTGGCCTTGGAATTATGTGCGGAAGTTGAAATGTTACATGGGTTATAATACCGGGTTATTTGCAAAGTGAGTGTCGGATGCCTGCCTTCCAGAAGAGCTGAGTCCTGCCTTAGATCTCCTCAGCTGGTGTCAGATCAGGCATTAGTGTGGCACCCTGTCCATGTGGAAGTCACCTCGGTGCAATACCAGATCCCTGGATGGATGGATGGAAGGGTGACTTAGAGAGGACAGGAGGTCACCTGACTCCTTTGTAGATGTCTGCTCAGGTTTACACTTAAACCCTTCCCAGACCTAACACGAACCTGACCTGTGCTCCAGAACTTAGAGTTACAGAACGCAACTCATCCATGACGACCATTCAGAGCTCGTCCCATTTGCCTGCGTTTGACCCATTTCCTTCTAAAGCTTTCCTACCCACATTTCCTCTCCAAAAGTCTTTTAAACTTGGAAACTTTGGGAATTTTAGAACAGGAATCTTTTTGTCCAATGATTAAGTGCGGAGAACACTAAGCCTGACTGGGATAAAGTGCTAAGTCGGAACAGCACAACCCACCCAGAATGTGAATGTTAAATCAGAATATACAGCTGAGCTTTTTATTTCGAGTTGCTGCGTGGAAACAGGCCCTTCCGCCTGCCAAGTCCACACCAATCACCCGTTCACACTAGTTCTATGTTATCCCACTTTCTCATCCACTTCCTACACACTAGGGACAATTTTACAGAGGTCAACTAACCCGTTCGTCTTTGTGATGTGGGAGGAAATCGGAGCCCCAGGAGGAAACGCACACAGTGACAGGGAGAACGTGCAAACTCCACCCACATATAGCACCCGAGGTCAGGATCGAACCCGGGTCTCTGGCGCTGTGAGGCAGCAGCTCTACTGGCCTGTTGACTCGGGGTTGGCCCAGGCTCACTTTTATTTGTGGTAACTGGAAAGCCTGTCTCATTGGCAAAGTTGAAATATCGCTGGTATTCCCGGGAATGTTGAAGCCACATCCTTGCCCAAACACCAAGGCTCCAGTAGAGGCCCCAACTCCCACTGATGACTTGATCCAGTATGGTGCGGGATGCCTTGTATTGTCCAACAACTCCGCATTTGGCCCATATCATCTCAACATTTCCTATCCATGTGCCTGTCCATGTGTCTTTTAAATACTGTTTTAGTACCTGTCTCAACTACTTCTGGCAGCTGTTTCCATATAAGTTTGTGTTCATTAGCCATTCAGACCATCAAGTCTACACTGCCGTTCAATCATGGCTGATTTATCTTTCCCTCTCAACCCCGTTCTCCTGCCTTCTCCCCTTAACCTATGACGCCCTTCGTAATCAAGAACCTGTCAATCTACGTTTTAAAATGACTTTGCTTTAAAATGCCATCTGCGGCAATGAATATACCCACCACCCTCTGTGTGAATCCTTCAATGTTATGGGAAACTCGTAGATCCAATTTTGCTCAAGGTGAGAATCGGGGATTACAGAATGCCGAGATAGCGGACGCGTATACAATGGCCATGAGTCTCTGCATCATCCGTACGTTACAGCCACTTCCACACTTCTCTTTGACAACACTCCACAAACAGAACACATCACACTCCTCCCTCAATGCTATTTTAGCTCAGGCACTTAGTGAGACTGATAACCTGATATATATATATGTACAATAATTATGTGTATTTTAATATCATTTTTACTAATGTGCACATAACCACTAATAATAACTCATAGCCACTGTGGAGCAAAATGCTTAGGACACAATTTAGCCGTGCAAGGTGAGGCATGGGCGACAAATGGGTGTACGTGCCAAATCCAACCCTCGTCCGATCAGCAAAACCTTCTCCCCCGACAGTTGATAGTCTGATAATTCGCCGTGGTCTCTTGCTGTTTGTATGAAATTGAAAGATAAAAGGTTTTCTCGGTGCGTCCTGACTTTAGGAAATGACGGCCAGGGGTTTGGTCGTTTGTCCCGAGAGGTGGTTTTGCTTCCCTCCCCACCCCTCTCTCTCTCTCCCTCTCTCTCGTGCTGCTGCTGTGTAATCCCAACACCCCTTCTTGCTTTCTCCGAGAGTTCATCTACAGGTCGTCGCTCTCCACCAGGCTGGTTTGAGTGGCGAGGTGGATAGGGTTGGCTTCGGGCAGGAAGGCCGACTTGATGTCCAGCCCTTGATCGGTCAACACCGCGTAGCGACTGGCAGAAGGTCTCACTTTCTTCGGCTTCGAAACTGGCGTCTGGTGCCATTGAGGAGCTGCGAGATTCAGGGGGTTACAAGATCAGGCCAGAGAATCGTCACCCAAAACACCCATAACCCCACTGGTACCGTGCGCGACACAGACAAATGGAGATGAGAAAGATGGAGATGAGGGAAAGAGAGAAAGAAAGAGAGAAAAGGCAAGAAAAAGAGAGAGAAAGAGAGTGGAGAGAGAAAGAGAGAAAGAGAAAAAGCGTGATAGAGAGAGATAGAGAGGGAGAGAGATAGAGAGAAAGTGAGAGAGAGAGAGAGAGAGAGAGAGCGCACATTTGGAAGAAGCAGCGAGTGTGTCTGCGGAAAGAGAAACGGTTAATATTTCATCAGACTAAGCCAGTTCTGTATTCCGACTGCGCATGCACAGGTCATGGGTCGCTCAGGGTAAACACTTTAGGCGGCGTTCCACTGCATGAGTGCAGACCTGCGTCTCGTCCCTATCCAGCCACCGCTGGGCCATCCCCACCCCCTCCCGAGTGTCCCGGCCGGGGGCGTCCGGGGCGGCAAAGGTCCGGCGGGAGCCAGACGGGAGTGAGGGGGGAGGGGGGGGGCCGGCTCCAGCTCAGCTCTGCCTGTCCTGCCCGGTGGCCCAGCCCTGCAGGAACCAAATCCAGCTCAAACCCGCCCATCCCGCCTGGGCCGACACTCCCGTCCGCGGACCACTGGATAGAAGGCCCTCCCTCAGACTTTCTACACATTAGGCTTTGGCGCCGTGGTTGAGATGGATTGGAGCGGGGATTGCGGACATTTTCTCGACCCTCCTAGAAGCAACGAGCCATGGCTTTACCAGCGGTTGTCTGTCTAACCGAAACCTCTCTCCCTGTCTCCCACACGCATCTACCCCCATCTCTCTCTCTCTCACTGTTACACCCCGCTCTCCCCCGCTACTAGGCACCCTGTTCGCTTTTTTTATTCTCGAATGAGCTTTGACAAATCCCATGATTTCTTGCGTTTTTCGGAATACCGAACTGGCTTATTGATTTGAGACTGTTTCTCTCTCTACAGATGAACCATACTGCCTCCAACAGTAGAAACAAAGAACTGCAGGTGCTGGTTTACCATGGAAAGACACAAAGTGTTGGATTAACTCAGCGGGTCAGATAGCATCGCTGGAGATCATGGGTAGGTGACGTTTCGGGTCAGGACCCTTTTCCAGTGATTCAATTTTGAAGAGTTGTCAATCAGACTGAGGAAGGGTGCGGTCTGAAAATGTCACCTATCCATGTTCTCCGGGGATGCTGCCTGACATTATATTTTGCTTGGGTAGCTTACAACCCAACGGCATGAATTTTGAATTCTCTAATTTTCAGTAACTTCCACCTACAATTCCTTACCCTCCCCCCCTTGCCCCCTTCCTCTCCCCTAGTCGTTTAACCAGTTTATCAGCTCTCCACATTGTATCCCTCTTAAGGGCCTGCCCCACTTACGCAACCTTTTCGGCGACTGCCGGCACTCATCATAGGTCGTTGCAGGTCGCTGAACATTTTCTAAATGTTGAAAATTCAGCGGCGACCAGAACAAGGTACGACTCTGTGGGCGACTACTCACGACCATACAGGCTTCAGGCTGAACATGTCGCCAGGGTGTTGCCTATACGGTCGTGAGTAGTCTCCTCAGTCGCCCAAAGAGTCGTAGCGTCTTTCTGGTCGCCGCTGGATTTTCAACAGGTTGAAATTTTTCAGCGACCTGCAACGACCAATGACGGGTGCCGGCAGTCGCCGAAAAAGTTGCGTAAGTGGGACAGGCCCATTAAAGTCACACCTTCCCTAACCAACCAGGGGCCCACCCTGCCATATGTGTCCTTGATGATTCTGGTCTTTTCTTGCCTCCAGCTTTTCAACACCCCCCCCCCCCCCCACTCGTTTGAAGAAGGGTTCGGCCTGAAACGTCACCCATTCTTTTTCTCCAGAGATGCTGCCTGTCCCACCGAGTTACTCCAGCATTTAGTGTTTCCGCCAGGTTCTGTTTTATTTTCCTCTGAAGTTAAAGTGGTTTCCTACGTTGAATGGAAGGTAATGTTAGAATATGAGGAAGAGAGTCCAGGGAGGAAGAGTAGCACTCACAATAGACATCCAGCTTAGCTGTACACGATATTATCCCAGCCTCATTCTTCGCAGAGACAGTGTACCAGGCAGCATCCTCCTTCGTGGTTGGTTGGATTAACAGGCAGAGGTAACCCCTGTTGTCGTGGTGCATGCTGAGGAGGAGAATATTCATCAAGGTTATCAACGCAGAAATAAATCTCACCAATAAGTCACACACTCAATCATCCTTAGAAGAAGATACACGGCATGTTTGCTTTCTGGGCATTGACTGTAAGAGTCAAGAAGTCATGTTACAGCTGTACAGGACATTGGTCAGGCCACATTTTGGGCAGTTCTGGCCACCACAATGCAGGTCGCATGTGGAGGCTTTGGAAAGGGTGCGGAGAAGGTTGACCAGAATGATGTTTCCACTAGTGGGAGAGTCTCGGGCCAGAAACCATAGCCTCAGAATAAAAGGACAAACTTTTTTGAAGGCAATGAGGAGGAATTTCTTTCGCCAGAGGGTGGTGAGTGTGTGGAAGGTGGAGATTGAAAGATTCTTGATTAGAAGGGAGCAAGGCTTATTGGTAGGCAGGAGAATAGGGTTGAGAGGGAAAGATAGATCAGCCATGATGAATGGTGGAGTAGACACAATGGGACGAATGGCCTATTTCAGATCCTATGATTTATGATTTTATGCCTGGATTAGGGCATCACTAAGTGCTGGAGTAACTCAGCAGGTCAGGCAGCATCTCCGGTGAACATGGACAGGTGGCATCTCAGGTCGAGACCCTTGACCCATATCATCACCTATCCATGTTCTCCAGAGATGCTGCCTGACCTGCTGAGTTGCTACAGCACTTTGTGTCCTTTTGTGGATTCATCAACATCTACAGTTCCTTATTTCTGGATTAACGGGTATTAGATAGAGGGAGAGATTGGACAGACTTGGATTGTTTTCTCTGGAACACGGAGGTTGAGGGAAATCTCATAGAAGTATATAAAATGATGAGAGAAATAGATAGGATAGACAGGCAGATCCTTTTTCCCAGGATTGAAAAATCAAATACCAAGAGGGCTTCACTTGTAGATGAAAGGGACAAAGTTTATAGGAAAAATATTTTACACAGAGTGTGATGAGCGCTGGAATGTGCTGCCTGGGATGGTGGTGGAGGCAGGTATGATAGTGGTGTTTAACAGACTTTTGGATAGGCACGTGGATATGCAAGGAATGGAGGGACATGGATTATGTGAAGGTAGATTAGCCCTGGTCTTGGCATCATGATCAGCACAGACATTATGGGCCGAAGGGCCTGTTCCTATATTGTACCATGTTCTGGTGAGGCAGCGGCTCTACCAGCTGTGACACCGTGCTGCCCTTTTAGTTCACCTCAGAGAAGGGAAGGACCTTCACTCCAACGTTTAATGCAAGAAAGAGCATCTCTGGATTGACAGCATTCCCTCAGTACTGTACTGGATTTCAAGCCTGGGATTATTTGATCCCTTCACCGAGTTGGGTCCTTTGGACTGGGTAATATTCACCATCTACATCATGCCTTGGCAAAAGAACACAGACTCACAAAGGGACCGAGCCTGGAGGACCAGGCTTTCTGCCTTAACCCCTGTCCCACAGTATGAGTTCATTCCAAGAGTTCTCCCGAGTTTGCCCTGATTCGAACTCGGAGATTTACGGTAATGGCCACTCGTCGGTACTCAGGGCTCTCATGGACATTTTTCAACATGTTGAAAAATCTTCACGAGTCTTCCCGTGCTTACCTGCCATTAGCAAGTCTTCCCGAGTACCTGCCATTAGCGCTAAGAGACGTCCCCGAGCTCCGACGTACCCGCTACGTTCATTCTCCGTGCTTACCACGAGTTCGATTTTTTTTAAACTCAGGAGAGCTCTTGGAATGAACTCGTACCGTGGGACAGGGCTATTAAGATGCTGCAATATTTCGGCAATGCATTGTATATCAACTGGAACTTTATTCCTTGGAGCACAGGAGGATGAGGGATGATCTTATAGAGGTGTACAAAATCATGAGGGGAATAGATCGGGTAGACAGTCTCTTGTCCACAGTAGGGGAATCGAGAACCAGAGGACATAGGTTTAAGGTGAGGGGGGGGGGGGGGGAAGCTTTAATAGGAACCTGAGGGGCAACCTTTTTACATAAAGGGTGGTGGATGTATGGAACAAGCTGCTGGAGAAGGTAGTTGAGTTAAATGTGTAAAAAGCATTTAGACAGGTACTTGGATAGGATAGGTTTAGAGGGATATGGGCCAAATGCAGGCAAGTGGGACTATGTGAATGGGGCATGTTATTCAGTGTGGGCAAGTTGGGTTGCAGGGCCTGTTTGCACGCTGTGTGACTCTATGACGTGACAATAATTCAGACAGGGAAGGGCTAAAGATGCTAATGACTCAGAATTCCCTTTCACTTTGTTCATTAATGAAAGCTGGTGCTCAGAATCTTCCACCCCGTCCTCCTCAAACTTCTCTTTCATCTTTCACGAACCATCCCTCTTTTATCATGCTGCAGGCGGTTGATGTAAAGTCTCCTTGTGTGTGGCTGTCTGTCTGTCTGTCTGTCTCTCTGTCACATTCCTGCCCGATTATTCCTCCTGTGCTAATGCCCCGGGCTCGTTAATTGCCTTCAAGTTGCTGCTGTCAATTAATGTTCTTCCTCTGAGGCACTCCTTAGACTTTACTTTACAACTAGCTCTTCGGCCCACCGAGTCCACGGGAGACCAGCGATCACCCTGTACATTAGCACCATCCTGCATCTGGTGACAACGTACAATTTTGCAGGTACTATCGCAAAGTTTAAGAAACATTTAGACAGGTACAAGGATGGGATAGGTTTGGAGGGATATGGACCAAACGCAGGCAGACGGGACTAGTGAAGATGGGGCATGTTGGTCAGCATGGGCAAGTTGGACCGAAAGGCCAGTTTCTGCACTGTATCACTCTATGATTCTGATTTACGGAAACCAATTAACCTACAAACCTGCACATCTTTGGAGTGTGAGAGGAAACTGGAGAATCCGGAGAAAACCCACACAGTCACAGGGAGAAGGTACAAACTCCATAGAGACAGCACCCATAGTCAGGATGGAACCCGGGTCTCTGGTGTAAGGCAGCAACTCTCCCGCTGTGCCACTGTGCTGCTCCTTTGGGATCGAGGGTGACTTACTTTCACTCCAGCCTTGTGAGGTCAGCATGATACCTGCAAACTTACAGTGATTGATCCCCCACCTACAGACCAAGTGTCTGCTGTTTGTGGATTCCACGGGTGCCTACATCATAATTTTTATGTTAGGGATCAGTAGAGATCCAGACACAGATAGAGGCCCAGCTATAATGTTGCTGTCAGCATTCCAGATAATTGGCCCATCAGGATCAGTTTAGTTTAATTTTCAGATACAGTGCAGAAACAGGCCCTTTGGCCAACTAACCGTGAGAAAACACACGCGGTCACGGGGAGAATGTGCAAACTCTGTACAGACAGTACCCGTGGTCAGGATTGAACCTGGATCTCTGGCTGTGCCACCGTGCCATTCCTTTGGCATGGAGGTCTTTGACATCTCCACATGAACGGATCACGTCAATCCCATTCTCCACTCTTTCTCTCACTCCTGTAAATTATTCTCCAAGTTCTGATCTCATTCTCTTTTGAAAAGCCTGATAGATTCTGCTCCCACTGCTGTGCCAGGGCAGTGAGTTCCAGATCCAAGAACGTTTCATTTGTAATGCCTTCATTGCCCTTGACTATACAAACTATGTCCCAAATGCACATTAGACTGCAAAAAATTGCAGAGAGCTGTGGGTGTAGTCCAGTCCATCACACAGACCAGACTCCCCACCATTGACTCCATCTATACGCTGCCTCGTAAAACAGCCAACATGTCAGGGGTGATGGGGGAAAAGGCAGGGGAATGGGGTTGAGAAGGAAGGATAAATTAGCGATGTAAAACAGTAGTGTAGACTTGACGGGCCGAATGGCCTAATTGTGCTCCTATAACGTATGAACTTAAGGTGAGAGGGGGGAGATTTGAAAGACCCGGGTTCGATCCTGACCACGTGCACAGTCTGTGTGGAATTTGTACATTCTCCCAATGACAGCGTGGATTTTCTTGCTATTGAGGGAGTGCAGCGTAGGTTTACAAGGTTAATTCCTGGGATGGCGGAACTGTCATATCCTGAGAGAATGGAGCGGCTGGGCTTGTATACACTGGAATTTTGGATGAGAGGGGATCTTAATGAAACATATAAGATTATTAAGGGTTTGGACACGCTAGAGGTAGGAAACATGTTCCCGATGTTGGGGGAGTCTAGAACCAGGGGTTACAGTTTAAGAATAAGGGACAGGCCATTTATAACAGAGATAGGAAACACTTTTTCACACAGAGAGTGGTGAATCTGTGGAATTCTCTGCCTCAGAGGGCCGGTTCTCTGGATACTTTCAAGAGAGTGTATCCAGAGTATAAAGAATGTAAAAAGAATCTTAAGAAAGAAATTAGAAAAGCTAAAAGAAGATATGAGGTTGCTTTGGCAAGTAAGGTGAAAGTAAATCCAAAGGGTTTCTACAGATATATTAATAGCAAAAGGATAACGAGAGATAAAGTTGGTCCATTAGAGAGTCAGAGTGGCCAACTATCTGCAGAGCCAAAAGAGATGGGGGAGATATTGAACAATTTCTTTTCTTCGGTATTCACCAAGGAGAAGGATATTGAATTATGTGAGGTAAGGGAAACAAGTAGAGTAGCTATGGAAACTATGAGGATCAAAGAAGAGGAAGTACTGACACTTTTGAGAAATATAAAAGTGGACAAGTCTCCAGGTCCGGACAGGATATTCCCTAGGACATTGAGGGAAGTTAGTGTAGAAATAGCAGGGGCTATGACAGAAATATTTCAAATGTCATTAGAAACGGGAATAGTGCCGGAGGATTGGCGTACTGCGCATGTTGTTCCATTGTTTAAAAAGGGGTCTGAGAGTAAACCTAGCAATTATAGACCTGTTAGTTTGACGTCAGTGGTGGGCAAATTAATGGAAAGAATACTTAAAGATAATATATATAAGCATCTGGATAAACAGGGTCTGATTAGGAACAGTCAACATGGATTTGTGCCTGGAAGGTCATGTTTGACTAATCTTCTTGAATTTTTTGAAGAGGTTACTCGGGAAATTGATGAGGGTAAAGCAGTGGATGTTGTATATATGGACTTCAGTAAGGCCTTTGACAAGGTTCCTCACGGAAGGTTGGTTAAGAAGGTTCAATGGTTGGGTATTAATGGTGGAGTAGCAAGATGGATTCAACAGTGGCTGAATGGGAGATGCCAGAGAGTAATGGTGGATGGTTGTTTGTCAGGTTGGAGGCCAGTGACTAGTGGGGTGCCACAGGGATCTGTGTTGGGTCCACTGTTGTTTGTCATGTACATCAATGATCTGGATGATGGTGTGGTAAATTGGAATAGTAAGTATGCAGATGATACTAAGATAGGTGGGGTTGTGGATAATGAAGTAGATTTTCAAAGTCTACAGAGAGATTTATGCCAGTTGGAAGAGTGGGCTGAAAGATGGCAGATGGAGTTTAATGCTGATAAGTGTGAGGTGCTACATCTTGGCAGGACAAATCAAAATAGGACGTACATGGTAAATGGTAGGGAATTGAAGAATGCAGGTGAACAGAGGGATCTGGGAATAACTGTGCACAGTTCCCTAAAAGTAGAATCTCATGTAGATAGGGTGGTAAAGAAAGCTTTTGGTGTGCTGGCCTTTATAAATCAGAGCATTGAGTATAGAAGTTGGGATGTAATGTTAAAATTGTACAAGGCATTGGTGAGGCCAATTTTGGAGTATGGTGTACAATTTTGGTCGCCTAATTATAGGAAGGATGTCAACAAAATAGAGAGAGTACAGAGGAGATTTACTAGAATGTTGCCTGGGTTTCAGCAACTGAGTTACAGAGAAAGGTTGAACAAGTTAGGGCTTTATTCTTTGGAGCGCAGAAGGTTAAGGGGGGACTTGATAGAGGTCTTTAAAATGATGAGAGGGATAGACAGAGTTGACGTGGATAAGCTTTTCCCATTGAGAGTAGGTAAGATTCAAACAAGGGGACATGACTTGAGAATTAAGGGACAGAAGTTTAGGGGTAACATGAGGGGGAACTTCTTTACTCAGAGAGTGGTGGCTGTGTGGAATGAGCTTCCAGTGAAGGTGGTGGAGGCAGGTTCGTTTTTATAATTTAAAAATAAATTGGATAGTTATATGGACGGGAAAGGAATGGAGGGTTATGGTCTGAACGCAGGTATATGGGACTAGGGGAGAATACGTGTTCGGCACGGACTAGAAGGGTCGAGATGGCCTGTTTCCGTGCTGTAATTGTTATATGGTTATATGGTTATATAGGGCTTAAAGATAGCGGAATCAGGGGATATGGGGAGAAGGCAGGAACGGGGTACTGATTGTGGATGATCAGCCATGATCACATTGAATGGCGGTGCTGGCTCGAAGGGCCGAATGACCTACTCCTGCACCTATTGTCTATTGTCTATTGTTGCTCCAGTTTCCTCCCACATTCCAAAGATGTGCAGGTTTGTAGGTTAATCGGCTTCTATAAATTATCCGTAGTGTGTAAGACAGTACTAGTGTTTGTGGAGTTCGCTAGTAAGTGAATAATGTCTGAATACTAGTGTAACCACGTTAAGAGAATCAGGGGTGAGCAATCCAATGTGTAGGAAGGAACTGCAATGCTGATTTATACCAGCAACCTATAACAACATATAAAATGTTTGTGAGCAATCAATGTTCTCCTCACCTCACTCGCTCAGTGTTCTGGGTCAGAGATTCGTTGTCTTTCTTCCAGAAGATCTGTGGGTAAGGCACTCCAGCAACTCGGCACTCTACCCTTATGGGATGTCCTTCTGCCACCCCAGTGTTTTGAAGCTTCTCTATAAATGTCGGCGCTCTGACCATCTCTTTGGCTGTGGGGTTAAAACATCAGAAGTTCATATATTCATAAGTTATAGGAGCAGAAATAGGCCATTCAGCACCAGGTCTACTCCACCAATCAATCATAGCTGATCTATCTTTCCCGCTCAACCTCATTCATCTGCCTTCTCCCCATAACCCCTGACACCCTTACTGATCAAGAATTTATCAATCTCCACCTTAAAAATATTAATTGACAGCCTTCACCAGGACTCTGCAACAATGAATTCCACAGATTCTCCACCCTCTGACTAAAGAAAGACATCCTCATCTCCTTGTTAAAGTAACATATTTTTATTCTGAAACTTTAGCTTTCAGTCATAGACTCTCCCACTAGTGGAAACAACCTCTCCACATCCACTCTATCCATGCCTTTTATTATTCAGTAAGCTTCAACGAGGTCCCCCCTTGTTCTTCTAAACTCCAGCGAGTACAGGCCCAGTGCTGTCAAATGCACTTCATATGTTAACCCACTCATGCCTCGGATCATTCTTGTAATTCATTATCAATCAAACTGAAATTTGTCAGAGATAGACACAAAATGGTGGAGTAACTCAACAAGTCAGGCAGCATCTCTGGAGAAAAGGAGTTAGGCAGTGAAGAAAGCGAATGGTATGTTAGCATTCATAGCAAAAGGATTTGAGTATAGGAGCAGGGAGGTTCTACTGCAGTTGTACAGGGTCTTGGTGAGACCACACCTGAAGTATTGCGTACAGTTTTGGTCTCCTAATCTGAGGAAAGACATTCTTGCCATAGAGGGAGTACAGAGAAGGTTCACCAGACTGATTCCTGGGATGTCAGGACTTCCATATGAAGAAAGCCTGGATAGACTTGGTTTGTACTCGCTAAAATTTAAAAGATTGAGGGGGGATCTTATAGAAACTTACAAAATTCTTAAGGGGTTGGACAGGCTAGATGCAGGAAGATTGTTCCCGATGTTGGGGAAATCCAGAACAAGGGGTCACAGTCTAAGGATAAGGGGGAAATCTTTTAGGACCGAGATGAGAAAAACATTTTTCACACAGAGAGTGGTGAATCTCTGGAATTCTCTGCCACAGAAGGTAGTTGAGGCCAGTTCATTAGCTATATTTAAGAGGGAGTTAGATGTGGCCCTTGGGGCTAAAGGGATCAGGGGGTATGGAGAGAAGGCAGGTACAGGATACTGAGTTGGATGATCAGCCATGCTCATATTGAATGGCGGTGCAGGCTCGAAGGGCTGAATGGCCTACTCCTGCACCTATTTTCTATGTTTCTATGTTTCTAGTCATGTTCATAAGACATGGGAGCAAAATTAAACCATTCAGCCCATGGAGTCTGCTCCACTATTCAATCATGACTGATATATCTTTCCCTCTCAACTTTATTCTTCTGCTTTCTCCTCGTAACCTTTGACATCAGTACCAGCATGTTGTGTCTATCTTTGTTATAAACCAGCACCTGCAGTTCAGTTTAGTTCAGTTTGGAGATACAGCGTGGAAGCAGGCCCTTCGATGTACTGATTCCCCACCGATCAGCAATCACTCCATGTACTAGTTCTATCTCACACACTAGGGACAATTTACAGAGGGTCAATTAACCTACAAAGCCGCACGTCTTTGGAATGTGGGAGGAGACCTGAGCAACCGGTGAAAACCCACGCAGGTCACGGGGAGAACGTGCAAACTCCATACAGACAGCACCCGTTGTCAGCATTGAACCGGGGTATCTGGTGCTGTGAGGCAGCAACTCTACCGCTGTGCCACAGTGTCAGACAGTTCCTTGTTGTTACATTCTCGTTGATGCCGTTCCTCCAGGGGCAACACCCAGTGGTTGGGTATGACGTGGGGAAACTGCATGAACTTCTGTTCACCTTGGGTCTTAGCCCATACCTGGAAATGCTTCAAAGAAAAACAATCCGAGCATGTCTTGTCGGGAGCTCAGGCAATGACGGGTTGGTATGTTTAATCCAACTAAATTACATTGCGGTAGATTCAATGGGACTACACCTGACAGTAGAATATGATTTAATTAATTCACCGTGCCTTTCTCTAAACTATTTTCTCACAAGATACTCCCCGACACTGGAAAATGCCCAAGGTGTATTGACGGTTATGTTCCATGTCAGTCACAGAGGATTCATTAGCAAACTTGTCTTCCATTACCATGTTCCTGCCATCACACAGTATCTGTAGTTTTTTTTTCTTCTTAGGATATGTGTGGGATCGGCTTTTCTGACGAGTGCTGTTTATGTGGAAATGCTCCGTGCAATCAGACCAGATTTTGGTGTGTATGATCCCCCACTACAACAAGGGAGTGAAGCCATGTAGCGGGATGGCACACTGTGCCTCACAGCGCCAGAGACCCCGATTGAAACCTGACCTCAGGTGCTGTCTGTGTGCAGAGTTTGTACATTCTCCCTGTGACCACATGGGTTTCCTCTGGGTGCTCTGGTTTCCTCCCACATCCCAAAGAGGTGCTGGTTGTAGGTTAATTGGCCTCTGTAAAATTGTCCCTAGAGTTTAGGGAGAGGATGAGAAAGTGGGATAACATAGAACTAGTATGAACGGGTGATCGATGGTTGGGTAGATTCAGTGGGATGAAGGACCTGTTTCCATGCTGTATCTCTAAACATCATGGTACTAATCATGTATGCCCTAGTTTGAGACTGCGACTCAGTTCTAGACTCTTCCAGAAGAAAACACCCTCAATTAATCTCCCCTATTAAGTCATGAAGTCATAGGCATAGAATCATCGAGTGTGGAAACAAGTCCTTCGGCACAACTTGCCCACACATGTTCCATCTACTCTAGTCCCACATGGCTGCATTTGACCCATATCCCTCCATCCATGTATCTGCCCAAATGTTTCTTAAAGTCTTTTAAGAATTTTGCGCATTTCAATAAAGTCATCTTCTAAATCAAAGAAAGAGTCCCTAGCTTACACAATGTCTTCTCATGAACACAGCCCAGGGAACTAATTTGCAGGGTTTCTGTTGCTCTTTTATTGATATAGGAAGACCAGCATGGTAGGCAAGGTTACAGGCGTGGTCTCACCTGGGCTCCAGGGACCTGGGTTCAGTCCTGACACCCGTGCAGTCTGTGTGGAGTTTGAACATTCTTCCTATTACTGTGTGGTTTCTTCCCACATCCCAAAGTAGTGCGGGTCGGTGGGTTAAACTACCCCTAATGTGTAGCTGGGTGGTAGAATCTGGGGAAGTTGATGGGAAGGTGGGGGAGAGTACATTAAAAGGAAAATTAGTGGAGGAATGAGATTGCTCTGGGGGGCCAGCGGAGACTCAATGGGCTGAATTGGCTCCTCCATTGTAAGGGAATACACAACATCTTAAAATTTTAAGACAATTGATCGGCCTTAGAACTGGAAGAGTGGTTTGTATTTGTAGAGTACCACATGCCCACAGATGTCTGTGGAATTCTCTGCCTCAGAGGGCGGTGGAGGCCGGTTCTCTGGATACTTTCAAGAGAAAGCTGGATAGGGCTCTTAAAGATAGCAGAGTCAGGGGATATGGGGAGAAGGCAGGAACTGATTGGGGATGATCAGCCATGATCACATTGAATGGCGGTGCTGGCTCGAAGGGCTGAATGGCCTACTCCTGCACCTATTGTCTATTGTCTACGTCAGAACATCTTCACTGGCAGTAAAGTTCCTTTGGCAATGAATCACAGTTGTAATGGGCCAATGTGGGATGAAGGGCCTGTTCCCATGCTGCCCAGCTGTGTGACCCTGAGAGTGAAGCAGACACCGTTCCTACCTGCGACCACCAGCTCGAGATTGAAGGAGTTCTGGCCGGCTCGGTTGGTGGCGATACAAGTGTACATGCCGGCGTCTCTGGCAGTGGCGGGCTCGATGACCAGGGAGTGCACGCCGTTCTCACGCACCAGCATCTTGTGGCTGCTGTCGGGACAGATCTGGTTCCCGTTCAGCTGCCAGATCAGGTCAGGAGTCGGAAGCCCACTTACCTGCAAGGGGAATCACAGACTCCATGTTAGGTTTATTATTGATACGTGCACCGAGGTACAGAGAAAAGCTTTGAGTTGCATGCTATCCAATCAAGTCAGATATTCACCAATGAATTGAATACATCAATGATGTACTGGCATCTACACGCCTAGTTTTTGTTGGCCCATAGTTTACCTGTGTAAAGGCATTTTAGATTCTCATGTGGCATTGGGATTGGGTTTCTTGGTTGAGCATTTAGCTTGTGTGTTTGTTAACATGTAGATAGCTTATTACTGAATATGAAGTTAGTTCTTGTCCTTTAGCGTATGTGTGTATAGATAGTTTAGATACTACTTTGGCATTGGGCTTGGTTTTCTTGGTTAAGAGCTTATCCTCGTATTATAGAACGTACTTTGTATTTTAATAGTAATTTATAGATAGCAGTATAGATGCTGCCTTACAGCACCAGAGACTCGGGATCGATCCCGACTACGGGTGCTGCCTGTACAGAGTATGCATGTTTTCCCTGTGACCACGTGGGATTTCTCCAGGGGCTCCGGTTTCCTCCCACACTCCAAAGACGTGCAGGTTTATCAGTTAATTGGCTTCTGTAAATTGTCCTTAGAGCGTAGGATACAACTAGTGTATGGGTGATCGCTGACCAGCGTGGACTTGGAGGGCCAAAGGGCCCGTTTCTACACTGCATCTCTAAACTAAACTAGAATATTTACATTTATTTTGTCTCTTCCGTAACTGCCTCTTCCTGTTTCCTCCCACACTCCAGACATGCAGGTTTGTAGGTTAATTGGCTTAAGTAAAAATCATAAATTGTCCCTAGTGTGTAGGATAGTGTTAATACGCGGGGTGATCGCTGGTCGGCGCGGACTCAGTGGGCCGAAGGGCCTGTTTCTGTGCTGTATCTTTAAAGTCTGAAGCCGAAAGTCAAATCCAGGTGGATGAATGGCTCGGTGTGTAGGAAGAAACTGCAGATGCTTTTTGTTATTATTGTCACGTGTAGCAAGGTATAGTGAAAAACTTCACTGTCTGAACAGATTAGATAATACTATACATCAAATACAATTAAATCTAACCCAAGTGCAATAGATCAAGCAATGCAGAACTGCCCACCCTATCTATGTCTCTTGATTCCCCTATTCTGGGTAAAATACTGCATCTACCCTCCCCATTGCTATCATGATCTTATACACCTCTATAAGATCACCTCTCATCTTCCTGCGCTGCAAGGAATAAAGTCCTAGCCAGCTCAACCTCTCCTTATAGCTCAGGCCCTCGAGTCTTGGCAACATCCTTGTAAATTTTTTCCGCAACTTTTCCAGTTTACATTTTTTCCGCAACTTTTCCAGTTTAAATCTTTTCCGCAACTTTTCCAGTTTAAATCTTTTCCGCACCCTTTCCATCTTAAAACTTTTCTGCACCCTTTCCATCTTAAAACTTTTCTGCACCCTTTCCATCTTAAATCTTTTATAAGCACGTGCCTCCAGCAGGTCTTGAACCCACAACTTCCTGAGAGGTAGGTGAGGCCACCTTCCACCGTGTTACTGGGGTTATGTGACCACTGTTGTTTCTCTGTTCACTGACAGCAAAGTTCACGCCACCCCACCTTGGCTTGTTTCTCACACCCGCACAGTATCTCACAGAGTTCAAAGAATGCAACCGCTTAAATAAAACACTGGGCCTCAAACTCTGAAACAAGAACCCAACCTATGTGGGGAACAATTACTGAACAATCCAGGGTTGAGCCCTTTAATCTGGAAGCCTTTAATTTTTGTTTCATGACCCAAGGTCATCTGCACAGTAGTAAACATCAACATATGTCGCAGGATCATTAGAGGGTAGCACAGTGGTGCAGTGCCACCTTACAATGCCAGAGATCCAGGTTCAATCCTGATTACGGGCGCTGTCTGTATGGGGTTTGTACATTCTCCCAGTGACCTTGTGGGTTTTCCCCTGGTGCTCTGGTTTCTTCCCACACCCCCAAGACGTGCAGGTTTGTAGGTTTATCTGCTACAGCACATGTAGTCAGGATCGAACCCTGGTCTCTAGCGGTGTGAGGCAGCAACTCTACCGTTGCGCCACCCTGCCGCCAGTCTGACAACATGAGAAATTCCAGAACAAAGTATCCTTTCAGTTCTTTCCCATAGCATGATTCTTTCAAAACTTGCCTACACAATGGGACAATATCCAGCAGCCAATACCCAATCTCTGAGATGTGGGGGGAAAACAATGCTCTCAAGTTTAACTCAGGTGGCCATGGGGAGAATGTACAAGCCCCACCCCTAACCAAATTACAGAACAGTCCTTAAATGGGAGAAGGGATAGGGTGCAGACAATTCTTTCGTTTCGTTTAGAGGAGCAGCATGGAAATAAATCCATCGGCGCACCAAGTCCACGCCGACCAACAATCACCCTTTCACACTAATCTACAGTATGTTAACCCACTTTCGCATCTACTATATCTACAAACCTGCAAGTCTTTGGGACATGGGAGAACATTGAAGCACCCGAAGGAAACCCACGCGGTCACTGGGAGAACATGCAAACTCCACATAGACGGCACTCGAGGTCAGGATCGAACCTGAATCCCTGGTGCTGTGAGGCAGCCGTTCTCCCAGCTGCGCCTCTGTGCCACCCAACCCCAACACTTTGCCACCTCTAACTCTTCTAACTCTAAATTCTCACTTTTCTCCCAGCAACACCTGAAGGAAAAGACTGGATTGAGATCTGGTTACCTTGCAGTCCATTCTGCAGAGCTTCCCCTCCTGAATGACCATGTCTCCCGGAGCCTGCAGGAAGTGAGGTCGGAAGAAACGCTCCTGGATGGATTCTGCTTCCTCTCCGCTATCCCTGGAGCGAGATCGAGGTCTGGGAACGATACAAAGAGAGAGAGAGAGAGACTTTCACTTCCTGGAAGTAAGACACAAACCTGGTGCTCCTGATTCATTCTAACCATTTTGCAGCAATTGTATTTCAAGGGAGATGGAAACTATCCTTATGTTGTTGTGGATACCTGGTTTTTATGTTGTTGTGGATGAGGTGGGATCACATTGCAAACAACTGAATATTTTACTTTAGGAAGGAACTGCAGATGCTGGTTTAAACTGAAGTTAGACACAAAAACTTGGAGTAACAGCTTAATTTAGCTTAGTTTAGTTTAGAGATACAGTGTGGATACAGATCCTTCGGTCCACCGAATCTATTGCATTGATCACCCATACTACAGCGGTCTCATGTTCTAAACATTTTTGCAGTGGGGAGGGGGGGGGGTTAAACCTGCTGAATAATTTAGCTTAGTTTAGAGATTCAGCGTGGAAACAGGCCCTTTGGCCCACCGAGTCCATGCTGACCACCAATTCCCTCATACACTCTAGTTCCATCCTACACACTGGGGATGATTTACAGAAGCCAATTAACCTACAAATCTGCCCGTCTTTGGAACGTGAGAGGAAACTGGTGCACCCGGAGACAACCCACACGATCACAGGGAGAACACAGCCCTGGGATAGGACTGTGAACCTGCAAAGTTCTGGTTCAGAGGTGTACGAATGTTCCTCAGTGAAGCACAGCTGACAAACAGACTTAAAGCAGATACAAGGAACTGCAGATGCTGGTTTACAAAAACAGACATGAAGTGCTGGAGTAACTCAGCAGGTCACGCCGTATCTCTGGAGAACATGGTTAGGGTAGGGCCCTTCTTCAGACTCCTACAGATTCAAAGCTTCGCCCTTTTATGAAGAAGTTGATGAATGTCCCAAGTTGAAGTTGCAGTATCCCTTTATGGCATAAATTCCAACTGTACAAATGATCTGTGCTGTGGTATTCAAAATGTTGGGCCTAAGTACAGATAAAACTTCATGAAATCTGAACTGCATCCTCTGACAAGGCATTTGGTTATAGGTTGCAGATGGATGGTCGAGTGAGATCCAACATTAATTACAGTAGGGGAGTGTAGTGAACCATCTCCAGTCAACGTTCCAATAAATGCATAAATGCACCAGAAAATCTTTCCTGAAAGGATTACTTATTTGAAAATTGGACCCTTGTGACAGAACCCCTTACCACAACTGTTATTGAAGCAGTGTGAAGAGAGGTCACTCATACAAGCAACCTTTGTTTAACAGAAAGCCAGCATGCCAAATATCAAAAATCTACCTTGGACCTGTCTGGGAATTTCTGCTGCATTTTTTTTCTTTTGCCAAACGGCTGTGGCTGAAAATAGAACCTTTCCAATAAAAAGCAAGGCACCACAGTGTTATTTGAACTGGAATACTGGGAATTATTCCCTCTTTTTATAACAATTCCAATTGGCGCCACTTGCGTTTGAGAGGGCCTTTGGTGCTCAGAGTACTTTGACATATTTCAACGTGGCGAAACATTGCAGGGATCCAGAATAAATTTACAAATGTCCTTTTGGTTTCCTTCATGACCTGATATGGTTATTTTAATAATATATCCTCCCATTTATTATTAAATGGGTTCAATAATTCAATGGTTGGAGCTCTCAAATAAAAAGTCATTTGCTCGACTGAATTGATTGAGAGATACAGCATGGAAAAAGGCCCTTCGGCCCACTGAGTCTGCACTGACTATCGGTCACCCGTTCACACTAATTCAATGTTATCCCACTTTCTCATCCACTCCCTACATACCAGGGGCAGTTTACAGATGCCAATAAGCCCACGCGCCGCATGTCTTTGTGAGAAGAAACCGGAGCACCCAGAGATAAACCCACCATAGGGAGAACATGCAAACTCCACACGGACAGCACGTGAGGTCAAGGTTGAACCTGGTTCTCTGGCGCTGTGAGGCAGCAGCTCTACCACTGTGCCACTGTGCAATCCTTCTCCAACACACTGTTGAATGCCCCTGTTGAATCTAGCTTCAATACCACCCGTGGAAGTTAATTTCAGCTCATAACCATGAAACTAATTCCTTCTGTCACTACTGGGTCTTCTGTCAATCAGCTTCATTCTATATCCCTTCATTCTTGACCCCTCTGCCAATGAGCACATTTCCTCTCTCAAGACCTTCACGACTTTAAATACATCCAATAAATCACCTCGCCAACTCATCTACTAGTTTCTCCAGTCTCTCCACTTTAGACTTTAGATAGAGATACAGTGCGGAAACAGGTCCACCAAGTCTGTGCCGACCAGTGATCACCCTGTACAATTGCTTCATCCTATATACTCAGGACAATTTACAATTTTACGAAAGCCAATTAACGTACAAACCTGCACGTCTTTGGAGTGTGGAAGGAAACCATAGCACCTGGAGGAAACCCCCACAGTCACAGGGAGAACATCCATGTACAAACAGCGCCCGTCGTCAGGATCAAACCCGGGACTCTGGCACTGTCAGGCAACAACTCTACCGCTGCGCCACAGTGCCACCCAAAGTGCATTATTTCAGCGTGTTGGTGACATGCCCTTTGCCCATACCCAGACCGAATACTTGTTCTCATTCTCAATTCTGACGACTAAAAACATCACTCCCTCTGCTCCCCTCTCCCCTCAGGCAAGAGGTGCTGAAGTGTGAAAACGCACACCTTCAGATTCAGGGACAGTTTCTTCCCAGCTGTTATCAGGCAACTGAACCATTCTATCAACTACTAAAGAGCAGTCCTGAGCTACCATCTACCTCATTGGAGATCCTCGGACTATCTTTAATCGGAATTTGTCTTGCACTATACGTTTTTCCCTATATCCTGTATCTGTATGTTGTGGGCGACTCAATTGTAATAATGTATACTCCTTCTGCTGACTAGATAGCACACATCAAAAAAGGTTTTTTCACTGTACCTCAGTACATGTGACAATAAACTTTACCGAGGCACAGTGAGAATCTTTTTTGTTGTGTGCTAAACTAAACTAAACAATATAATTATGGAGAGGGTCAGAACTGGACCTAGGGTTGAGATTTTTGATTGGAGAAAGGTTAACTTTGATGAGATGTGAAATGATTTAAAAGGAGTGAACTGGGACATTTTGTTTTATGGGAAGGATGTAGAAGAGAAATGGAGGACATTTAAAGGGGAAATTTTAAGAGTACAGAATCTTTATGTTCCTGTTCGGTTGAAAGGAAACAGTAAAAATTGGAAAGAGCCCTGGTTTTCAAGGGAAATTGGACATCTTGTTCGGAAAAAAAGGGAGATCTACAATAATTATAGGCAGCATGGAGTAAATGAGGTGCTTGAGGAGTATAAGGAATGTAAAAAGAATCTTAAGAAATAAATTAGAAAAGCTAAAAGAAGACATGAGATTGCTTTGGCAAGTAAGGTGAAAGTAAATCCAAAGGGTTTCTACAGCTATATTAATAGTAAAAGTATAACGAGGGATAAAATTGGTCCATTGGAGAGACAGAGTGGACAGCTATCTGCAGAGCCAAAAGAGATGGGGGAGATATTGAACAATTTCTTTTCTTCGGTATTCACCAAGGAGAAGGATATTGAATTATGTGAGGTAAGGGAAATTAGTAGAGTAGCTATGGATACTATGAGTTTCAAAGTAAAAGAAGTACTGACACTTTTGAAAAATATAAAAGTGGATAAGTCTCCAGGTCCTGACAGGATATTCTCTAGAACATTGAGGGAAGTTAGTGTAGAAATAGCCGGGGCTATGACAGAAATATTTCAAATGTCATTAGAAACGGGAATAGTCCCCGAGGATTGGCGTACTGCGCATGTTGTTCCATTGTTTAAAAAGGGTTCTAAGAGTAAACCTAGCAATTATAGGCCTGTTAGTTTGACTTCAGTGGTGGGCAAATTAATGGAAAAGATACTTAGAGATAATATATATAAGCATCTGGATAAACAGGGTCTGATTAGGAACAGTCAGCATGGATTTGTGCCTGGAAGGTCATGTTTGACTAATATTCTTGAATTTTTTGAAGAGGATACTAGGGAAATTGACGAGGGTAAAGCAGTGGATGTTGTCTATATGGACTTTAGTAAGGCCTTTGACAAGGTTCCTCATGGGAGGTTGGTTAAGAAGGTTCAACTGTTGGGTATAAATGCAGGAGTAGCAAGATGGATTCAACAGTGGCTGAATGGGAGAAGCCAGAGGGTAATGGTGGATGGTTGTTTGTCGGATTGGAGGCAGGTGACTAGTGGGGTGCCTCAGGGATCGGTGTTGGGTCCTTTGTTGTTTGTCATGTACATCAATGATCTGGATGAAGGTGTGGTAAATTGGATTAGTAAGTATGCAGATGATACCAAGATAGGGGGTGTTGTGGATAATGAAGAGGATTTCCAAAGTCTACAGAGTGATTTAGGCCATTTGGAAGAATGGGCTGAAAGATGGCAGATGGAGTTTAATGCTGATAAATGTGAGGTGCTACACCTTGGCAGGACAAATCAAAATAGGACGTACATGGTAAATGGTAGGGAATTGAAGAATACAGTTGAACAGAGGGATCTGGGAATAACCGTGCATAGTTCCTTGAAGGTGGAATCTCATATAGATAGGGTGGTAAAGAAAGCTTTTGGTATGCTAGCCTTTATAAATCAGAGCATTGAGTATAGAAGCTGGGATGTAATGTTAAAATTGTACAAGGCATTGGTGAGACCAAATCTGGAGTATGGTGTACAATTTTGGTCGCCCAATTATAGGAAGGATGTCAACAAAATAGAGAGAGTACAGAGGAGATTTACTAGAATGTTGCCTGGGTTTCAACAACTAAGTTACAGAG
Organism: Amblyraja radiata; assembly: GCF_010909765.2. Taxonomy (NCBI): domain Eukaryota; kingdom Metazoa; phylum Chordata; class Chondrichthyes; order Rajiformes; family Rajidae; genus Amblyraja; species Amblyraja radiata. The sequence continues at coordinate 89,184,618 of NC_045958.1, read as the reverse complement.
AAAGGTTGAATAAGTTAGGTCTTTATTCTCTGGAGCGCAAAGGTTAAGGGGGGACTTGATAGAAGTCTTTAAAATGATGAGAGGGATAGACAGAGTTGATGTGGACCAGCTTTTCCCTTTGAGAATAGGGAAGATTCAAACAAGAGGACATGACTTCAGAATTAAGGGACAGAAGTTTAGGGGTGACATGAGGGGGAACTTCTTTACTCAGAGAGTGGTAGCGGTGTGGAATGAGCTTCCAGTGGAAGTGGTGGAGGCAGGTTCGTTGGTATCATTTAAAAATAAATTGGATAGGCATATGGATGAGAAGGGAATGGAGGGACGTTATGGTATGAGTGCAGGCAGGTGGGACTAAGGGTAAAAAGTTGTTCGGCCGAGATGGCCTGTTTCCGTGCTGTAATTGTTATATGGTTATATGGTTAAACTAACTAAACTAAACTAAAGTCTGTTTCCCTTTCCACAGATGCTGCCTGGCTGCCAAGATTTTCTGGCACTGTTGTTTTTGTTTCAATTTTCGAGGCAGTGACACCAAAAATCTTCCACATAAACAGGCGACGTAACCTTCTACACACAAGGAACTGCAGATGCTGGCTCACAAAAACAAATACATAAAGTGCTGGAGTAACTCAGCAAGTCAGGCAGAACATCTCTGGGGAACATAGATGTGGAAGAAGCGCCCCGCCCCAAAACTATTCATGTCACCTGTCCATGTTCTCCAGAGATGCCGCCTGGCCTGCTGAGTTACTCCAGCACTTTGTGTCTTTTTTTTAATGTTACCTTCTCCCTGGTGATTGTCCGGCAGGAGAGCGAGGGGAACGTCCTCTCTGGCTCACGGTTTGGACCATCAGCCTTCCCGTACAACTTATCCTACCCTGTGGGGAAAGACAAGAAACAAATAGGTTACTCAGCAACTATTCATAGAACATAGCATTGGGCAGCTTACAACCCAGTGGTATGAATATTGAATTCTCTAACTTCAAGTAACCCTTGCATCCCCTCTCTCTCTGACCCTCCCCCACCCTAGTTTCAATGCTGTCCTGCTGAGTTTCACTATCTGTACAACTCGGTATCCTCTAGCCCACAGCCACCAATAGACCACTGTGGGCTCACCCTTTCCTTGATCATCGTTTTGCATATCCTTTATTCATGTGTTCTATATCTCTCTACATGACCGTCTATACCTCTCGTTTCCCTTTCCCCTGACTCTCATTCTGAAGAAGGGTCTTGATGCAAAACGTCACCTATTCATTTTCTCTAGAGATGCTGCCTGACCCAGTGAGTTACTCCAGCTATTTGCGTCTGTAGCGTTGTACAGCACAGAAGCAGGTCCTTGGCTTGAACACAGCGATGTTGACTCCCTGGAGAGGAAGCACAGGGACTTTGGAGGCTTTCTGAGAACGCTGGCCGCCATGGGATCTTAAGTGTGTTGTGGATATGGATAACAATGTAATTTGATGATTGATGTTTGCAAACTGCAGGGCAGTTTTGATCTATGCTGTACTTTGTAACTGCTATTATGCAATAAAAGCTCCTGGTTAATGAAGGAAAAATGTGCATGCTGATTTAGTTACCCATTTCCACCATTATATCTGAACATCTTGTCCTCCAATCTTAGATAACTAATCTACTAACAAATTCCCACTCATCCCCCCCACATTCCCTGTGTGCCACCTGCTTTCACACCCATTCCTCTCTTTCCCCTCTTCCCCTGTATCCTTGCACCTGCATCCTTACCTCTAGTTTCACAATTCACATATTTTTTATCCTTATCTCAAACCTTTTGTCTTTTTATCTCTGGCCTTTGTCCAACCATCTGCCTGTCAAAAAAAAAAACCCTCACCTGTATCCATCTATCAACCTCACAAAACCCTCCTTTCTAAAATAAATACGTATTTTTATTTGTAACCTCTTCCTCCTATCACTTGCCAGGCTTCGACCTACCTCCACCTCGCTCCCACCTTTCTTCCCCCCATCACAAACCTGAAAAAGGGACCCGACCCAAAACATTGCCTTTCCATGTTCTCCAGTGATGCTGCCTGACCCACTGAGTTACTCCAGCACTCTTGAGTCTTCCTTTAAAAACCAGCATCTGCAGTTTCTTGTGCCTCCATTATGTCTGTATCCTTCTATTCCTTAACTATCTAAGTGCCTGAATGTCTCTCAAATGAAGTGATTGTATCTCATTCCACCACCTTCTCTGGAACGAGTTCCAGATACCAACCACTCTTGGTGTAAAAACCCTTTCTGCTCAAATCTCCTTTAAACCTCCTGCTCTCACTTTAAACATATGCCCTCTTGTTTTGATACCCCTATTAAAGAAAAGGATTCTGAAGATACACCCCATCAATATGTCAACTCCACTCACTTGAGCCCGTTGTTCAGCTTTATACAGCAGTATAGCAGGGGAACAGGCTCTTCGGCCCACAATGTTTGTGCCAAACATAATGCCAAATTAAACTAATCCCTTCTGCCTGCACTAGCTCCATATTCCTCCATTCCCTGCATATCCGTGGGCCCATCTAAAAGCATCATAAGTGCCACCATTGTATCTGCCCTCGCCACCAGCTCTGGCAGCACGCTCCAGTCACCCACCTCTCTGCCCCTCACATCTCCTTTAACCTTTCCCCTATGACCATAAACCTATGCCCACTCGTAGTTGACATTTGCACTCTGGGAAAAAGGTTATTTTAGGTTTAGGTTTATTATTTCCATGTGTATCGAGGTTCAGTGAAAAGCTTTGTTTTGCATGCTACAATGAGCAGATCAGATAATACTATACATAAATACAATCAGGTCTAACTCGTGCAATAGATCGAGCAAAGGGGAAGATACAGAATGTAGAACTGCCCACTATTTTAATGCCTCTACTTAGGGTAAAAGACTGTTCATCTACTCTATTGCCCTCATGATTTTATAACCCTCTATAAGATCACCCCTCATCCTCCAAAGAGCTTCCAGTGAAGGTGGTGGAGGCTGGTTCGTTTTTATCATTTAAAAATAAATTGGATAGTTATATGGACGGGAAAGGAACGGAGGGTTATGGTCTGAACGCAGGTGTATGGGACTAGGGGAGAATACGTGTTCGGCACGGACTAGAAGGGTCGAGATGGCCTGTTTCCGTGCTGTAATTGTTATATGGTTATATTATATGGTTATATAATAATGTGCTAGCCTGCTGAATCTCTCCCTAGAGCTCATGTCCTCAAGTCCTGACAACGTCCTCGTAAATCTTCTCTGAACTCTTCCCAGCTTAACAACACCTTCCCTACAGTAGGGTGACCAAAACTGTACCATACTCCAAATGTGACCTCACCAACGTCTTGCAGTGGTGGAGGCAGATAAGATAGTGGTGTTTAAGAGGGTTTTAGATAGGCACGTGGATATGCAGGGAATGGATGGATATGTATCACGTGTAGGGAGAGATTAATTTATCTTTCCATTATGTTCGGCAGACATATTGTGGGCTGAGGGGTGTGTTCCTGTGCTGTACTTTTCTACCTTTTATGTTCTTGCTTCCTACCTTCTATATCTGATGTTGTTTTATTTGCTTGGTTGCTGATTCCTTCTGCATTACATGTGGTGGAATGAGAGGGATGTTCAGTGGGTTTTAAAACACAACCGCAGACACCAGAACTATGTAAACAGACCCTTTACTTTGGCTTCGATTTTCTGTATGTTTGCCTTTTGCTTTGGAGGGAAATTCTATTCAAAAATAATTATACATCCCTGAGTTTTGCTGAATATCTGACTGGATCTTTACGAATTTTGTAATGGCATTAAAGACATTCAGGGGTAGCAAGGTGGCGCAGAATTAGTCATGCTGCATTACAGTGCCACAGACCCATGTTTCATCCTGATTACGGGTGCTGTCTGTACGGAGTTTATAAATAAGTGTGTAGGATAGTGCTCGTGTACAGGGAGCGCTGGTCGGCGGGAACATTGCAGGCTGAGGGGCCTGTTTCCGTGCTGTATCGCTTATCTAAAATCAGAAGTCCATATTTGTTCTTGGCTTTCTATTCTTAGGAGTTGTAGAGTTATTTAGCATAGAAATGGGCTCTTCGGCCCAAGTCTATGCGGACCACTGCACCCATCTATACAATCCCATTTACCCGCAGTGGTGCTATAGGTTTCTTCGCCTTGGCGACTCAAGTACTGTGTAGATGCTGCACAGATAATGAGAGTCTCTGCCTCCACCTCCCCCTCAGGTAGTCTGCTTCAGATTCCAACAACTCTGAGTCAAAATATATTCAGCGGGTCAGGCAATATCTCTGGAGGACATGGATGTGTGGTATTTCACGTTGGAACCCTACGATCAGTCTGAAGAAGAGTCCCAACCCAAAATGTGAGCTATCCATGTCCTCCAGAGAAGCTGATTGACCCGCTGAGTTACTCCAGCAGTTTGTGTTCTATCTCAGCTCTGGTCTTCAATACCAAAGAAGGGAAGTAACTCATCCAACTTCTAAACTCCTTGTCCATCTGGGATGGCATTTTCTATGGGTTACATAAGTTCTTAAGTGATAGGAGCAGAATTAGGCCATTTGGCCCAACAAGTTTGCTCCGCCATTCAATCATGGCTGATCTATCTCTCCCTCCTAACCCCATTCATCTGCCTTCTCCCCATAACCCCTGACACCTGTACCAATCTCTGTACAAATATATCTCTGCCTTAAAAATGTCAATTGACTTGACCTCCACAGGTTCTGTGGCAACACTGGTTGTAATGGAGTTGCATCCCAAGGTTTATTTGAAAGGAGTCTCATTGGTCTTGTTCCAACCCAACTCTTGACCAAACTTCATGCAAGGACATGACCTACCTGTGGGTTAGCCAACATGATGGTGTAATTTCCGTCATCATCCAACGTGGCAGCTTTGGTGTGGAGGGAGCAGGTCCCGTCTGGCTCGCGGCCAATCTGGTAATGCTCGCTACGCTTGGAAATTTGATTGCCGTCTTTGAACCAGTAAACCTGTTGAGGGTGAGGAGCAAAGATGAGGAGGAGACACCTCGAGGTGAAAGGTCCATCTCAACGTCAACGTAAGACCATAACATTTGCAACATTTACTTAGTACATGTCCACCAACGATTTTTCGGCAACAGGAGGTCCAGCACCTCCGTTAATCTGGACAAAGTTACGAGAGCGCACTTGAATCCCCCCCGGAAGTCACCCGACAATGTGGCGCGTAAGCCGGGTGAGGTGGCCAACCTCAGCATCAATGGCACTTTGTGCCGATCAGCAGGTCGAATGGCTACATCCACAATCCTCTGCCATTTCTTGCAGTTTGGGATGGAGTTGTTCCCAGACCATGCTGTGATGCATCCCGATAAAATTATTTCTACGGCGCATCTGCAGAAATATGGTGAGAGTTGTTGGGGACATGCCGAACATCCTAAGCCTTCTAAGGAAGTAGAGGTGCTAGTGTGCTTTCTTGGCCATTGCTTTGTTATGGCTGGTCCAGGCCCAGTAGTTTTGCCAGCCCCAGTATTCCCCCCACGTACCTTAGGCATGGGCTGCCCGCTGACTTTGCAGGTGAAGGTGAAGGGATTGCCCTCGAACAGCTTGATGTGCTTCAGCTTCTTCTCTAAGGTCGGCGCCGAGCACTGCGGAGGCAGCTCGTCATGGAAGACCTCGTCATCCGACTCGTCAGTATTGGAGCGCTCCAGACGGAACTCGATTTCGCTGATCAGCCTCTGCTCAAAGGAGGAGACTTTGTAGTCCTGCTGGAGAGAGAGAGAGACGTGGGGGGGGGGGTTGGGGGAAATAGTCAGTGATGGACCACAAGAGGGAGGATGAGAGCATGGAGAGATCAGACTAGCACAGTGTAGGAAGGAACTGCAGATGCTGGTTTGTTCCAAAGATAGGCACAAAAAGCAGGAGCAACTCAGCGGATCAGGCAGCATCTCTGGAGAAAAAGACTGACTGGCACTGAGCATCTTCGGAGAGTAGTGCATCTCTCCAGGGAAGGTTTAATTTAGTTTAGCTTAGAGATACAAGGTGGAAACAGGCCCTTCGGCCCACCGAGTCTATGCCAACCAGCGATCACCCGTATTCTAGTCTATCCTACACACTAGGGACAATTGTTTTTTACGGAAGCCAAATAACCTACAAACATGCAAGTCTTGCAACATGGGAGGAAACTGGATCACCAAGAGAACACCCACGCGGTCACAGGGAGAATGTACAAACTCTGTACACATTTTTTGGTTCTTGATTTCCCCTACATACCAATTTGCAGGGGCCAACTAACCTGGGCATGACTTCTGGATGTGGGAGGGAACTGGGGATCCCAGGAGAGGGGAATCCGATACGGTCACTGGGAGAACGTGCAGACTCCGCACAGACAGCACCGGGAGTCAGGATCGAACCTGGGTCGCTTGAGCTGTGAGGTAGCTGCTCTACTAACTAACTGCACCATTGTGTTGACCCATCCCCCCCCTCCTCCTCCTCTCCTCCTGTTTCCCTCGAATTAATAGAAGTCAGCAGATGCAAAACAAATCCCAGAACTTGGCATAGAGGCATCATATAAACGAAAAGAAAGACACTATATTTATTCTATTCGCATGAAAATCTTTTTCTTGTTCCCTCGATACATTGTTGTGTAAATCTTATACCATATTTAAGCAAAAACATCCTGGCCTGCGGAGGCCCAAAAATTCCAAATTAAACATAATGTTCTGGCTATTTGTAGCGAACAATTCACTAGAGTTCAATTATCCATGTCTTAACGAGGAAATAAATAGCATGGAAAAGAAAGTAACAGCTTAATTCAAATTGAGAGAAAAATGATTTGAATCCCCCTCTGTGAATGTTATTATGCTGAACTATCTTAAGTATCGAGGATGATGCCAGGATTCAAGGGCCTGAGCTATAGGGAGAGGTTGGGCAGGCTAGGACTTTATTCCCAGGAATGCAGGAGGCTGAGGGGTGACCTTATAAAGATGTATAAGATCATGAGGGATTTAGATAGGATGAATGCACACGGTCATTTGCCCAGAGTAAGTGAAACAAGAACCAGTGGTTAAAGGTTTAAGGTGAGAGAGGAAAGATTTAATAGGAACCTGATGGGAAATGTTTTCCACCCGGTGGGTGTATGGAATGAACTACCGGAGGAGGTAGTTGAGGCTGGTACTGTAACAATATACTAGGTGCCAGTGGAGTTGCTGCCTTACAGCGCCAGATACCCGGGTTCGATCCTGTCTATGGGTGATGTTTGTACGGAGTTTGTACGTTCTCCCTGTATCTGGGTGCTCCGGTTTCCACCCACACTACAAAGAAGTACAAGTTTGTTGGTCAATTGGCTTCCGTAAAATGTAAATTGTCCCTAGTTTGTAGGATACAGCTAGTGTACGGGGCATTAGTCGGCGTGGACCCAGTGGGCCGAAGAGCCTGTTTCCATGCCGTATCTTTAAAGTCCAAAGTAAAATATTTAAAAGGCATTTGGGCAGGTTCATGGAAGGGGCAGGTTAAAAAAGATACAGGCCAAACACAAAGTAGGTGGGACTGACATAGATGGGGCACCTTGGTCAACATGGGCAAGTTAGACCGAGGGGCCAGTTTCCGTGTTTGCATGTTTCAGTGTTTCCGTGTTCTTCTTATTATACCCCGTGGAAATGTAGACCAATTATCTAAATTACAGACCTGTGTTGCATTTGCAGAAAAGATTTTCTGGTGCGGAACTAATCAGTTTTGTTCTCTCAATGGAAACAGATCCTTAAGTCAGACAAGGCCTCAAACACGAGCCAAACCCACCTGGGCCCCTTGGTCTTCCTCGGCCTCCTGAAAGTTGAACACCGTGGCGGCATTGTCGGCTCCGAGAAGCCTCCGGGCCATCTTTTCTTCATAGGTCAGTCTCTAAGGGAGGGTTGGTGGGGGGAGAGGGGGGTGGTGGAGGGCATGGAGGAGCAATAGAGAGGAAACAAGGCACAGATGTTAAGCAACTAACCTACAACTCCCCCCCCCCCCCCCACCAACCCCCCCAATACCTCTTCCCTGTGCCCTGCCTGAGTTTGCGGTCATTTTGCTAAAACTAAGGTTTTACCCTGACTTAGTAAAACAATACAAAAGGAGCAGCACCTCCTGTAGCTTACAATCGAACGGGGTGAACATTAATTTTTCAAATTTTACACTATAGAAATATGGCGTGGAAACAGGCCCTTCGAGTCCACGCCAACCAGCAATCATTCTGTCAACTAGCACCAGGGACAATCTGGAATTTACAGAAGCCAATTAACCTGCACGTCTTTGGAGTGTGGGAGAAAACCGGAGCACCTGGAGAAAACCCACGCAGTCATGGGGAGAATGTACAAACTCTGTACACACAACACCCATAATCAGGATCTCTGGCGCTATGAGGCAGCAACTCTGCCGTTGCACCACTATCTATAAACACTCTATAAACACTCCCCCTCCTCTAAACCTACCAACAAGGGAACTGCTGTTGTAGTCTTGGCAGGCTGACATCTACCGTGCTGAGGCCAGATGTCATCTCTCTGACACATCCTCATACCTACCCCTTGACCATGACCCCAAAGACCACCAGGCTTCTTCTCCCAGACTGTTCCAAATCTCATCACTGAAGTAGGATCCCAACCCGAAACGTCACGTATCCATGTTCTCCAGAGATGCTCCCTGACCCGTTGCACTACTCCAGCACTTTGTGTCCTTTTGTGTAAATCAGCATCTGCAGTTCCCTGTTTGTACCCGCATCTCCTTTCTCTCCCCCATCTCTGTTCTCTGTGTCCACCTGTATGCATACCCATTTCTGTCACAATCTCACCCTTCTCTCCCTTTGTCCCCTTCCCCTGGCTTTGCAGTCCACGCCTCTTCTATCCTTATCTCCTTAATTCACAATGATTTGTCTTTTCAACTCTGGTCTTTGTCCAACCATCTGCCAATCAATCTCCCCCCCTTTCACCTGTATCCACCTATCACTTGTCAGGTGTTGTCCCGTCCCCTCTTCTCTTCCTGCTTCTCCCCCCTCCTCGCACTACAATCAGTCTGAAGAAGGGTCCCAACCCAAAATGTCACCTCCAGAGATACTGCCCGACCCATTGAGTTACTCCAGCACAGGTCATAAGTGATAGGAGCAGAATTAGGCCATTCGGCCCATCAAGTCTACTCCGCCAATCAACCATGGCTGATCTATGTCTCCATCGTAACACCATTCTCCTGCCTTCTCCCCATAACTCCTCACGCCCGTATTAATCAAGAATCTATCTATGGGTTTAAAATATCCATTGACGGCCTCCACAGCCTTCAGGGACAAAGAATTCCACAGATTCATCACCCACTGACTAAAGACATTCCTCTTCATCTTCCTAAAGAAATGTCCTTTAATTCTGAGGCTATGACCTCTAGTTCTAAACTCCCCCACTAACATAGAAACATAGAAAATAGGTGCAAGAGGAGGCCATTCGGCCCTTCGAGCCAGCACCGCCATTCATTATGATCATCCCCAATCAATAACCCCAATCCTGCCTTCTCCCCATTTCCCTTGATTCCACTAGCCCCTAGAGCTCTATCCAACTCTCTCTTAAATCCATCCAGTGACTTGGCCTCCACTGCCCTCTGTGGCAGGGAATTCCACAAATTCACAACTCTCTGGGCGAAAAAGTTTTTTCTCACCTCAGTCTTAAATGGCCTCCCCTTTATTCTAAGACTGTGGCCCCTGGTTCTGGACTCACCCAACATTGGGAACATTTTTCCTGCATCAAGCTTGTCCAGTCCTTTTCTAATTTTATATGTTTCTATAAAACCCCCTCATCCTTCTAAACTCCAGTGAATACAAGCCTAGTCTTTTCAATCTTTCCTCATATGACAGTCCCGCCATCCCAGGGATCAATCTCGTGAACACTAGTGGAAACATCCCCTGCACATCCACTCCATCCAAGCCTTCCACTATTCGGTAAGTTTCAATGAGGTCTACCCTCATCCTTCTAAACTCCAACTAGTACAGGGCTAGTGCTGTCAAATTGTCACATATGTTAACTCGCTCAGTTCTGGGATAATTCTTGTAAACCTCCACTGGACCCTCTCCAGAGCCAGCACCTCCTTCCTCAGATGAACTATGTGAGTCAATAAACCTGCCCAGGTTGTTTGTAGACAAGGAACTGCAGATGCTGGAATCTGGAGCAAAAAAATGAGCTTCTGGAGAAACTCAGTGGATCAGGCAGTGTCTGTGGAGGGGACATTTTTTGTTCACACTAGTTCTGTGTACTACAAACCCCACAATGTTGAGGACGTGCTGCCGAGAGGGAGAGGGGACCCTAAAACAACGAGGGACCCGGCGTGGGACGTCACCGAGAATGAAGAGGGGCCCATTGGGGACTACTTTGTTGGCACCCTATATGTGGAGACTCTTTGCATATTTTGTGTATGGTATGCAAAACAAAGAATTTCACTGTGACATGTCATGTGCTAATACAGTATCAATCAACCAATCTATGTTATCCCACTCTTGCATCCGCTCCCTACACTCCAGGGGCAATTTACAGCAAACTATTAACCTACAATAGACATAATGAGTCAACCCATTGCCGATTCTTGGTCCATGGTGCTACCTGCCCATTGCTGACGCGCTCATCTTTGAAGCGTAGTTTCCTCTCCAGATCCTGAATGACCGCATCCTTTGTTCCCTGGATTTCTTCGTCCGTGGCCAGGCGAGGAGTTCTGCTGTTTCTCTTCAGGCTTTGCGGGGTTCTGCAAAGAACGACTGGGTTAGGATTGCTTCGGGCAATGTGGCCAGCTCCAAAACCAGTGTCGGAGAACGGAAACAGAGTTCAGAGATGCTGCAAATAGGCTATGGGTCAGGCAGCTTGTGCGGAGAGAGAAACAGAGTCAACCGTCGAGGTCAGTGGTTGGTAAGTGTCATCAAATTTCTCTCGCCACAGATGCTGCCGGACATGATGAGTGTTTCCAGCAACTCCTGTTTCCAGCCATTTCCAAATCCGATTTTCACTTGTTGATATCGAATAATGATGGGGATTTCCGTATGCAAGTAGAAATAAAAACTAGTTGCACTTAAAATTCATTATGAAAGGTTAAAAAAATTACCTTGTTACTTATTTTTCCATCACGGATCATTGAGAGGCAGAGATCATTGGGGTGATTATAGAAATTGTCAGGGTGGAAGGTTATCTGGAATAGCAACCATGAACATTCCAAATTCCAGAGAGCACACTACTAATTTGTGTAAAAACATCCAGTAGAAAGAAGGAACTGCAAATGCTGGTTTACAAAAATAGAACACAAAGTGCTGGAGTAACTCAGCGGGTCAGGCAGCATCCTTGGGGAACATGGTATGAAGAAGAGTCCTGATTTGAAACGTTATTGTCTATTGTCTACCTTTACCTATTCATGATTTCCAAAGATGCTAGACACAAATGCTGGAGTAACTCAGCGAGTCAGGCAGCATCTCGGGAGAAAAGGAATAGGTGCTGTTTTGGACCCTTCTTCAGACTGAGAGTCAGGGGATAGGGAAAGTAGAGTTCCAGAGATGCTGCCTGACCTGCTGAGTTATTCCAGCACTTTGTGCACTAAGTCGTGTAACATCACTATAATTGGAATCATGGTGAATCTCCTTTGCAAAGTTGGTGACACAGTTGGTGAACGGTACTGCACACAGTATTCCATGAGTGGTCTAAGTGGTGTTTTGCAGAGTTGTAACTTGGTTCTTCTTGGTTCTTGGTTTCTTGGTCCTCCAAAATATTCCAAATGGAACTTAAACTGGAGGTGGTGAAGTGAGGGCTTAAGCCAGAAAGGGTTATTGGGAAGAAAGAGCTACCTTAAATTTAGTTGCATCTGGTTGGGTAACTATAGTAGGGTGGAGATTATTCCATGCTTTAATTGTGCGGAGGAAGAACAAATTGCTGTACACATCTGTCTTTGTAGCTGGGATCACAAATTGACATGCATGTTCAGTAACGGCTTCATCCCTGCAGCCATCAGGCTATTAAACACTGCAACTTCCAAATAACCTCTAAACTACATAGGCTTAGGGGCATTGGTTTTTGTTGGGCATTGTCTTTTTGCACTATTATTGTTTGTTTGTTTTCATATATATGTGTGTGTGTATATATGTGCATGTATGTAAACACATACACTGAACTCTTTTCCTCATTTATTATATTGTTTACAGAGTATTATGTTTACATATTCTGTTGTGCTGCTGCAAGTAAGAATGTAATTGTTCCATCTGGAACATATGACAATAAAACACTTGACTCTCTATCACAATTCTGATATTCTCTGCTCCATCTATGTAAGCACCAAACCAAATGAGTTCTTCACCACCCAATCTACTTGTGCAGTCACTTACAGGGAATTGTGAACTTGTACCCCCAGATCCCTTTGTTCATCAACAATCCTTAGAGCCCAACTATTTACTGTATATGTCCTATTCCTATTTAACTTCCCAAAAACTGATAGTTGTTAGGATTAAATCCCATCTGTTCAACTTTCCATCCCGCTATGCTCTATACATCCACCCTTTCCTTCATGCAGGGACCCCAGCAGTCCTTCCAGATGAGACGGAGGTTCACATGCACCTCTTCCAACCTCATCTACTGCATCTGGTGTTCCCGATGTGGTCTGCTATACATCGACGAGACTGAGTGCATTCCAGGCGCTCACTATCCTCTGTGTAAAGAAAACTTTTCCCCTCTCACTTTACAGCTATATATATATCTGTGTGTGTGTGTGTGTGTGTGTGTGTGTGTGTGTGTGTGTGTGTGTGTGTGTGTGTGTGTGTGTGTGTGTGTGTGTGTGTGTGTGTGTGTGTGTGTGTGTGTGTGTGTGTGTGTGTGTGTGTGTAAGTAAGAAGGAACTGCAAATGCTGGTTTACACCTAGGATTGACACAAATGTTGGAGTAACTCAGCGGGTCAGGCAGCACTCTAGAGAAAAGGGCTATGTGACGTTTAGGGTCAGGACCCTTCTTCAGACTCTTGGTCTGGAACAGGGCCTGGAATCCAGGTGAGTTATGGCGAGGACCAGGGAGGGAAGTCACTGGTCGCAGCCTGCGGGCTGCCGGAGTGCAGGTATGGGTCGGCGGTAGTAGGTTATGGCCTGGGAGCGGCTGGGGGTGGCGTCAGAAGCCCAGCCTGGCGATAACCAAAATTCCAGTGTAACCAAAATTCATTATAAAGATAGACACAAAATGCTGGAGTAACTCAGTGGGTTAAGGAGCATCTCTGGAGAAAGAAATAGGTGACGTTTCGGGTTGAAACCCTTCTTCGGATGCTATAATGTCATAATGAGGTCCGTAATAACGAGGGTTTACTGTATATTGCAAATGGCAGAGGTCCCAGCACAGATAAGTCATAGGAGCAGAATTAGGCTATTCGGCCCATTGAGTCTGCTCCACTCCGAGAGAGATCACACTCCATGACACCCCCTGCAAACCGTAATGAGTACCGAGAGGAAAGCGAAGACCACAGACCAACACGTTGCATTGTAGGGCAGTCGTGAGACACCTCTGCTCTTACTTACATTGGCATGGCTCCTTTAGGCAGGCCCAGAGCGTTGACGGGCAACACGGCCGGCTTTGATGGCAACATGGAGCTGAGGAAAGCCGCAGGCGACTGGCCGGAGTGGGGGGAGGCCCTGCCGGCGGAGGGTGAGAGGTAGTGGGGCTGCAACGGGGAGGCTAGGAGCGGTGGAGGCGGGGGAGGCAGAGGGTAGGAGTCCAGCGGGTAGAAAGCGGAGGGGCTTTGGATGGGGGGCGGCGGGGGAAGCGGCGGGGAGGGCGACGAAGGGCCCCAGGGAGAGCCGGAGCCGGAGCCGGAGCCGGAGCGTCGCTGATCGCCCTCCCCCTGGGAGAGAGGCAAGACCACCCGGTTAAAGGGTCTGTGAGTAGCGGGGGGAGAGAGGGGTGAGGACAGGTTAGAACCCGAAGACCCAGAAGGAGACAGATACCCGGCAGAAGATGAGAGGCTTTGAGCGGCAATGAACTGCTTGGGCCGAGCGTAATTGAAGGTTGTTGTTTGCTGCATGGCTGGTGGAGTGTGAGGGTTGAGCACACTCATGGGGGCAGGGGGTGGCTGGGCGGAGGTTGGAGAGGACAGCAAGAGCTCGAGCGACTGCTGGCCTTGTTTTCCTGCTTGTTGTTCCAGCAACACTTGGTTCTGCAGTTGCTGTAGTCTCAGTGGATCACTGTAACACAACAAAGAACATATCAGTCAATAAAGGGCGGCACCCTGTTACCACAGTAGTGTTGCTGCCTCACAGCGCCAGTGACCTGGGTTCGATCCAGACCACGGGTGCTGTCTGTACAGAGTTTGTACATTCTCCCTGTGACCGCGTGGGTTTCCTCCAGGTGCTCCGGTTTCCTCCCACACTCCAAAGACACACAGGTTTGTAGGTAAATTAGCTTTGGTTGTAAATTGACGGCTATGTTCTTCTCTCTGTTCGTATGGAATGAAGTCATGATGGAGTCATAGAGTCATACACCTTGGAAAAAAAGCTCAAAATTCCTTGGTGCAACCACGACAGTTTGTAATTCATAAGTTAATTTGGCGTGGAAACAGGCCATTCGGCCCATCATGTCCACGCCCTCTATTGATCATCTGACCACACTCGTTCTGTTGCCCCACTTTCTCATCCACACCCTACACACTAGGGGCAATTTTACAGAGGCCAATTCACCTAAAGAAACCTGCACATCTTCAGGATGTGGGAGGGAACCGGTGTACCTGGTGGAACCCTGCACGGTCACAGGGAGCATGTGCAAACTCCACACAGACAGCACACGAGGTCAGGATCAAACTCAGCTCTGTAGCAGTGTGAGGCAGCAGTTCTCCCGGCTGTAAAACCGCAGCAAGTAAGAATTTAATTGCTCGAGAACCAGAGGACATAGGTTTAAGGTGAGGGGGGGAAAGATTTATTAGGAACCTGAAGGGTAACTTTTTATACAAATGTGGTAGGTATATGGAACGAGCTGCCGGAGGAGGTAGTTGAGGCTATAATGTATAAGAGACATTTGGACAGGTACATGTGCAGGATAGGTTTAGAAGGACATGGGCCAAGCATGGATAGGTGGGACTATTATAGATGCGATATGTGGGTTGGCATGGGCAAGCTGGGCCGAAAGGCCTGTTTCCACGATGTATGACTATAACTCTATTCTGATCCTGTTGCATACGACAATTAATCACTCTTGACTCTTGAATTCAGTTCTTTGAACCACTGCTAAATTGTAACAGTTATAGATAGAGCAGGCTGCTAACAGGGAACCTCACCCAGCAGATAACGAAGGAATTAGTATCCGGCATCTATTCTGGCTACATTTAACAGACAGCATTGGCTTCTAAATTGTCAGTTAAGTGATGAAAGCCCTTCCTGTTCGTACAGCGTTTGCAACCACACTGACAGCGCAGACAGCACTGGGAAGTTATCACTCAGTGACTGATCTTCCTGTTGGCTGCCACACCATGCTCATGTGTTAAGGATGATCCACAGGTGGACTGCTGAGATAGCTCAGACATGGCTGAATCACTGAGAATTAAACCGGACCAGATATTGCCTTCATCAGAGAGTGAAATCAGACAAGGGTGAAGAGATGGGAGGGCGGCACAGTGGCGCAGCAGTAGAGCTCCTGCCTTGTAGAGCTGGAGACCTAGGTTTGATCCTGACGACGGGTGCTGTCCGTATGGAGTTTGCGCGTTCTCCCTGAGACCGTGTGGGTTTTCTCTGGGTGCTCCGGTTTCTTCCTACATTCCAAAGACGTGCAGGTTTGTAGGTTAATTGGCTTCTGTAAAATTGTAAATTGTCCCTAGTGTGTAGGATAGTGCTAGTGCATGGATGATCGCTGGTCAGCGTGGACTCAGTGGGCCGAAGGGCCTGTTTCCAAGCTGTGTCTGTAAAGTCTAAAGTAAAACAATATTTGACGCCTGTTGCAGTAACACAATAGGACGGGGTCAGGCAGATGGAGAGCATCAGCCATCGTTGTTTACAGAGTTATCTAATTTAGCACTCCTTCGTGCCTCATGGGAGGGGAGAAGAGGGAGTGATGTTTCCCTTCATTATGCTGGTGGCCTTGCCGAGGCAGCGTGAAGTATAGATGGTGTCAATGGAAGGGAGGTAGGTTCATTGTCGAAGCTTTCTGGCTGACGTTCTCCCTCACGGAGGGAGAGGTGCCGAGAGGTGAAGCCCAGGCCGACAGCACGTTAATTATGTAAAATGACAGGCTTTGGTTGGCTTAGGTTTTTCATTCTCATGTTGACCAAACTAAAGTGAGAAGCTTTACTTTGCATGCTATCCAAAAAGATCAGATACTGTATACCATACTGTAGATACAATCAGTTCAAACTCAAGTACAATAGGTAGAGCAAATGGAAATATGTTTAGTTTATCCTTTCCTTGTTGCTGGCTTTGATTCGTTTGTTACATTAATTTGTTCTTTGTACCTTTTCAGACCAGTATGAGGAAGGATTCCGACCCATAACTTTTTTCCAGAGATGCTGCCTGGCCCAGAGTTACTCCAGCATTTTGTGTCTATCTACAATACTGTAAGTGTGGCCTCACCAATGGCTTACACAACTGGAACATGACCTCCCAACGTCTATACTCAATACTCTGATTGATGAAGGCCAACGTGCTGAAAGCCTTCTAGACCACCCAACCTACTTGTGACGCCACTTTAAAGGAACTATGTACCTGCACTCCTACATCCATCTGGTCTACAACGTTCCCTATAAGCCATGTGCTGATGTTTTAGAGTGGAGGTATTGTACTTAACACACGAGTCAGAATGGAGCGCTGGCTCAATTCCAAGTGTAATCCGCTCCAGTCAGGTTGACAAAGATGCTTGGAGCGAAATCTCAGAACCATTCCCGTCTTGGAAATTGCAGGATGTCAGCTAATTTGCTGCCACGAAGTGTTGAAGAAAAAGCCCTGAGGCATCAGTTTGTAAAGGCAGCATTCATACCTCCAGTTTTTTCCTGCTTGCAAAGACCTTGCTTGGAACAAGAGTTTTGGATTCATGGATTTACAGTAATTGTACAGCAGTTTTCCTCGATCCTCCCACCTACCACCGATAATTACGGCCATTTGAATGTAGAGAGAAGTACAAGTGGATATATTTATGGTGGGTTCCCACTTGGAGGTCTGGCATTGCCAGCTTAGTTTAACCAGCATCCTGTGAACTTATAAAAGGTACACAAAATTGCTGGGGAAACTCAGCGGGTGCAGCAGCATCTATGGAGCGAAGGAAATAGGCGACGTTTCGGGCCGAATGAATGAATGAATGAATGAATACGTTTATTGTCATTGCACAATACTGTGCAACGAAATTCCATTACATTGTCACGTGTACCAAGGTACAGTGAAAAGCTTTTTTGTTGCATGCTATCCAGTTAGAGCAAAGACAAAACATGATTATAATCAATCCGTCCACAGTGTACAGATACAGGATAAAGGGTGCAAGAAAAAGTCCAGTAAAGTCTGATTAAAAATAGTCTGATGGTCTCCAATAAGGTAGATGGGAGATAGACCCCAAATGCTGGAATAACTCAGCGGGACAGGCAACATCTCTGGAGAGTAGGAATGGGCTTTTTGGGTTGAGATCATTCTTCAGACTACCACTTCAAGGTAGATGGTAGGTCAGGACCACTCTCTAGTTGATGAGAGGACGGTTCAGTTGCCTGATGACTGCTGGGAAGAAACTGATAACTGCACACAACACATTTGAGGACCAGGGACAAGAAAGTCCTGCCTTACTCTTCAACGAGCAGAAAACGCAGCTTAAAGGAGTGGTTCATGCTCAAAATAAACCTGGCGTGTCGATCCCCGATCTGCTCGTTGAGACACAAGCCTTACAGAGTCCAATCCCAACACCGATGCTCAACATGCCACCAGCGGAAAATAGGAGCCTGGAATATGCCACTTGGCCCTTCGAGCCTATCCTACCATTCAATATCTGAACTACCCAGCCCCCATCTCTTCTCTGCCACTTTCCCATAGCTCTCAATTCCCTAATTTTCCCAAACATTGAGCAAAACACAAAGTACTGGAGTAATTCAGCGGGTCATGGAGCATCTGTGGAGGGAATTGATAAATGACATCTTGGGTTGGCACCCAAAGTGTGAAAAGGTCCCAACCAGAAACGTTGGCTATTTATTCCCTCCACACTTGCTGCCTGATCTGCTGAGTTCCTCCAGCCATTTGTATTCTCCACAAATAGAACAAGTAATGCAAAGAGAAAAATACCAGTGAGTAGAATATAGTGTTAGAGTGTAAAGGAGTTAGTTACACGTTGCAGAGAAATAGCGCAGGGTGTGCAATGAGGTAGGTTGGAAGATCAAGATTGTACTCTAGATGGGTTATGATGTTAAGTTTTGATTGCGTCTCTCTCTCCCCAGATCAGCCTGTTTTGTTGAGTATTACCAGCATGCTCTGTTTTCATTATATTCTCATTTGCCACATGCTGTGAGGAGAGCTGTCTGTGATCTGTGACCACGGTCCTTGCTAGATTAGGATACCAAGGAAAGGGAATGGACACAACAGTGGCGATGGGTGGTACAGTGGCACAGCGGTAGAGTTGCTGCCTCACAGCACCAGAGACCAGGGTTCGATCCTGTCTACGGTTGCTATCTGTTTAGGGAGTTTGCATGTTCGCAGGGAGTTTGCATGTTCTCCCTGTGACCACATGGTTTTTCTCCAGGAACTCCGATTTCCTCCTACACTCCAAAGGGTTTGTAGGTTAATTGGCTTCTGTAAATGGTTCCACCTATGTGCAGGATAGAAATAACATACGAATGATCGCAGCTCGGCATGGACTCAGTGGGCCGAAGGGCTTGTTTCCACGCTGTGTCTCTAAAACTGAAACTAAATCAACATTACAGCTGATACATATGGTTCAGATTAGCCATTGGACTTCGGATGGTATACTATCCTGGATGGGTAAAACCCCATAGCCATCAAAATGTTGCTTTTTAATAAGGAGGAATCATCTGGTACTTCCCAACCAAGTAACCCTTTTTCTTCGAATTTCTGTGGAACTTCTCTGCTGCTCATTCTACACACAAACATCCTCAGCCAATGCCTCTCACTCTCTCATTCCTTTTTGTGCAGTCATGCTTGTATTTTGGTCTTGGTGGGTATTCAAGTTAGAAACACAAGGAGCTGCAAATGCTTGAATCTTGAGCCATGGCAAACTGATCGAGAAACTCAGTGGGTCAGTTTAGTTTAGAGATACAGCATGGAAACAAGGGCCTGAAGAAGGGCCCCTACCCAAAATGTCACCCATCCTTTTACTCCAGAGATGCTGCCGGACCCACTGACCATTCCAGCACCATGTGTCTATCTTCGGTATAAACCAGAGTCTGCAGTTCCTGGCTACACATGGAAACAAGCCCTTTGGTCCACCGGGTCCGTGCCAACTAACCATCACACTAGTTCCATGTTATCCCAATATTGCATCCTACACACTCGGGGCAATTTTACAGAAGCCAACGACTTACGAACCTGCACGTTTTTGGAATATGGAGAGGAAATTGGAGCACCCGGAGTAAACCCATGCGGTCACAGGGAGAACGTACAAACTCTGTACAAATGGCACCCATAGTCAGGATCAAACCAGGTCTCTGGCTGTGTAAGGCAGTGACTGTACTGCTGCACCACCGTGCCGCCCTATTTCAAGTTAGAGACACAAAGAACTGCAGGTGCTGGAATCTTCAACTGACGCAACGTGCTGGAGGAACTTAGTGGGTCATGCAGCATCTGAGGCGGAGCATAGATAGACAATGTTTTGGATCGAGCTGAAAACTGAAGCCAAGATAAACAATGGAAATCACAGAGGTTAGTGTGAATGCTTTCAAACTTGATGTTTTCTTGATTGCTGCATTAGAGAGCAGAGTTATGGGTCAGCAAAACAATGAAACATTAATAGGAAAAACAAGCCTTGTAAAATAACATAAGAGTAGCGTCTCCATTCTTTCCACACAATAGATGAACTCTGGAGGGCAGGGATGACAAAAGTGATAGTCGTGTGCATAGCAAGATTCAAAATAATTCATTGTGGAGAAGGGTGGCACTGTGGTTCAGCAGTAGATTTGCTGCCTTACAACATTTACAGCGCCGGTGACCCAGGTTTGATCCCGACTAAACTAAACTAAACTAAAAAGGGTCTGAAGTATCAATCTGAAGAAAGGTCTGTGCTTGGGTAGCACAGTGGAACAGCAGTAG
Organism: Amblyraja radiata; assembly: GCF_010909765.2. NCBI lineage: Eukaryota > Metazoa > Chordata > Chondrichthyes > Rajiformes > Rajidae > Amblyraja > Amblyraja radiata. The sequence goes on along the minus strand of NC_045958.1, from coordinate 89,164,443 downwards.
AGTTGCTGCCTTGCAACGCTAGTGGCCTAGGTTCGATCCTAACTATGGTTGTTTGTCTGTATGGAGATTGTACTTTCTCCCTGTGACCACATGGGTTTTCTACGGTTTCTTCCCACACTCCAAAGACGTGCTTAATTGGTTAATTGGCTTCTGTAAATTGTCCTAATATGTAGGATAGAACGTGTTCGGGGATCGTTGGTTGGCGCAGACTCAGTGGGGGCGAAGGGCCTGTTTCTGTATCTCAAAAACTAAAACTAAAAAAAGTAAATGTCTGAAGAAAGGTCTGAAGAGTCCGAAGGATCAATCTGAAGAAGGGTCTCGATCTAAAATATCACCTATCCATGTTCTCCAGAGATGCTGCCTGATGCTGAGAGAATGGAGCAGCTGGGCTTGTACACTCTGGAGTTTAGAAGGATGAGAGGATATCTCATTGAAACATATAAGATTGTTAAGGGCTTGGACATTCTAGAGGCAGGAAACATGTTCCCGATGTTGGAGGAGTCCAGAACCAGGGGACACAGTTTAAGAATAAGGAGTAAGCCATTTAGAACGGAGACGAGGAAACACTTTTTCTCACGGAGAGTGGTGAGTCTGTGGAATTCTCTGCCTCAGAGGGCAGTGGAGGCAGGTTCTCTGAATGCTTTCAAGAGAGAGCTAGATAGGGCTCTTAAAAATAGCGGAGTCAGGGGATATGGGGAGAAGGCAGGAACGGGGTGCTGATTGGGGATGATCAGCCATGATCACACTGGCTCGAAGGGCCAAATGGCCTACTCCTGCACCTATTGTCTATTGACCCGCTGAGTTACTCCAGCTCTTTGTGTTCTTTGTGATTTACATTGGAGTAACCTCCTCCAGCTCCACCGTTCTCCAATCCCTGCTCTCCTTTCCTAATCACTAACAGCTGCAACCTTGGCCACGTATCTACTCTTGGGTCTGATGTTCCGAGCTCTGGAATTCCCTTAATGAGATATTCAAGGATGCCAGGGCTTCCCGACACTTGGGTGTGGAGCTCACTAACTACTAGTGGGAAGGTCAGCTGGGCCAAAATTTTGTGTGACTGTTGGATGCTCCTGATTACGAAAGGTAAATCATGTCTGACGAATCTTATAGAATTTTTCGAGGATGTAACTAGTAGCGTGGATAGGGGAGAACCAGTGGATGTGGTGTATCTAGACTTCCAGAAGGCTTTCGACAAGGTCCCACATAAGAGATTAGTATACAAACATAAAGCACACGGCATTGGGGGTTCAGTATTGATGTGGATAGAGAACTGGCTGGCAAACAGGAAGCAAAGAGTAGGAGTAAACGGGTCCTTTTCACAATGGCAGGCAGTGACTAGTGGGGTACCGCAAGGCTCAGTGCTGGGACCCCAGCTATTTACAATATATATTAATGATCTGGATGAGGGAATTGAAGGCAATATCTCCAAGTTTGCAGATGACACTAAGCTGGGGGGCAGTGTTAGCTGTGAGGAGGATGCTAGGAGACTGCAAGGTGACTTGGATAGGCTGGGTGAGTGGGCAAATGTTTGGCAGATGCAGTATAATGTGGATAAATGTGAGGTTATCCATTTTGGTGGCAAAAACAGGAAAGCAGACTATTATCTAAATGGTGGCCGACTAGGAAAAGGGGAGATGCAGCGAGACCTGGGTGTCATGGTACACCAGTCATTGAAAGTAGGCATGCAGGTGCAGCAGGCAGTGAAGAAAGCGAATGGTATGTTAGCTTTCATAGCATCTTCATCTTCTTCGAGTCCGTTGCAATCTCAGATGTCGTTCTGCCAGTATCTGGCGCAGGTCACAGCTGGTCGGGTCGGTTCAGCCAGGTCCTGGGGGCTGCACTGGGGGGCGTCGTCACACTCCAGTAGGTGGGACATTGTCTGTACTGCTCCACAGCTGCATGTGTCTTCTGCCTGGTAGTTCCATGCTTTCATAAGTGCTTTGCACCTCCCCTGCTCCAGTCGTAATCTGTTGAGGGTCTTCCAGGTTGGCCATGGGAGGTCGTGTCCGCTGGCGAGGCATTCAGTCGGAGTGATTCCTCTCTCCATCCAGTCGTGGGCTCGTGTGTTGAGCTGGTTCCATTCATCTTTCCAGATGTTGGTCCTTGCTGTTTCTTTGGTTGTCTGGAGAGGTGGGACTGTCTGCAAGAAACTGGCTCTGGATTTCAGTCGGGGTGGAGGTGCTGTGTGTCCGTGCAGGGTGTGCCTGGTATCGATTTCCTGTGCTCTCCGCTCGTCTTGGGCGACGATGGATCATCTGATATGGGGGGGGGGGGGCAATACCTTTCATAGCAAAAGGATTTGAGTATAGGAGCAGGGAGGTTCTACTGCAGTTGTACAGGGTCTTGGTGAGACCACACCTGGAGTATTGCGTACAGTTTTGGTCTCCAAATCTGAGGAAGGACATTATTGCCATAGAGGGAGTGCAGAGAAGGTTCACCAGACTGATTCCTGGGATGTCAGGACTGTCTTATGAAGCAAGACTGGATAGACTTGGTTTATACTCTCTAGAATTTAGGAGATTGAGAGGGGATCTTATAGAAACTTACAAAATTCTTAAGGGGTTGGACAGGCTAGATGCAGGAAGATTGTTCCCGATGTTGGGGAAGTCCAGGACAAGGGGTCACAGCTTAAGGATAAGGGGGAAATCCTTTAAAACCGAGATGAGAAAAACTTTTTTCACACAGAGAGTGGTGAATCTCTGGAACTCTCTGCCACAGAGGGTAGTTGAGGCCAGTTCATTGGCTATATTTAAGAGGGAGTTAGATGTGGCCCTTGTGGCTAGGTGGATCAGAGGCTATGGAGAGAAGGCAGGTACGGGATACTGAGTTGGATGATCAGCCATGATCATATTGAATGGCGGTGCAGGCTCGAAGGGCCGAATGGCCTACTCCTGCACCTATTTTCTATGTTTCTATGTTTCTATGATGCCTTCTCATCGAAAGCAAGGCAAAATCAAATTTAGTTTAGTTTAGTGATATAACATGGAAATAGGCCCTTCAGCCCACCGAGTCCACGCCGACCAGCGGTCACCCATACACTAATCTATCCGACACACTAGGGACAATTTGCAGAAACCACTTAACCTAAGAACCTGCACGTCTTTGGAATGTGGGAGGAACCCGGAGCACCCGGAGAAAATCCACGCGGTCACAGGGAGAATGTGCAAACTCCAGATCGAACCCTGGTCTCTGGCGCTGTAAGGCAGCGACTCTACCGCAGCACCACTGTACTGCCCCAAAATGGTGTACAATGCTTGTCTAATGTCATTTGTCCCCATACAAGGTCTTTGAGAACACTTAGATAGAAAGCTTAGGCTCTCCCTATAGTTAGATAAAAGCTCCATACCTGAAGTGTTCAAGGCATCTTCTTTACCTTCTTTACCCGTCCATTGTCTCTGATGTTCTTCACCCTCACATCAATCACCCACTTGTCTCCAGCTTCCCCTCCACCATCATTTGCCCAGAACCCTCAACTCAAGAAAGCACTACAATGCCTCTACTTCGTTAAAGATTTGGCATGCGCCCAATAACTCAGCTCAAGAAACATCAAGTTCTAAACCAATACTTTGTTAGAAGACTAAATACATTTGGCATGTCTCCAATGACTCTTACCAACTTCCACATATGCACATTAGAAGGAATCCTATCGGAATGCATCGCAGCTTGGTTTGGCAACAGCTCTGACCAAGACTGCAAGAAATTGCAGTGAGTTGTGGATATAGCCCAATTCATCACACAGACCAACCTCCCCTCCCATCCACTCCTTCTACACCATGCTGCTTCAGGAAAGCTGCCAACATAATCAGGAACCATTTATACCCCGGTCATTCCTTCGTCTCCCCTCTCCTGTTGGGCAGAGATACAAAAGCTTGAAAGCACGCACCACCAGATTCAGGAACAGCTTCTTCCCCACTTATCAGATTACTAAGCTAAATGTATGGTCCCGATCTTCCAACCTACCTCATTGCAGCTCTTACGCTTTTTTTTTAAACCTGTACTTTTTCTATAATTGTAACGCTATTACATTATAACATTATATTCTGTATTTTTTCCTTTGCACTACCTGTTATACTTGTGTATGGCTTGATTGTACTCATGTATGGCACGATTTGATTGGGGTCTAACCTGGATACAGGAACCTGAGAACCGTGACCTCCAGGTTCACGAACAGCTTCTTTACATCAACCATCTGCTCTTGACACCCGGCACATACGTAACCATAGCCTACCATAGCAATGAACTACAATGGACTTGGTATAATGTTGCACTACGTATTTCGGCTTGCACTATTATGGTCTGGTTACCTAGTATAACTGATAATGATTGTATTATTGTTTATTGTGTGTATATTTGTCGGAATGTTGCATTAATGAAAAGCAAGAATTTCATTGGCATATCAGGGACACATGACAATAAACTCACTTGAACTTTAATGCCGCAGCAAGTAAAAATTTCATTGTTCAGGTCTCAGTGGATATGATCATTAAACACTCTTTACTTTACTTCAGACTTTACTTTGCAGATACAGCATGGAAACAGATCCTTCAGCCCACCGGCTCCACGCCAACCAGTGATCACCCTGTACACTAGCATTATCCTAGGCCAGGGGTTCCCAACCTTTTTCATCCCGTTTACCCCTGACAACTTTATTAGCACATAACAATGTTATTTCACTTATTTATGAACAACTAATGATGAACAGATACCAGTGTACCAGAACCAAACAAAGTCTGTCAATGAGAAAAAAATTATCCAGAATCAACAAATTTACCCCCTGAGTGGGTGAAATTTACCCCAGGTTGGGAACCCTTGTCCTAGGCAATAGGGACAGGTTCAAATTTACAGAAGCCAATTAACCTACAAATCTGCATGTCTTTGACACGTGGCAGGAAACCGGAGCATCCAGAGAAAACCCATGCAGTCACAGGGAGAACGTACAAACTCTGCATGTGAGGCCAGGATCGAACCCGGGCAAGGCAGCAACTCTGCCGCTGCGCCATCCTTGACTCTTGATTCTTGACTAATGAACAAACTAAGTCGATCAGCCTGCATCACTGTTCTGCCTCGATTATTAAAATAAAGAAGGGTCCCGACCAGAAACGTCGCCTGTTCATGGTCGCCAAAGATACTGCCTGACCTGCTGTGTTACAAGCACTTTGTGTCCTTGTGTGTAAACGAATATCTGCAGTTCCTTGTTTCTACATTAAAATGAGGAACTGTTCAAAAATCACAGGAAATAATTAGCTGTAATGAGCCTCCCACTCAGATCTTAAATGGCATTCTTGTCTTTGGTAATAGATTGTGATTAAATTTCCTCTCTTCCCTTTCAAGAAACCCTTATTGTCCCTATGAAGACGATATCTCACAGCTCAAAGCCCCCAAATGATAAATATTACAATCCAGTTTGGCAAAAGGTCTCAATCAACCCTTGCCACAATTCGTGCTCTCATTGAGTCTTGTAAAATACACGTCGGATAAACATAGCAAAATCACAAACTGTTCATTCTGCTCCTATCGCTTATGAACTTATTTTGCACGTGGCATTCTCACTAAAGGAACCCACTTAGATTATCCACAATTAGATTAGTTTAGTTTATTAATGTAATGCGTACACATGCGAACAGTGAAAAGCTTTTTTTGTTGCATACTATCCAGTGAACATAAAGACTATGCATGATTACAAACAAGCTGCCCACAGTGTATAGATACAGGATAAAGGGATAAGATTCAGTGCAAGATACGTCCAGTAAAGTCTGATTAAAGATAATGGCATCTTTCCTATATCAGAGTGAGCAAACCCTGAATACAATACTCCAGTGCGGTCTCATATCTACTGTTCTAATGGTTTACCTCTGTAAAAAGCCATATAACAAAGACATTTCAGCTACAATAGGAAGCAGCAGTTCTTTAAATTATCTCCCATTTCCTCCACCGACTGGCATTGTCTTTCCATATGTACATGATCTCGACATATGGTTCCTGAAACCCTTCTACAGTAATTTATGTGGTCATCAATCATAAGTAATTACCCAGGGCAGACATCATACTTGGGAGTGCTGGATGCATTTCAGCCTGATTCACATTGCAGCATTATCATCTGAACACATGTAGCTCTGCAGTATAATTTCTAGAAGACTGTTTAAAGGCGAAACACAAAGTGCTGGAGGAACTCAGCGGGTCAGGCAGCATCTCGGGCGGACATGGATGGGTGATGTTTCGGGTCGGGACCCTTCTTCAGACTATTGGTGTTGGGGGGGGGGGATTGGAGGAGGGAGTAGAAAACTGGGAGGGGCAGGACAACATGTAGGAGCTACACAAGGAGAGCATACTGACTGGCCGCATCATGGCCTGGTTCGGCAATGTGAACACCCAGGAGCTAAAAAGAGTGCAGAAAGTTGTGACCACTGCCCAGTCCATCACCGGCTCTGACCTCCCCACCATCGAAGGGATCTATTGCCGTCGCTGCCTCAAAAAGGCTGCCAACATCATCAAAGACCCACACCATCCTGGTCACACACTCATCTCTCTGTTGCCATCGGGAAGAAGGTACAGGAGCCTGAAATCTGTAACATCCAGGTTCAGGAACAGCTTCTTCTATCAGTCTATTAAACACGACATCAAATAAGCTCTGAACAATAATAGTCTATTATTATTATTATTGCACTCTATCTATATATTTATTGTGTTATATGGTCTATGGTCTATAGACACACTGAACTTTTATCTTCTGTTTTGTATTATGTTTACATATTCTGTTGTGCTGCAGCAAGTAAGAATTTAATTGTCCTATCTGGGACACATGACAATAAAACTATCTTGACTCTTGAGCGACCGATGCTAGTTCACACAAAAGGACACAAAGTGCTAACGTTCCACACCTCTTCTATCCTTGTCTCATGCTTTTTGTCTTTTCATATCTGGCATCTACCAATCAAAACCCCCCCTCACCTATATCCACCTATTACTCGCTTGGCTTTGTCCTGCCTCATCTCTCTTCCAGGTCTCTTCCCCGCTACTACAATCAGTTAAAGAAGACTCTCAACCCAAAACATCGCCGACCCATGTTTTCCAGAGATGCTGCCTGACCCATTGAGTTACTCCAGCACTTTATGTCCTATTTACGACAACCAGCAGTTCCTTGAGTCTACATTTTACCACATTGTTGCCTGATCTGGCGGGTTTTTAAAGTATAAAATGCCAGAAACACTTAGCAGGTCTGGCAGCATTTGAAGATGGAGAAACGGTGAACATTTTGGTCCCAGGATACTCATCATGGGTGTTTTATTGTCTTCTATCCTAAAATGGAACAATGGAATTCTTACTTGCAGCAGCACAATAGATATGTGAATATGGTGCTCTGTAAACAAACTGGGTCTGAACTGGGACAGGGAGAGGCATGTTACTGTTCACTTGCAGTTAGTTTTGCTGAAAATGAACTTGAACTTTTCTGCTCGCCCAGTTCTGACGAAGAGTTCTCAACCCAAAATGCTAACTGATTTTTCCTCTGCAGATGCTGCCTGACCTGTTTTAGATTTCCAGCATCTGCAGTTTATAACTTTATGTTACTCTTTAAACTTGGGTTGTTTTCATTGATGGAAGATTTAAAACTATGGGATTATAGATTGGTTAAATAGCAAGGATTTTTTCCCTCCAGGGAGAGGCTATTCATTCAGGACACTGATTTTAAGTAATTAGTCAAAGGCTTACAGGTCAGTTGGGGAAATTAGTTTTCAACACCTGTAAGGCAGGCGGAGATAATACTTGGATGTACACAATGTGAATCGAATATGTGGATAGTGAAAGACCTGGATAGAGTGAATGTGGAGAGGATGTTTCTATTCGTGGGAGAGTCTAGGACCAGAGGCTATAGCCTCAGAATAAAAGGATGTACCTTTAGAAAGGAGATGAGGAGGAATTTCTTTAGTCAGGGGGTAGTGAATCTTTGGAATACATTGCCATTTGTGGTTGTGGAGGCCAAGTCAATGGATATTTTTAAGGTGGAGATTGACAGATTCTTGATTAGTATGGGTGTCAGGGATTATGGGGAGAAGGCAGGAGAATGGGGATGAGGGGGAAAGGTAGATCAGTTCCTATAGCTTATGAAATTATGTTCTGTAATAAGTTCATAAATCATAGGAGCAAAATTAGGGCCATCCATCGTCTATTCTGCCATTCAATCATGGCCTATCTATCTTTCCCTCTCAATCTATCCAATCTCCACCTTAAAAATACCCAATGAATTGTTGGATTAACAGCTGGCCAGTGTGATCAGGCTGTGTAGATTATTGGAGCCACAGAGTTTTCTTGTGGTAAAGACAAGTTGAGAAACTTGGTTGAAAGCATAGGGGTCTGGGCTTTATAAATAGAGGTATAGAAAATGAGAGTAAATATGAAGTCACCCATCAAAGATAGAGATGAGACAACAATTTTCTCTATGAAGGTCATCGAATCAGTTGCCCGTCTACACTAAAGGACACAAATTGTTGGAGAAACTCAACGGGTCAGGCAGCATCTCTGGAGAAAATAGATAGGAAAGGACTTGTCTTTCATGGACGTGAATGTTTTTGCCCATCTACACTAGTTGCATCTTTCCTCTCACATTCCTATCCCCTCCCCGATTCTCTGCCATGTAACCACACTAGTACAATAGTGTAATGATCAATTACAATGTGCAATGACCAATTTACCTATCAATTGGTCATTGTATATTGGTCATTGCAGACCCTTGGTCTATCTTTAATCGGACATTATTTACTTGACTTATATCTTGCAGTAAACATTATTCCCTTTATCACGTATCTGTGCAGTGTGGAAGGCTTTATTGCGATCATGTATAGTCTTTGCGCTGACAGGTTAGCATGCAATAAAAGCTTTTCACTGTACCTCGGTACACATGTCATTAAACTAAACTAAACGATCACCCTGCACATCCATAGCATTTGGGAGGAAACTGGTGATGAATTTCTACAGGGGCGCCACAGTGGTAGAACTAGTGTACAGGGGATTGTTGGTCGGTGTGGCCGAAGGGATGTGTTTCAACATTGTATCTTTAAAGCTAAAAAACGAACACTAAAAACTCTGATAGCAGCCGCCCAATGCTGGGTAATTCTCCAGGGAACTCGTGACGAGTTGCTCGAACAGCCCTGGTGATGACAGGAGGGTGGCAGGGTGCCAGAAACCTGCTGGCATTAAGTAGCGATCACATTAGGTGAGACGCACCCTGGCACTTTGCTGCCAGGTAAACAGTGCTTCTGTAGCTGTGTAGGTCTGTGGTCTCTTGGCCAGGAGTAACATCAATACCCCAGCCAGTTGGCAAGAAGTGAGTGTGTGCCACAATCACGTTCCTTCATTAAAAACACGTTGACCACATCAAACAGCTGGCAAGCTGGGAATGCTGTGTTCTGCCCCCACCACAGTTATCCAGCTTTCTCCCCCTCTCCCCCCTCCCCCCCCCCCCACTACAATACATCTAAAGAAGGGTCTCGACCTGAAATGGCACCTATCCATGCCCTCCACAGATGCTGTTTGACCCGCTGGGTTACTCTTGTACTTTGTGTTTTTACATAGGAATGTGGTCAGTGATTTCAAACCTAGACAATGTGCGGCACGGTGGCGCAGCGGTAGAGTTGCTGCCTTACAGCACCAAAGACCCAGGTTCGATCCCAAACCAGGGAGGTGTCTGTACGGAGTTTGTACGTTCTCCCCTTGACTGCGTTGGTTTTCTCCGAGATCTTCAGTTTCCTCCCATGCCCCAAAGACAGGCAGGTTTGTAGGTTAATTAGCTTGGTATAAATGTAAAATTGTCCCTAGTGTGTGTAGGACGGTGTTAATGTGCGGGGATCGCTGGTCGCTGCGGACTCAGTGGGCTGAGTGGCCTGTTTCCCCGTTGTATCTCTATACTAAAACTAAACTAAACAACACTGGCATAGAGATTTGTCCTGAGGTGTGGATGAAAATATATGGGGGAGGGAGGAGAGGGGGGAAGAACCAGGGCTTTACAGTAAAATGATTTGCAAAGGCAACAAAATCTTCCCGTCTTGATCATCTACTTTTAGTTAAAGTGCACTGAAATTGAGAGCCGGGCTAATTTTTGGTTTAATTCTTTTAGGAAAAGAGAACAGATGTTTGTTTGGCTTAATTCTTTTAGGAAGAAGGAGCAGATCATAGTTTGGGAATTTTTTTTAAACATCTATTTAATGCAATTGGAATGTGTCCAATTCGCCTCCTCCTCTTGTGTGGAAAAAATATCCTTTCTTCAGAATGGCTTCCATATGTGGAGAGCTTACTGAATGGAGAGTCTGCACCCGCACCCCACATAACCTTCCCTTTAATACTTTCCAATTTAAACAGCATTCTTCCCTTAAGTGAGTTCCCAATTTGCATGCCCACATCTGCAGATGTATAAACATGCATTCCGAGAGAGAAGTTACTGACATACCGTGCAGACTTTCACCATTACATAAGGGAGCTTATCTTTCCACTTGGAAAACTGCTTGGGATTCAAAACCAGCTAACCTTTCAGTCGTTCACTCCTGTCCCCACACCAGCACCCACATTCCTCAGCTCTGTGGATCATTATCCTTACCGATTTGAGGAAAATGGGAAATGGGTAGAAGGGGATATGTAAAACACACGCGCACATAAGTGTCCATACGTATACATATGTATACAGTCACACACCACACTCACACATATAAGCACACAGACACGCACACCAAGATGCACATGAATACACACATGTCTATAGTAGCACACCACACTCACCCATATATCAACACACACACACAGACATAAATATATATCTCAACAATTATGCACACACCACTCACACATATAAACACAGACACACCACACTCACGCACATATGAACATGCACACGTACACATCGCACAGGCACACATTAACACACACACACACATTCACCAAAGTGCACATAATACACACATCGACAGTTACACGTACCGCACTCACGCACACATAAACACAAACACACATACCAAAGTGCACTTAAGTACATAAATGTATACGATTACACACATGCACACATAAATACACATACATCAAAGTGCACAGAAATACACACATATAGTCACACACACATAAACATGCATGCTTGTTAAAAATAACCTTCACCATTTTTGGAAATACAACTCTCTCTTTTTTTCTCGTTCTCTCTGTCTCTCTCTCTGTCTCTCTCTGTCTCTCTCTGAAAACATTTCCACTCAAATGATGAATAGCTTTCCGACAACATCACATGCCTTAAAGGCTTGACCCTGCTGTGGTAAATATAACCGGGCTTGTTCTGCTCTTCAACTGCTTTCCTGACTTGCTAATGTAAATAAAACAAGAGGGAATACGAACAAAAATCCACTCAGGTTGACATGGGCACTCCTTAAATGGAAAACTCCAACAGAGATAACCTCTGCTCAGATCCAATTGTTTCTGAATGAGGAACCACGAGATAGACTCTGAGTTGAAACTCAGTGACACACATACCCTACACAGTAATTGTTTCTATGTTCTAAAAGGCCTTCTTTCAGTAATCTGGCTCCCTGGAATGAAAAGAGGCCATTATTCCTATCCATGTAGAAACAAGGAACTGCAGATGCTGGTTTACACAAAATGCAACAAAGTGCTGCAGTAACTCTGAGTCAGGTAGCATCTCCGGAGAACATGGATAGGTCCAAACCCAAAACATCACCTATCCATGTTCTCTGGAGTTGCTGCCTGACCCACTGAGTTACACCAGCACTTTGTATCCTTCGGTCTGTGAATGATATTTTTCTGTAGATACCCTGTTCCAAATTTGGGTAATTAGATTAAATTAAGGCCTGCTTTATTTAGCCAGTCAAATAAATGTTCACACAGAGAGTGGTGGGTGCCTGGAACATGCTGTCGGGGGAGGTGGTGGTAGATATGATAGCAATCTTTAAGAGACATTTAGACAGGCATAAGAACAGACAGGGATTGGAGGCATATGGTCATGTGCAGCTTACATTGGCAAGCCATCGGATGTCCCGAGATGGCAAGATGTGCTTCACAAAAAAACCTTTTCTGCAAATTGAAGATTTCTACTAGTTCTGATGATGATTCAATATAGAAAGAGGCCATTTGGTCTATTATGTCATTTGCAATTGCAGAGTTGTAGATGTAGTCCAGTCCATCACACTGACCAGACTCCCCACCATTGACTCCATCTACACTTCACGCTGACTTGGAAAAGCAGCCAACATAATAGAGGACATGTCCCATCCCTTGCTGAATCTCCCTGCTTCCATCAAGCACCTTGTAGCTATGCACTCTAGTGTTAGATATTTCCAACCTAGGAAAGGTTCTGACTGTCTATCCTATCCATGCTTAATAAATGAACCTTTTCAGTAAATTGAAGACATCTAGTTGATATGATCCAACTTAGAAAGTGGCCATTTGGCCCATCATGCCAGGGCTGGCCCTTTAGAAGGCCCCACCTAATTAATCCTATTCAATTTCCCTGGAGCCCTGCAGACTTCCTCACCACATTTATCCAATTCCCTTTTTCAATTGATTATTAGACCTGCTTCCACTGACTTACCAAGAGATACACTCTAGGTCTAGGTTGGCGGGTATATGAAACAATCTGCCAGAGGAGGTAATTGAGGCAGGTACTATAACAAAATGTAAGACATTTTGACAGATACATGGATAGAAATGGATACATGGATAGAAATATATACGGCCCAACAGGGGCAGGTGGGACTAGTGTAGATGTGACATCTTGGTCGGCACGGGCAAGTTGGGACAAATGGTCTGTTTCTGTGCTGCATGACATTAAGATATTATAACATGAAAGGATAATCCTCATTCTCCTCAGTCTGAAGAAGGGTCCTGATCCAAATCTGCCCATTCTCTCCACGGATGCTGACTGACCTTCTGAGTTCACCAGGCACTTCGCTTTTAAAAAAGAAAACCTGTCTGGTCTTCTTCCTAACGATCAGTTACTTAAGAAATGTAGCCGTCCATTCCACAAGGACAGTACCCTGTGGAGCTGGGGAAGTATTCTTCTGATCTCCTGCCTTGCAGGCTGTTTGTAGATATTGGAACGGTGCCGAACAGTATAAAGTCTTCTGGCCTGTGGCTCAATTGGGAACACTCCAGACCTTCAGTCGGAAGGTTCTAGTTCCTCCATGCAGACCTGAGTTTAAGTACTGAGGCTAACAGTTCTGTGCCAGAAGGAAAAGGACTTTATTCCTTGGAGCACAGGAGAATGAGGGGTGATCTAATAGAGGTGTACAAAATCGTGAGAGGGATAGATAGGGTAAATGCACAGAGTCTTTTATCCAGAGTAGGGGATTCAAGAACCAGACATTGGTTTTAGGTAAGGGGGGAGAGATTTAATAGGAACCCGAGGTGCAACTATTTTACACAAAGGGTGGTAGATATGTGGAATGAGCTGCCAGAGGAGGTAGTTGAAGCAGGCACTATCACAATGTTCAAAAAATATTTGGACAGAATTTGGACAGGTTCAGAGGGACATGCGCCAAACGTAGCCTGGTGGGACTAGTGTAATTGGGGCATGTTGAATAGCGTGGGCACGTTGGGCCGAAGGGCCTTTTTCGATGTTGTGAGACTCGATGACTAATAAATGAAACTCTCTTGAATGAACGTCAAAGTTCCTGTTGATCTAATTCAAAGAAAAACAAGTTTGCTCTGTCTCATTTTTAACCCTTAATGAACATTATAGAGATTAAAGGATCATTATATTGTTTGTGGAAGCTTGCCGTGTACAAAAGAACTGCGTCATTCTGAAGACGTGTCTCAACCCGAAACATCAACTATCCCTGATCTCCAGTCGTCTTCTTCTTTGGAACATAGAAAGGTACAGCGCAGAAACAGGACCAATGTCTGTGCCAACTATGATGCCAATTTAAATTACACTTGGGGGAATCGAGAACCAGAGGACATATGTTTAAGGTGGAAAAATTTAATAGGAATGTGGGATATGGGCTAAACGCGGGCTGGTGGGACTATTGTAGATTGGACGTTAATCAGTGTGGGCAAGTTGGGCCGAAGGGCCGAAGGGCCTGTTTCCATGCTTTATGACTCTTTGACTCTATATGTCTGCACATGATCTTTATCCCTCAATTTCTTGCCTCTTCTTGTGTCTGTCTGAATGTCTCTTAAACTTTGCTATCTTCGCTGCTTCCACCACCACCCCTGGCAGCACGTTCAACGCACCCACCACCCTTTGTGTAAATAAGCTTCATTGCACATTTCCTTTAAACTTTGCCCCTCTTACCTTAAGGCATTGCCCTCTGGTCTTTGACATTTCCACCCTGTATAAAAGACTCTGACGGTCTACCCTTCCTGTGCCTCTTGTTATTTTATATATTTCAATATTTTGACATTATTTTCTATATTTATAAATTTCTATCATGTTTCTCCTCAGTCTCCGACGCTCCAGAGAAAACACTCCAAGTTTGTCCAAGGTCCTCTTACAGCTAATTTGCTAAATTGATAAGGGTCTCAACCCAAATGATTGGCTGTCCTTACCATCCACAGATTCTACCTGATTCGTTGAGTTCCTCCGGCACTGTGTTTTACTAACTTAACCATTGTTTTTACAACAAGTCTTTTTCTTTAAAAGAGGTGTCCACCTTGGAGGAACTCGAACTGGCTTTAAAGTGTTTTGTAATGTTCTTAAAGGTTAATGCGGTCTTTAAAATATCCACCCCTCTAAATCCATTGGCTCATTGCAGCTTCAAAGTTTTAATCTTGATTTAGCATTGGAAACACATCACTTGGAGGAACTTGGAGGAACCACAGATTTCCTCCTACGTTGAATTTATCCTTTGCAAAAGAAACTTGACAGGCCTAATCTATAAGGTGACTTGGAGACTAAAGCACTGGATTCTAAATCACTCTCCCCTTTCAAAGGTTTGCAGTTCAAAAGTACCCAGAACCTTCGCCAGGACGTAAATCAATGGACAGATACCAAGAGATTCTGCAATGGAAGTCAATGTTGTGGGACTCTGATAAAGAAAACATCTTTTCACATCCGAATGATAGGGCGCAGCTTTAGAGTCAGTATTAAAGGACGTACCGTTAAAAAGAAGCTGAAGAGGGATTTCTTTAGTCAGAGGGTGGTCAATCTGTGGGATTCATTGCCCCAGATAACAGTGGGGGCCAAGTCATTTGGTATTTTTAATTATGTAATAATTTTATAAAATGGTTCTATGAATAGTAGAAGGGACCTGATTGAATAGATAGGTTGACCCAATTCCTTGACCCAAGATAGGGAAATCAAGAACAAGAGGAGATATGTTTCAGGTGAGAGAGACATGATTTAATACAACCCTGTGAGACAATGTTTTCACTCAAAGGATTGTGGGTATATAGAACGAGCTGCAAGGAGGTAGTTGAGGCAGGTACTACAACAGCGTAGGGGGCGCCGTTGAGTATGGCAGCCTCGCCTGCAGCTGTTCGGCCTTTCATCCTTTTTTTTATTTTTAGTCTGTCAAAAAGTTTTGTTTTAGAGGTCTTTTAGTCTTTTTATGTGGGGATGGGGGGGAAGGGGGAAACTGTTTTTCTCAGTCACTACCTGGTCGAGAGGATGCGTCTTTCCTCTGAGCCGCATCTTCGCCCCTCCTCGCGGCCTCCCATCTGGATTGGCGCGACCTTTCCTACCGGAGACCGGCCAGAGCTTCAGCAGCGGCGCAGCACTGAAGTACCATCACGGAGCGGGAGATGCCTTACTGTGGTCGCCGTGTGGAGCGGTGTGGAGTGCTGGGGTTGCTGACTTTAACTCCGTGGAGCTGCGGGCGGTGCTGACTTTAACATCGCGGAGTCCTGGGATCCCTTTGCCCAGGGCCACCAGTGTTGAATCTCCGCCCAGCTCGGCCTGTAGACTTCGGGAGCCAAGTTCTCCGGTAAGAAACGGCCGATTCAGAAACTCCAAGCCGCTGAGAATGTTTTTCCGTTCCGACATTGGAGTTTCGATCATCTCGGCATGAAGGCCTGAACATCGGGCTGCCGTAGCGGCGACTGCGGAGGGCTCGAGGCCCCGACCATGGGTGTACAAAGAGGAAGATGACTGAACTTTATTGTTTTCCCTCACAGTGGGAATGTTGATTACGCTGTGTGGGGATGTTCATGTGAGTTGTGTTCTTTTTATTCGTATGGATGTATGGTAACTCAAATCTCACTGTACCAATTGGTGCATGTGACAATTAATGTAAACTTAAACTTAAACTTAGCATTTAAAAGACGAGGAAGGGACTGCAGATGCTGGTTTACACCAAAGATAGACAGACATTGCTGGAGTAAATCAGCCGGTCAGGCAGCATCTCTGTAGAGAAGGAATAGGTGATGTTTCAGTCTAAGTGTCTGAAAAAGGGTTTCGACCCCAAACATCACCCATTGCTTTTCTCCAGAGATGCTACTTACTCCAGCATTTTGTGTCTTTGGACGTGTACATGGATAGGAAAGATTTAAAGGGATTTGGGCCAAATGCAGGCAAATGGGACTAGCTTAGATGGGGCATCTAGGTCGTTATGGACAAGTTGGGTCAAAGGGCCTGTTACCGTGCTATATGACAGGACCCAAGTTCCCAAAAAGCCAGGTTCTCAAGATGATCTAAAAAATGTACATTGTCTAAAAGGACTTCAAGGCAAGAAAGAAACACTTGCCTTTAACTGTATCCCAATCATGTTGCAATGGTAAAGTTGCTGAAGTTTGTTCATAAGTGAATGGAGCAGAATTAGGCCATTTGACCCATCAAATCTACTCTGCCATTCTATCCTGGCTGATCTATCTCTTCCTCCTAACCCCATTCTCCTGCCTTCTCCCCGTAAACCCTGACAGCCGGACTAATCAAGAATGTTTGGAAGCAGAGTAGAACGTGATTGACAATGTAGATGGCATTTTGCACTATCCATTAACATTGAATTTCTGGGCAATCATCTACTCCCATTTTCTTCCCACGCACGGTTCTCTCACAACCAACCCTGACATTTTCCCAGGTCATCAGCAGAGAGTTAAAGTGTGTGGGAGACGTCAGTTGGAAAGAAAGCACCAATTTCCTTGACATTTATTTAATTATTTGACCAGAATGCCAGTTCCCAGTGAAGTTCTTTTTTAGAGTCAATGGCAAGTTGCCACCAGTTTACTTCAGTCAATATGAGCTTCGGTGGAAAAAATGCCACCAAGTAGTTGGTAGACAAAAATGCTGGAGAAACTCAGCGGGTGAGGCAGCATCTATGGATGCTGCCTCGCCCGCTGAGTTTCTCCAGCATTTGAATGAATGAATGAATGAATGAATAGGTTTATTGGCCAAGTATTTACATACAAGGAATTTGCCTTGGTGCTCTGCCCGCAAGTGACAACATGACAAACAGTGACAGTTAGGAATGATCCATAAAACATTAATAACAAAACATTATTGATTAAACATTTGAATTAAATAAAATACCAGAGCAAAAGTAGGCTACAGATTTTGGGTTATTGAGTAGAGGAAAAAAAGCTGTTTTTATGTCTGGCTATGGCAATTTTGACTGTCCGGAGTGGCCTTCCAGAGGGAAGTGATACAAATAGTTTGTAGCCAGGGTGAGAGGGGTCAGAGATTATCTGATTTTGTCTCCCTTCGATTTTTTCAGCATCTGCAGTTCTTTCTTAAACTTTCTTAAGTTGTTGGTCGTGCTTTATAAAAAGCAGCGTAGATATGAACCAGCGGTTTTCAGTGGGGATTTGTATCATTGGGAGCCTGGGAATGTGGCTGTGTTGAGACAGAACAAGAACAATAACATAGACCTCTGGAGGCTCTCTATGAACGAGTTCCCTTCATAGTCTCACTCACAGTATTCTTTCTCCACAGTGTTTTCAAGCATTTACCCACTGGTAGCTTACAGTTCAACGATATGTACATGGAATTCTCTGAGTTTAGGTAACACCCCTCTCCTTCTGCTCCCCCCTCTCTTTCCTGTGCCCTCACCCCACTCTGATATGCATTCATTTCTCTCACTATCTTGTCCCCATTTCTCCAGCCCTACCAGCCCATCCACCATCCACCCATCCCAGGGTTACTTGAAGTTAGAGTTACAACCCAGCGGTATGATTTCTCTAACCTCAAGTAACCTATCCCCTCTCTCTCCGTCCCTCCTCCACCCTAGTCATTGTACTAGTTTCACTGGCGTCCAGTTGAGTATCATTTTCTGTATAACTTGTTATATCCTATCCCACAGCCAACAATGGACCATTGTGGGCTCGGCCTTTCCTTAATCATCATTACTTTTTTGCATATCTATCATTAATTTGTTCTATACCTCTCTATATCACCGACTATATCTCGTTTTCCTTTCCCCTGACTCTCAGTCTGAAGAAGGGTCTCAACCCAAAACGTCACCCTATTATTTTTCTCCAGCGATGCTGCCTGACCCACTGAATTACTTCAGCTTTTTATGTCTTCCTACTCCAATGTAACTAGATTCTTCCCAGATATGGGACTGCACTACCCTATCAAGATCATGTAGATACAAGGAACTAGAGTTGCTGGTTTACAAAAAAAAAGACCCAACATGCTGGAGCAACTCAGCAGGTCAGGCAGCATCTCTGGAGAACATGGACAGCATCTGAAGCAAGGTCCCAACCTGAAACGTCACCTATCCATGTTCTCCTGAGATGCTGCCTGACCCGCTGAGCTCCTCCAGCATTTTATGCTTTTCTTTATGTCTGAAGAAGGGTCCCGACTCGAAACATCACCTGTCCATGTTCTCCAGAGATGCTGCCTGACCCACTGAGTTCTTCTTTTGTAAACCAACATGTGGCAGTTCTAATGTAGAAACAAAGAACTGCAGGATGCTGGTTTACAAAAAAAGGCACAAAGTATTAGACTAAATCCGTGGTTCAGGCAGCATCTCGGGAGAGGTGACGTTCCTTGTTTCAAAGTTTTTTTGCCATTGCAGACACTCAAGATGCTGATATTGGGGGAATTGGTGAGAGTACTATCACAATGCCATTTCCTTGTTTGCAAACACAATTGGATTCAAATGGATTGCATAAACCCTGTTTGTTGTTATTGTACCATACTCCTCTCTGAACCGTGATACTGGAAATGTTGGGTGGAAAGAGCTTGCTTTAAAATAGGCCCAGTCCATCTTACAGATATTTGAACAAACTGAACATTCATCCAAGAATCCAAGAATGGTGTGAAAGGTTATGGAGAGAAGGCAGGAGAATGGGGTTGAGAGGGAATCAGCCATGATTGAATGGCAGAATAGACTCGATGGCTGAATGGCCGAATTCTGCTCCTGTGACTTATGAAGAATGGAATAATCATTATTTCTGTTTTAATTTCTTGGTTGGGAAATATTGCCCAGGGTCTCATGTTACACCACTTTCCAGATTTATTATTTGGTTGTGTTCTTTGAGGTTTTGCGAGTTCCACATCTGTTTCCTCTACACAACTCGCCCATTGTTGTAGACTTTGCCAGACTTCTTTGTGAAATGGATACATCTTCATCAGTTCAAAGGATAGGAAGCCTCAGAATGTTGATGGTCTGGTAATGATGTTGATCCCCAGTACTGGTTCTCTTTCCTCAGATGCTGTCAGAAGCTGGTCAGGACTGTTCACAGATCCAGTGCTCCGCTTCCTTCCCTCCCCCGCCAAGACACAGTGATGCAGTGGTTGAGTTGCTGCATTCACAAGTTCGCAAGTTATAGGAGTAGAATTAGACCATCCAGCCCATCGAGTCTACTCCGCCTCCTAATCCCATTTTAGCATTACAGCACCAGAGACCCGGGTTCGATCCTGACTACATGTGCTGTCTGTATGGAATCTGGTCTCCCTGTGACCACGTGGGTTTTCTCTGGGTGCTCTGGTTTTCCCACACTCCAAAGACATACAGGTTTGTAGGTTAATTGGCTTCAGTAAAATTGTCAATTTTGTCTAGTGTGTAGGATAGTGTTAATGTACAGGATGATCGCTGGCCAGCGCAGACTCGGTGGGTTCAAGACCCCATTTCTGTACTGTATCTCTAAAATCTAAATACTTAAAGTAAGAAATGTATGAATTGCTTGTCTCCTTGGACCTATGTCGGACTTGGAAAATTCAAAATGGTGCATTATGATTCCATAACCTCTTCATGGTGGCCATCTCCTCTCCATTCCTGATCTTGATGCAGGGTCATGACGCAAAACGTCGAACATTCCTCTACCTCCAGAGATGCTGCCTAATCCGCTGAATAAAACGACGTATTTAGAATGGAGATGAGCGGGAATTTGTTTGGCCAGAAGGTGGTGAATCTGAAGGCCAAGTCATTGGGTATCTTCCTTCCTATAGCAGGGTGACCAAAACTGAACACAATATCCCAGTTTGCTTTTTATTTTGCTCTAGATTACAGAATCTGCAGTCTCTTGTGACTCCAACCGTAAACTCTTCATGAATTGAACATATTTAATTCAATGTTTAACGTGCTTGCTAACAAGAAGCAAATGGACAAAGTTGGCAATGGCTGCTGTATCCTTGAGATACATCCCCCGTTCTAACGTCACTATATCCTTTTCTACTTGTCTACTGGGTCAGTGGTGGTGCCTTGGAGTCTGCTTCCTGCATTAACGTTTCATTTCTCATAGTCTGCAAACCATCAGCTGCTGTCTTTAAACCCAAAATATATAAGCCCGTTGCTCCTGAACAAGAAGCCTTATCCGTCTGCTCACAGAACTCAAAACGAGATGAGCTGTACGTTTAGAAGGTTGACAACTGATGTGATATCTGTTTTTTCCAGAAGTTATATTTTCAATAAGCTGCTGTCTCCGCAAGGCTTTTAATATCGGCCGCAACGATTAATGATTGACATGGGGATAAAAGGGATTGTTTGGCCATCTGAGCTTATTCTCCAAATTGTAACAGAGCAATAAGAAGAGGGATCATTCTACTCTGCAACCTCTATCCCTCTGCTCCAAATGTGCTATCAAGCTTTCTGTCACACACAGACACACACTCTGACCACACGCACAGATATGTATACACATACAAACACATACACATGCACACAGACACTCTTACCTCGCACAAAACATACACGCACATACACACACATTCACAGATACTCTTCGCTCACATAAAACATACATACAGACACACACCACACTTTACAAATACCCAATGATTCTGCATCCAGATTCACAACCCTCTGGTTAAACAAATTCCCCCTCATCTCCATTTTAAATACTTCATTTTATCATGAGGCTGTGCCCTCTGGTCCTAGGCTCTGTCACTACCGGAAAGATCTACACATCCACTCTTTCTATCAAGGCCTTTCACCTATTCTCACCTAATTATTTACTAAACAATAATGGGAGTGGAGCCAAAGGCAGGTTGCCTGGAATCACCAACCATATGGGGCCATGTAATAACACTTTAAGGAGTAGGGTCAAATAGAGCAGAATGTACCATACACGCAACAAAGGAATCGAGGCGGAGTAGACCTTTCCACTCTTCATGTCTGTAACAAAGTCAAACAGCACGGCAACAGACCCTTCGGCCCACCATGCCCGTTCAAGTATGAATCTACACTAGCCTCATTTTTCAGCACTTGGCTCATAGTTTGTGGCTGGTTTAGTTTAGTTTAGAGAAACAGCATGGAAACAAGCCCCTTGGCCTACCCGAGTCCACCCCGACCATCAATCACCCGTTTACACTAGTTATCCCACCTTCTCATCCACTCCCTACAAACTAGGGGCAATTTACAGAGGCCAATTAACCTACAACCACGCACTTTGCGATGTTGGCAGAAACCAGAGCACCGAGAGGAAACTCACACGGTTCAAGTGAGAATGTACAAATTCCACATACAAACAGCACCCGAGGTCAGGATCAAACCCAGGTCTCTAGCGCTGTGAGCCAGCAGCTGTATTGCTATACCACTGTGCCCTTCAGCCACAAGTCCACGCAGCCCATTGATCACCCGTTTACAGTAGTTCTGCGTTATTCCACTTTCTCATCCACTCCCTACACACTAGCGGCAATTTAAAGACCAATTAAACTACAAACCCGCATGTCTTTGGGATATGGGAGGAAACTGGAGCACCCAGAGGAAACTCAAGCGGTCACAGTGAGAACGTGCAAACACCACACACACACAGATAGCATCCGAGGTCAGGATTGAACCCGGTCTCTGGTGCCGTGAGGCAGCAGCTCTGCCAGCAGCGCCACTGTGCCACGTACTTCCATGAGAAGAGCTGGTCGTAACGCTCAGTGTCTCGTTCGTAATGCTCAATGTCACCTTATTGTGGGAGTAGCAATCACTCTCCCCCTGCCGGCAAGCCTCCGGAGTGGATCAAAGGCCAGCTACCCATCTGTGCCAGCTGTGTTACCGCTGAGATACATGGTGCATCTACAATCTTTAATTTAATTTAATTTACTATTTACATGTGTACCGATGTACAGTGAAAAGACTGTACACAATTAAATGCCCTTCAATCAATATATTGTTGAATGCTTCAATATAATTCCTTCCTCCTTTTTAAATCTCATGGCTACCTTTAGTGAAATTTGTTTTTGATTCCAGTAATTTATGTAATTCCTAGAATATGAATTCCCCAGCTGCATTGAACTCGAGGCTCTGAATCAAAGAATCCAGAACTCTGGCTGCTAATCCAGGAGTCTAACCCCTATGTTACCACATCCATATCTAGCCCTAAATGGCTGTAAAAGTTGTACATTGCATGCTGACAAGATGCAATGCAGATAAGGAATTTATTGTTTAGCCAAAAGACTGAAAGAAGTCACTCGGAAAACATATAAAATATTAAAACAGAATTAGAGCTGCCTTTCAATGGAATTGTTTGGGAAAACAATGGTACTAGATAAACATACAAAGTGACCAAAAGCGGGGATGAAGAAGGATAGACAGAGCCTTTTCCCCCCATTATTTAAGTTACAACATGGAAACAGGCCCTTCGGCCCACCGAGTCCAGGCCAATCACTGATCACCCGTTACCCCACTTTCTCATTCACTCCCTACACACTGGGACTATTTACAGAGGTCAATTAACCCAAAAACCCGCATGTCTTTTGGATGTGGGAGGAAACCGGAGAACCTGGAGAAAATCCATGTGATCACAGGGAGAACGTATAAACACACACAGACAGCACCTGGAGTCAATTTTAAACCAGGGTCTTTGGCGCTGTGGGGCAGTAGCTCTACCCTCTGTGCCACAGAGAGTGGTGGGTGCCTGGCTCTTGATGCCTGCATGGCGGTGAAAGCAGATACAATAAGGGCAGTTAAGAGGTTTTTAGAGAGGTACATGGATATGCAGGGAATGGAGAGAGATGGATCACGTTCAAGCTGAGATTAGTTTAACTTGGCCTCATGTTTGACATGGACATTGTGGGATGAAGAGCCCATTCCTGTGCTGTACTGTTCTATGTTACATGTTCTAATTGCTCCCATTACTACAAGGGAAATTAACAGATGGGATGATAGGTGAATTTCTATACTGTATCATTTTGACAGTACAAGATCATGACAGGAATTGATAGGGTAAATGTACTCCTCTTTTACCCTGAGTAGGATGAATCAAGAACCAGAGGACACAGGTTTAAGGTGAGGGGGGAAGATTTAATAGGAACATGAGGAGCAACACTTCTTTTTACACAAAGGGTGATAGGTACAGTATATGGAATGATCTGCCAGAGGAGGTGGTTGAGGAAGATACTATTGCCACATTGTGTAAAAAGCATTTGGGCATGTACATGGATAGGATAGGTTTAGAGGGATATGGGCCAAACACAGGCAGATAGGACTGGTGTAGATGGGACATGTTGGTCAGTGTGGGCAAGTTGGGCCAAAGGGGCTGTTTACACGCTGTATGATTGGATGACTTTCTCCCTTCATCTGCATTGTTTCTGGGTGTTACAGCTGCAGCTACGTGAAGGATCTACAAATAACTAAAGCAACATCTGGCATTGCAGTTCCAATGAAATGTTGCTCCACGTCTTCTATTAATGTCAACACCGTCTCAAAGATAAACATTTGCACATGCCAGTGCAGGCATTAGGATTTCAGTAACACAAAACAGTGGTCTCTGCAAGAGTACTGCCTATTTCGTGTTTCACATCCTCAGTTTGAGTGAAATCAGAAAGGTGTTGGTTCAACGTGTAGGAAGGAACTGCAGATGCTGGTTTACACCGAAGAAGGACACAAAATGCTGGAGTAACTCAGCGGCTGAGGCAGCATCTCTGGCGAAAAGGAATAGGTGATGTTTCGGGTCAAGGCCCTTCTTCAGTCAATTAGTTGCTACTCTTTGTCCTTGTAAATTTGTTCAGCCTTAAGCCACTAACCTCAAAACGTTTCAGAGAGTTCCAGATTTCTGACAAACCCTTTGTTTGTAGAAGTACGCTCTGAGATAATGGCTGGATGACTTTGTTCCCATTATAAGACCACATTCTAGATTCACTTCTTGGTGTCTGATGCGGACCTAAAACCAACACATTTGATAGGCGCAAAATGCTGGAGTACCTCAGCAGGTCAGGCAGCGGAATAGGTAATGTTTCTGGTCGAGGACCCTCTCCAGAGATTCTGTCTGACCCGCTGAGTTACTGTAGCAATTTGGGTCCTTTATTTGCTCCAGTACTTTGTTATTTTGCTCAGGATTCCAGCATTTGCAGTCTCTCGAGTCTCCTGAGCAAAAGAACAAAGTACTGGAGCAAAAAAGGACACAAAGTTCTGGAGTAACTCAGCGAGTCAGGTAGCATCTGTGGATGACGTTTCAGGTTGGGACCCTTCCTCAGACAGATGTTTGAGCAAGGATCCCGACCCAAAACATAATCTATTTATGTTCTCCAGCGATGCTACCTGACCCGCTGAGTTACTTTTGTGTAAACCAGCATCTGCGTCTGCAATTCTACATTCTAAAGTACTGGAGCAAACCAGCGGGTCAGGCAGCATCTGTGGAGGGAAATGGATAAGCAAACGTTTCGGGTCGGGAACCTTTTTTAGACCTGACGGCGTTTCAGGTCAGTGTGAAGAAGGGTCTGAACCAAAACGAATCTGCCAATTCTCATCACAAATGCTTCCTGACCTGCTGAGTTTTTCTACTGCTTTGTTTTTTTCGATAAATTTGGCATAATAATTTATAAACATAACAAATTGGGAGCTAGAGTCTGCTTTACCGGCCAATTAGATCATGGTTGATCTGACTGTATGCTCAACTCTACACTCCCCCCTACCCTAAACAACCTTGTATATGAAGAATCAATCTCGCCCTCTAAAAACTATTCAAAGCTTAGCTTCTGCCACTCTTTGAAGAGTGTTCCAAAGATTCAGGGTCCTACATGAAAATAAATAACTTCATCCCTTGTACAAGACATTGGTGACACCACATTTGGAGTATTGTGTTCGGTTTTGGTCACTCTGTATACGAAAGATGTTATTAAACTGGAAAGAGTGCAGAGAAGATTCACGAGGATATTACGAGGATGATTTATGAGGACATCTGAAGAAGGGGCTTGACCCAAAACGTCACCTATTTCTTTTCTCCAGAGATGCTGCCTGACCCACTGAGTTACTCCAGCATTTTGTGTCTATCAATGAGGATATTGCCAAAACTCAAGGGCCTGAGGCTATAGGTTGAGCAGGGTAGGACTTTATTCCTTGGTGTGCAGGTAGATGAGGGGCGATGTTATAGTGGTGTGTACAATCATGGCGGGAATTTATAGGGTCTTTTACCCAGAGTAGGGGAATCTTTTACACAGTCTTTTACCCAGAGTAGGGGAATCGAGAGAACACAGGTTTAAGATGAGAGTGGACAGATTTAAGAAAAACCTGAGGGGAAACGTTCACCACACAAATGGTGGTGGGTGTATGGAACAAGCTGCTGGAGGAGGTAGTTGAGAGAGGTACTACCACAACATTTAAAAGACATTTGGACAGGTACATGGATATGAGAGGTTTAGAAGGATATGGGCCAAATGCAGGCAGATGGGACTAGTGTAAATAGGGCATATTTGTCAGCATGGACAAGTTGGACCAAAGGGCTTGTTTTCATGCGGGATGACTCTGTTTTAATTGGATGTCTTGATTTTGAATCACGCATGGTGAACTTCCCACTGGTCCTTGGTTTCGTCATAGTCGTTCTCTCGAAGGTAGAATCATAGTGACATACAACGTGGGAAAAGGCCCTGCTGCCCAACTCACCCATTTCAACCAAGATCCCCAACTACTAGTCCCATATGCCCGTTTGGCCCATATCCCTGTACTTGTCCAATTGTCTTTTAAATGCATTTATAGTACTTCCTCAACTACCTCCTCTAACAGCTCGTTCCATATATCCGCCATCCACTGAGTAAAAAGGTTGCCCCTAAGGTTCCTACTAAACATTTCTCCTCTCTCCCTCTTAACTTTTCCTATCCATGTACCTCCTCATGTGGCTTTTAAATGTTGTTATAGTACCTGTCCCAAGTACCTCTTCAGGCAGCTCGTTCCATATACCCAAGAACGGAACTCACTATCAAAACATGGAGGGGACGGGGGACACAATTTTTTGGCGGCCACGCGCGCATGCGCACACTCACACACACGCGAGGCTTCGGAGGCTCAATCAAGCACTAAAAACGGCGATTTTAAAATCGGGATCACAAAAACTTGGGGGGGACATGTCCCCTCTGGCCCCCCCGGGTTTTCCGCCCCTGCATATACCCACCTGTTTCCCCTCAGCTTCCTATTAAATCTTGCCCCTTTTACCATAAACCTATTTCCTCTAGTTCTTGATTCAACTACCCTGGGTGAAAGACTTTGCATTCACCCCATCTGCCTCATGATTTTATGCATTCCTGTAAGATCACCCTCATCCTCCTGTGCTCTAAGGAATAAACTCTTTGCCTGCCCAACCTCTCCCTACAGCGCATGCCTTTGAGATTTGTCAATGAGTTTAATATTCTTATTTTCCAGGGACCATTGATCTAGTTGAAGTTTATTGTTGTGTTCACAGGGTCAGTGAGGTAGAGGTACAATGCAAATCTTGCCTGTGGGCAAATGGGACTAGCTGAGATGGGACACGTGGGCTGAAGGCCCTGTTTCTGTACTTTAGACTGTAGAGATACAGCATGGAAACAGGCCCGGCGATCACCCCATACACCAGCATTATCCTACACACTAGGGATAATTTACAATTTACAAAAGCCAATTAAGCTACAAACTTGCACGTCTTTGGAGTGTAGGAAGGAACTGGAGCACCTGGAGAAAACCCATGCGGTCGCAGGGAGAAGGTACAAACTCCATACAGACAGCAATAGTAGTCAGGATTGAACCCGGGTCTCTGGAGCCATACGGCAGCAACCCAACCACTGCGTCACTGTGTCTCCCGGCTGTTTAGCTGTTCGACTCTCAAAATCCCAAACCTCCATCACAGACCAGAACAGTGGAAATGAAATGGGTAAAGATATCTTTCTAAGCTCATGTAAATATAAACTTGCCAGCATCCATTCCAAGCCAAAGAAGGAAACCAAAAGGAAATGCAGAATTATCCCATCGTCGCAATAGATGGTGAGCTGCCAGTTAAACTCCTTTTTCAGTAATCCTGAAGCAGCTAAATTTAGCTGAAGCTTGAAAACAGAATAGTCATTCTTCTGATATCTGCTGAAATGTGATCCAGTGAGAACATACAGCCAAAATCCCGAGAATTAAGGGGAGGGAGGAGTCTGGAATGTTGCCATGGTGCCTGATGCCAAATAAACTAAACAATTCAGCAACAAAATGGGGGACATGGTCAGGGAGTGTTTTAAAAAAAAAGATACAGCATGGATATAGGCTCTTGGGCCCACCGAGTCCACACGGACCGTCGATCACCCACTCACACCAGTTCTATGTTATCTCACTTTCACATCCACTCTCTACACACTTGGTGCAATTTTACACAGGGTCAATTGACACAGTGGCACAGTGGTAAATCTGCTGCCTTACAGCACCAGAGACCTGGATTCAATCCTGACTATGGCCGCTGTCTGTACGGAGTTTGTACATTCTGCCCATGACTGCGTGGGTTTCCTGCGAGTGCTCCAATTTCTTCGCACATACCAAGATGTGTAGGTTTGTAGGTTAATTGGCTTCTGTAAATTGCCCCTATTGTGTAGGATGGGATAACGTATACTAGTCACTCTAGTGTATAGGTGATCGGTGGTCGGAGTGGACTCGGTGGGCCAAAGGGCCTGTTCCACTCTGAATCTCTATACTAATTAAGCTACGAACCCACATGTCTTTGGAGTGTGGGTGGAAACCAGAGCAGCCGGAGAAAACCCACGTGGTCACAAGGAGAACGAGTAAACACCACACAGAGAGCACCCTAGGTTGGATCAAACTTGATATCTGTAGTTGCAACTTTATGATATATCCATACTCTAAAATAGATAAACAACTGGGTTATGTAATCTGGTCTTGCCAAGGCTCACCACATTGATCCAATCACAAAGCTTGAGGAGATTGGATACATTGACAAACAGTCTATCGAACCTCTACAGTTCAGGTGTGCATTAGAGAGCACATTGACCGGTTGTATCATGGTTTGGTTTGGCAACTCAAATGTCCATGGAACAAAGGGCATTACAGAGAGTGGTAGACATTGCCTGATCCATCACGGGGACTGATCTTGCCACCATCAAAGGGATCTATCGGAGGCACTGCCTCAAAAAGGTAGCTAACATCATCAAATACCCACACCACCCTGGCCGTGCTCTCATTTCACTCCTACCATTGGGAAGGGGTACTTACAGGAGCCTGAAAACCTTGACCACCAGGAACAGCTTCTTCCCAGCAACCATCAAGTTCTTGAACATCACACAACATTACCTTCAGCAACTATCATATTCTGTGGACTGTGTCTTTGGTTGCATGATGCAAGTATTTTTCCCTGCACTATAATGGTTACCTAGTAATATGGTTAATAATTTATTGTATTTTAATAGTATATATTATCCATGTGTTATTGTGTATATGGCTTGTTAAGCTGCTGTACGGAATTTCATTGTTGGTACATATGACAATTAAACACTCTTGATCCGTTGAAAATTCTATCTATTGAAAGAGAAAGAGAGAGAGAGAGAGAGAGGGGGGAGAGAGAGAGAGAGGGAGAGGGAGATATAGAGATTATGGAATGATAGATAGGTACGGTATCTCTAAGCTGAGCAGCGAGTCGCTATCATAGACGCTCTCTCTCTCTCGCTCGCTCTCGCTCCGCTCTCTCTCTCTCTCTCTCTCTCTCTCTCGCTCTCTCTCTCTCCTCTCTCTCCTCTCTCTCTCTCTCTCTCTCTCGTCTCTCTCTCTCTTCTCTCGGCCTCGCTCTCTCCCTCTCTCGGTCCCGCCCGATCCCTATCCCACTGCTCCCGCATCGCGATCTCGTCTTCTACTCTCTACTCCTTCTCGTCTCTCTAGACTCCGCAGGCGAGAGAGATAGAGACATCGATAGATAGAGACAGAGAGAGAGAGAGATGCACATATACATACATGCACAAACACAGAGACTGACAAAATCCATACAAACCACATTTAGCAGGATGACACTGAGTTTTGGTATGTCTGAATCCACTGTATGTTATAATCTGGGACATATTTTGGACAAGTTAATTTGAACCACAATAGTCTGTTCTGGTGCTGTACATTCCTACCACAGGAGAGGGAAATGGTACCACACAACATAACATCATTGGTATGTAAAGATCAAAAAGATTAAAGAGTTTAGTGAGCCCACAGTAACCACCAGTTTAGCTCAGTGATGATGGCCATAGATGTTTAACCAAATCTATTTCTTCCTGAATTGATTGAACAGCTTACTTATTCATGTACAGGAAAGAAGGGCAGATGCTGGTTTAAATCAAAGGTAGGCACAAAATGCTGGAGTAACTCAGCAAAATGGAGAGAAGGAATGGGCTTACTTATTCAGTTCTTTTACAAGTTACTACTTTTGTGGTTTACCTTCTAAATCTTTGTTTAACACTAGAAGGTCCCACAAAGACAGCAAATCTATGTTCAGTTGGACAGCATAGTGGTATAGTAAGGCTCATTGGTGTGTGTGAATGCCTGTGTTATATTGTTGTATTTCATATGTAATTTTTGCGCCTCATGTGAGCTGTTATGTTGTCTGTTTATGATGTCTTGTTTATTCTTCTGTACAGCACTTTGGTCAACATTGGTTGTTTTAAAGTGCTTAACAAATAAAGTTGGATTGGATTGGATTATATATATTATTCCACATTTATCCTCGCTGGTCTGACAGTGTTCCTTCCACCACAGAACAATCATGGGGATCATTGAATGTTGGAACAGGCTAGAGAGAGTAAACAGCCTAATGTTTGAAAAAATGCGGATTAGCAATCTGAACACGTGGTCCTTACCCTGAACATGAATCTCCCTCTTGGTTTTCTTTACCCATATATGGGTGGTGTGCATTGCTGTTAAGCTCTGTACATGTTACCCAGATGAATATAAGTATAACAGTATTAAGTATTAGGATAATGCTAGTGTACAGGGTGATCGCTGGTTGGCGCAGACTCGGTGGGCCGCAGGGCATGTTTCCACGCTCTATCACTAAAGTCTAAAGTCAGGTACTTTTGTTGCAACTTTATAAAACTTTTGTTAGGCCACCGTTGGAATAAATCAGCACTGTTTATGTGGCGACGATTTGCAGACCCTGGGTATGGAAGCAAAGAATCTCACTGTGTCTTGTCTCATGTGACAATAAATTATTCCATATTGCATGTAGTTCTGGTCACCCTATTACAGAAAGGATGTGGAGACTTAAGAGAGGGTGCACAGGAGGTTTCCCAGAATCTGGCCTGGATTATTAGCCGTATTAAACCTGGATTTAAATGCTGTCTGTGTGGAGTTTGCACGTTGTCCTTGTAACCACTTGGGTTTCCTCCGGCTGCTGTGGTTTCCTCCCACATTCCAAAGACGTGTGGGTTTGCAGGTTAATTGGCTTTGTAAATTGCCCCTAGTGTGTATTGAGTAGATAAGAAAGTGGGATAACATAGAGCTAGTGTGAACAGGTGATTGATGGTCAGTGTGGACTCGATGGGCTGAAGAGCCTGTTTCCATCGGCTATTTCTTAATATATAAAATATAGCTTGAAATCAGGTCCTTCAGCCCACTGAGTCCACGCCAATCATCGATTACCCGTTCACACTAGTTCTGTGTTATCCCACATTCGCATCCACTCTTTCTCTACACACCAGGGGGCAATTTACAGAAGCCAATTAACCTACAAACCTTGGAACTGCAGATGCTACCTTAGTTTACAAATAAAAGAGGCAAAATGCTGGAGTAACACAGCAGGTTAGGCAGCATCCTGGAATATATGGGTAGGTGACTTTTCAGGTCGGGACTCTTCTTCAGACAAACCACGTCTTTGGGATCTGGGAGGTTCTTGGAGCACCCGTAGAAAACCCACGCAGTCACAGGGAGAACGTGTAAAACTCCACACACACAGCACTCATAGTCAGGGTTGAACCCGGGGCTCTGGCACTGTGAGGCAGCAACTCCACCATTCCTTATACAAATGTGCGCAGCCCCTCCTAGAAGATATTGTGTATTCCTGCATACTCCTTATAGCTCTGTCACTATCTATGCTTCCGCGTATTCTTTCTACCAAACTTTAGACTTTAGAGGTACAGTGTAGAAACAAGTCCTTCAGCCCACTGAGCCCGCGCCGACCAGTGATCACCCCGTACACTAGCACTATACTACACACCAGGGACAATTTAATTTATAGAAGCCAATCAACCTACAAACCTGTACTTCATTGGAGTGTGGGAGGAAACCTTAGCACCTGGTGAAAACCCACATGGGCCGAAGCGTCTGTTTCCGTGATGTATGACTTTAAAGGGCCCTATCGGCCCATAATGTCTGCACCATTTCGGTACCTTTTCGAAACCGTTGGATTCCTGTCGGTGGCCCTGACCTCTGTAGGTCCGGCAAAACGGATAATCCAGCAAGGCTCTGGAACCAAGTGTGCTGAAAAATTGGTGGTGGACCTGGATTTAAACTAGCCAGCGGCCCATTATGATTCAGTCATGTCTCTAGATCAATATATCGTGCCCCTGGATGCTAGTCACAGCGATATGCCGCAAAGACATAGGATCCTTAGCCCACTGAGTCTATTCTGACCATCGATCGTCGCACTAATCTCCTTTTTTTTTGTTCTCCCCACATTCTCATCACCATTCCCCCAGATTCTCCACACCAGGGACAATTTACAGCAGCTAATTAACCTGTACCAATCCACACGTCTTTGAGATGTGGGAGGAAATGGAGCACCCAGAGGAAACCCACAAGGTCACAGGGAACATGCAAACTCCACAAAGACAGTGCCCAAGGTCATGATCAAACCCTACTCTCAGGCAGCTGGTTTTACTGGCTATACGGTTGTGATGCCCCTAGACAAGGATAGAGTCAAAGTCATACAGTGGGGAAACAGGCCCTTCGGCCCAACTTGCCCACGCTGACCAAGATGCCCCATCTACACTAGTCCCACCTGCCCTCGCTTAGCCCATATCCCTCTAAACCCTCTAAATGTTCTTATCCATGTACCTGCCCAAATGTTGTTTAAATGTTGTTGTTATAGTACCTGCCGCAACCATCTCCTCTTGCAGCTCGTTCCAAATACCCACCATCTTCATGTGCTCACATGAATAGTTTTAAAATGAATCATAAACAAATTTTGTTTTTCAAATCAACTTTTCATGTGTGTGGCACAATAGCGCAGCTGGTAGAGCTGCTGCCTCACAGCGCCAGAGACCCGAGTTCGATCCTGCCCTTGGGTGCCGTCTGCGTGGAGTTTGCATATTTTCCCTATGACTGCCTGGGTTTCCTCCAGGTGTTCCGGTTTCCTGCCTCATCCTAAAGATGTGCAGGTCTGTAGGTTAATTGTCTTCTGTAAATTGCCCCTAGTGTGTAATAATAATGGATGGGATTTATATAGCGCCTTTCTAATACTCAAGGCGCTTTACATCGCATTATTCATTCACTCCTCAGTCACACTCGGTGGTGGTAAGCTACTTCTGTAGCCACAGCTGCCCTGGGGCAGACTGACGGAAGCGTGGCTGCCAATCTGCGCCTACGGCCCCTCCGACCACCACCAATCACTCACACACATTCACACACAGGCAAAGGTGGGTTAAGTGTCTTGCCCAAGGACACAACGACAGTATGCACTCCAAGCGGGATTCGAACCGGCTACCTTCCGGTTGCCAGCCGAACACTTAGCCCATTGTGCCATCTGTCGTCCCAGTGTAGGGAGTGGATGCGAAAGTGTGATAGCATGGAATAGTCCGAACGGGTTATCGATGGTTGGCACAGACTCAGTAGGCCAAAGGGATTGTTTCCATGTTGTATACCTAAACTCTACACTTTACACTTTAGAGATACAGCGTGGAAACAGGCCCTTCAGCCAACGGAGTCAGCGCCGACCAGCGATCACCCTGTACACTAACACTATCCAACACACTAGGGCCAATTTACAATTTTTATTGAAGCCAATTAACCTGTACGTATGTGGAGTGTTGGACAAAACCAGAGCACCCGGAGAAAGACCACATGGTCACAGGGAGAACGTACAAACTCCGTACAGACAGCACCCAAAGTCAGGATAGAACCCGGGTGTCTGGCGCTGTAAGGCAGCAACTCTACCGCTGTTCCACTGTGCTGCCCTGTGCCGTCATGCTGCCTGCGCCACAAAAACTAAAACTAAGAAAGTTTAACCTTTATCAATATTTATGCTTACAGATCTCATGAGTTGAAAGGAAGCTCTTTAAAGAGTTCCAGGCATTGCTCCCCTCACTTGTACGGTTGTTTCTGTTACTGGATCCAAACTGGGACTTAACACCAAGAATGGTCACGTTCCCCTTTTATATTGACTTAGAAAGAAAAAAAATAATTCTACCTTGTCTGCTGCCATGACAACAGCAGCGGTCTTCAGGGAGCAAGTCACGTTGCTTGTTTTGTATGGTTGCCAACATTTGCTGAATGACAAAACTAACCTCATAGAAATAAAAAGGGTCTGGGGCTCATTTCCCTTTTGCGATTCTGAGTGAAGTTTTGGAGGGAAAGGATGGAGAAAGGTTTTCTTTCATAAAAAAAATAAAGAAAAAGCAAAAGACAACTAATCCCCCAAATTGTCCCAAGACTGAGAAGAACTGTAAGAGACAGCCTAAATACTTCCTTGTCATTTGTTGATTGGTTCCTAAACTGCATTTCAGTTCATGTGGAAACAAAGAACTGCAGATGCTGGTTTATACCACATATACACACCAAGCGTTGCAGTAATTCAGTGGGTCAGGCAGCATCTCTGGAGTCTGAAGAAGGGTCCCGATCTGAATCATCACTTATCCTTTATATCTGCAGAGATGCTGCCTGACCTGCAGGGATACTCCAGCACTTTGTCTGTCTATCTTTTGCATTACTATTCGGTTTTGTTGATCTTTGTTGTGGAACGTTACACAGTAGTTGAAGCACAGTGGCGTAGAGCGTTGGTGGCGCAGCAGTAGAGTTGCTGTCTTACAGCGCCAGAGACCTGGATTCAATCCTGATTATAGGTGCTCTCTGTACGGATTTGGACTTTCTCCGTGACCACGTGGATTTTCTCCAGGTACTCCGGTTTCCTTCCACACTCCAAAGACCTACATGTTTGTAAACTAATTCACTTC
This sequence comes from Amblyraja radiata, assembly GCF_010909765.2. Taxonomy (NCBI): domain Eukaryota; kingdom Metazoa; phylum Chordata; class Chondrichthyes; order Rajiformes; family Rajidae; genus Amblyraja; species Amblyraja radiata. Next base: position 89,129,777 of record NC_045958.1, on the reverse strand, counting down.
TGTAAATTGTAAAATTGTCCCTAGTGTGTAGGATAGTGTTAGTGTACACGGTGATCTTTTCCGCGCTGTATCTCTGAAGCATCTAACTGATGCTATTAAATTGCTTTCTCGTGTTTGGCTGAAAGGAAGAAGCTAGGCACAGCCTCAACACTTAGTCACTTGGACATTCAATACTTGTCCAAGGGTCCTGACACTCAACACAAGCTTGAATGGTTATGGGCTTCGGTGCACAGATAAAGGGTTCTAGGTGTCCAAGACGGTGGTGATGCCAGGCTTTACTTTAGACTTTAGACATACAGTGTGGAAACAGGCCCTTCGGCCCACCAAGTCCACACCAACCAGCGATCACCCTGTACACTAGTGCTATCCTACCCACTAGGGACCATTTACAATGTTACAGAAGCCAATTAACCTACAAACCTACAGGTCTTTGGAGTGAGGGAGGAAACCGGAGCACCTAGAGAAAATCCACGTGGTTACTGAGAGAACATACCAACTCCATATAGATAGCACCTGTAGTCAGAATCGAAACCGGGTCTCTGGCGCTATGAGGCAGCAGCTCCACCACTGTGCCATTACATCGCCCTTCTGAGCCCTCTGTGTGCTGGTTCCAGAAGTGGATCTGCTATCATTCATTACAATCGCTCCACTCTTTTAAATCTTTATTCCAACAGCAGCATTTCTATTCAACGTTATCCTGTATCTGTGCACTGTCGATGGCTTGATTGTAATCATTCACAGTCTTTCCGCTGACTGGATAGCACGCAATAAAAAAGCTTTTCACTGTTCCTCGGTACACGTGACAATAATAAACTAAACTAAGTATAGAAGCAAAGAACTGCAGATGCTGATTTATACCAAAGATAGACACATAGTGCTGGAGTAACTCAGCGGGTCCGGCAACATCTCTGGAGAACATGGACAGGTACCGTTTCAGTTTGGAAGGATCCTGACCTGAAACATCACCCATCAATGTTCTCCAGTGTTGCTGTCTGATTCGCTGAGTTATTCCTGCACTTTGTCCCTTTTTAAAAGATAAAAGTAGATATGTTTTATATAACAATATTGTCTGTGTGAAAATGCAGTGCACAATTTAACTTTAATGCAACACTGACAGTATAACTGCAGTCATAACAGACCATTGTTCTCCTAACTTTAATATTTTTTTGTAAGGGTTTTGTGGAAAATCCCATCAGCTTCTGAAAACCTGTGAAAGTTGACTAGAATCCTTATACGTCTTCACAGAGTAAAGTTAAACTCCAGTTGCCAAAAAAAGAACCATGGTTTCAACAATAAAAAACAACTCAGCAAAAATGAATCCCTTACCTCCTCTCAAGTCTCGCTTGTTTGACACTTAGATGTCCACCGGACTCTCAAAACAGGGTGGTTTAAAAGGATGTCTCGCCAGCACTGAAACATCACAGCCAAATGCAGCAAGCCTAACAGATATCCAACAATATATACAGCCCAGTCAGAGAATGACAGAATTCCGCCTCATGACTCAGTAATACTCCAGCCTAGCTCCACTGAGTCACTTCAAAATAAAAGCTCTCAAAAAAACCTGCAGAGAGTGCTGCTGTTTCACCATAAAGGTGTTCTGGCAAAACAAAAAGCAGAGTTGTGGATGTAGCCCAGTTCATCACACAGATCAGACTCCCCACCGTGGACACTCTCTATCTCGACACTTCACATTGCCTCGGAAAAGCAGCCAACATAATCAAAGACCTTTCCCACCTTGGTCATTCCTTCTTCTCAACACTCCCGTCGGGCAGGAGGTACAGAAGCTTGAAAGCGCGCACCACTAGACTCAGAAACAGCTTCTTTCCCTCTGGTATCAGATTTCTGAATGATTCTTCCATAAGTTAGGGTCTCGATTCTCCAACCAACCGCACCGCAGACATTGGACCTTTTCTCTGGAACTGTTACACTTAGAAACATAGAAACATAGAAAATAGGTGCAGGAGTAGGTCATTCGGCCCTTCGATCCTGCACCGCCATTCAATATGATCATGGCTGATCATCCAACTCAGTATCCCGTACCTGCCTTCTCTCCATACCCCCTGATCCCTTTAGCCACAAGGGCCACATCTAACTCCCTCTTAAATATAGCCAACGAACTGGCCTCAACTACCTTCTGTGGCAGAGAATTCCAGAGATTCACCACTCTCTGTGTGAAAAATGTTTTCCTCACCTCGGTCCTAAAAGATTTCCCCCTTATCCTTAAACTGTGACCCCTTGTTCTGGACTTCCCCAACATCGGAAACAATCTTCCTGCATCTAGGCTGTCCAACCCCTTAAGAATGCTGAGAAACTATATTCGACACTTCAATGCTGAGAAACAATATTCGACGCTATGGTATTTTCCCTTTGCTTGACCTCTACCAGGGACAATTTACAATTATACCAAAACCAATTAACCTTTAAATCTGTACGTCTTTGGAGTGTGGGAGGAAACCAGAGCACCTGGAGAAAACCAACGTGGTCACAGGGAGAATGTACAAACGTCCTTCAGACAGCACCCGTAGTCAGAATTGAACCCGGGCCCCTGGTCTACCAGTGCGGCACCTATAATCCTATAATATACTCCTACAATCCTATAGTAATCCAATTTTATTAATTCTCCCCATATTCCCAGGAGAGTTATCAAGAATCAGTGAGAGTGCAGGAATGTAGGTTTTTGGAGGCATATAAAACTACGGGAGGCATAGGTAGGGTAAGCAGTCAAAACATTTTACCCAGGTGGGAAATATCAAAAACTAGTGGGCATACCTTTATAAGATAGACGCAAAGTTTAAATGAAATGTGCAGGGCAGGTTTTGTTAGGATGGTGGAGGCAGATATGATAGTGGTATTTAAGAAGCTTTTGGATAGACACATGGATATGCAGGGAATAGAGGGATATGGATCACATGAAGGTAGAGGAGATTAATTTAATTTGGTATCAAGTTCAGCACAGATATTGTGGGCCAAAGGGGGCCTGTTCCTCTGTTGTACTATTTAGATTAGTTTAGTTTAGAGACACAGCATGTAATAAACATATAAGATTATTAAGGGATTGGACACGCTAGAGGCAGGAAACATGTTCCCAATGTTGGGATAGTCCAGAGCCAAGGGCCACAGTTTAAGAATAAGGGATAAAACATTTAGAATGGAGATGAGGAAAAATGTTTTCACACAGAGAGTGGTGAGTCTGTGGAATTCTCTGCCTCAGAAGGCAGTGGAGGCCAATTCTCTGGATGCTTTCGGGAGAGTTAGATAGAGCTCTTAAAGATAGCGTAGTCAATGGATATGGGGAGAAGGCAGGAATGGGGTACTGATTGTGGATGATCAGCCATGATCACAGTGAATGGCAGTGCTGACTCGAAGGGCCGAATGGCCTACTCCTGCAACTATTGTCTATTGTCTATTGCAATTACATCGCAACATTTACACCCAGTGGGACTATGTTGACATAGAACATAGGGCGGCCCAGTGGTGCAGCGGTAGAGTTGCTGCCTTACGGCGCTAGAGAGCCGGGTTCGATCCCCACAACGACTGCAGCCTTCTATGCCTTGGCAGGTCAAGTGCTCATTCAGACACTTTTTAAATGAGGGTCCCTGTACCCCACCTGGATTCCCATCCATTTCACCCCATCACCTACCACCTGTATTCCTTCCTCTGGCTTTACAGGACCAGCCTCTTTTATCTTTATCTCCTTAAAACTGGAGGAGGTAGTTGAGACCGGAGGAGGGAGATGAGGCAGGTACTATTGCAACGTTTAAGAAACAACTGGACAGGTACATGGCTAGGGCAGGTTTTGAGGGGCATGAGCCAAACGCAGGCAGGTCGGACTAGTGTAGATGGGACATGTTGGTCGGCATGTGCAAGTTGGGCTGAAGGGTCTGTTTCCACGTTGTATGACTCCATGACTATGTGTCTATAACACACTTTTTGTCTTTTCATATCTGGCCTTAGTCCAACCATCAGTCTATCAACCCTCCCCACCCCCCCCCCCTCACCTGTCTCCACCTATCACTTGTCAGACTTTGTTTGCTCAGCCCACCTCTCTTTCAGCTTTCTCTCCCCCTCTCCCCACCACCATCCATAATCAGTCTGAAGAAGGGTCATGACCTGAAACGCCACCTAACCATGTTCTCCAGAGATGCTGCATGACCCACTGAGTTACTCCAGCACTTTGTGGCTTTATTTTTGTAAACCAGCATCTGCAGTTGTTCCTTGTGTCTCCATTTTACCGGCCTCCATCACCTTCTCAGGGAGTGCAGTTCAGGTAGAAACTGCACTTCTTGTGAAGAGTGAGAGAAAATCAGAGCACAGGTTCATAAATTTAGATCTGTCAGGAATAGAGAGCCTTCTCTGAGAATGGTAACAACATCTGGCCCCAGAGTTGGAAGATTGCAATCTTCACGTGGTCCGCCCTGTTTCGATGAATGCAATTAACCTGGAGTTCACAATCAAATAAGATCAAATAGAACAAGTTGTCCTACAGCTTTAGGCTGTGCACGCCATACACACAAAGAAGTTTGGACTCCAGTTCTCCCAACCTGAGCTGAGCTGAGCTGACCCCCCCTTCCTCCTCCTCCTCTCCTCCTCTCCTCCTCTCCTCTCCCCCCCCCCCCCCCCCCCCCCCCATTGCCCCAACCCCCTCACCTGTATCCGCCTATTGCTTGCCAGGAAAAAAAAGACACAGTGCTGGAGTAACTCAGCGGGTCAAGCAGCATCTCGGGAGAACATGGATAGGTGATGTTTCGGGTCGAAACCCATCTTCAGCCTTGAAACCTGCCATGCTTTATCCTACTCTTCTTATCTTCCAACTTTTATTCTCCCTTGAACTACAATCAGTCTGTAGAAGGGTCCTGAACTGAAACGTCACCTATCCATGTTCTCCCGAGATGCTGCCTGACCCGCTGAGTTACTCCAGCGCTTTGTGCTCTTTTGTGTACTAACCAGCATCTGCAGTTCCTAGTTTCATTGTACCTGTGACTCACTGTACTTGTTCTCCTACCACTCCATCCAAGACCGCAAGAAATTGCAAAGAATTGTGGACACAGCCCAGACTATCACACAAGCCAACCTCCCTTCCTCTGACTCCATTTGCACTTCATGCTGCCTCGGCAAGGGCAGCACCATAATCAAGGGCGAGTCTCACCCCAGTCACACCCTCTTCTCCGCCTCTCCTATCAGGCAAAAGGTACAGGTATGTGAAAACACACACACATCTAGATTCAGGGGCAGTTTCTTCCCAGCTGTTATCAGGCAACTGAACCAACAACTAGAGAGCGGTCCTGACCTCTCATCTACCTCAATGGAGACCCTTGAACTACTTTTGATTGGACCTTACTGCTGCCTCGAGCTGCTGCCTCACAGCGCCAGTGAGCCGGGTTTGATCCTGACCTTGGATGGTATCTATATGGAGTTTTCACGTTCTCTCTGTGACTGTGTGTTTCCTCCGGGTGCTCCGGTTTCCTCCCGCATTCTAAAGACGTGCGGATTTGTAGGTTAATTGACCCTCTGTAACTTGTCCCTGGTGTGTAGGATAGAACTAGTGTGAATGGGTGAGACTATCACACAGCCCAGACTATCACACAAGCTTGTCGGCGAGGACTCGGTGGGCTGAAGGGCCTGTTTCCCCGCTGTATCTCTGAACTAAATTCAGGGAGAAGTGAGAGTAATGGCTGGGCTAAGTCTCCCCAAACCTCTGCCTACGTGAGGGAAACAACCAGCTCCAGAGACACTGGCAGCATTCCGATCTGTGTTCAATGTGAGCAGAAAGCTATTATTCTGAAACAGCTTGCATCAATGCCTTATTTGGTAGCTGAAGCTGTACTCTGTCTTATTCAAACATGCTGGACTATCCCCCAAAGCCTGGCTTCGGGAGGTCAATCTGACTCAGCTGCCTTTTGTTACTTTGTGTTAAGCCAGTACCAGGAAAGCTTACATCCATTTAAGGAGTGCCTTTCCTTTTAGCGGGTTGCAAGTTGTCAGCTTCTCTTCTTCCCCCTCCCCTCCCCTCCTCCCTCCCCCCCCCCCCCCCCCCCCCCGCCCCCCCTCCCCTCCTCCCACTCCCTCCCTTTTCAAATCTGGCTCTTGGTGTGAGGCTTGTAACGAAGGCCATAGACATGCCAAGATCAGAGTAATGAGTGTAAATGCCCCGTAGTCTGTTCACCTCACTCTAATGCCTCTCAGGGGGGTAATGGTCAGGAGAGGAAGCATTTGAGAGAAATTAACTCCAGCGTGACAAATCTGAGCTCGGAGTGTAGCCGTGGTTCTTAGGAAACAAAAACAGCAGAGTGGAGGCAAGCAGGGGGGAAGGAAGCTGCTATTCCCTCCAACCCCCTGCTAGCTTTCAATGTAGAACATAGGAGTAAAAAAAGTACACAAAAGCTTTCTGGAAGAACTTCCTATTAAATCCTCTCTTGCTGCTCTCATTACCGTGAATGACTATTTCAGATTATTCACACCGTCAGGGGGATCAGTAGATGAGGGAGACAATTTTGAGATAAATAACATGGGTGGCGCGCTGGTGCAGCGGTGGAGTTGTTGCCTCAGTGCCAGAGACCCAGGTTCGATCCTGACTATAAGTGTTGTCTGTATGGAATGTGTACATTCTCCTCATGAACGCGTGGGTTTCCCCGGGTGCTCCGGTTTTCTTACACACTCCAAAGATGTACAGGTTTGTAAGTTAATGTAAATTCCTTCATGTGCTTATCCAGTCCCCTGATTGATTCTGTCTCTATCTCCCCTAGAACCAGCTAGTCTTGTCACTACTCCATGTGTAAAAAAGTTTCCTCACATCCTTATTATGGACTTTGCCCATAATTTTAATTTTAATTGGCCCTTGGATCATCTTTTAACAGGAGCAACTTTGTTGCTGCTTTATCTAAATCTCATCATTAGTTATATCAAACCCGTTGAAACCTTTTGAAAACCATATAACCATATAACAATTACAGCACGGAAACAGGCCATCTCGACCCTTCTAGTCCGTGCATAATCTCCCCTAGTCCCATATACCTGCGCTCAGACCATAACCCTCCATTCCTTTCCCATCCAATTAAAAGCTTTTCATTGTTACCTCAGTACACGTGACAACAAACTAAACCCAAACTCAAACTTTGATTAAAACTTTCACTCCAATCTCTTCTAATGTAGCTCAGTGAAATGTTGTTTAACAACACTATCCTACAATCTCATTCTCCCTTTATGACAAGCTGTTCTTCGTGTAAACTGAGCGGTCTCTACTAGAAAGGAGAATCTACTAGAAAGGTGATAAGATTGCTGAATTATTTTGCTTCAATGGGATCTAGATAGCGTTAGTTGGGACATGCCATTTACCTTGAAATGGCGAAGTTTCAAAACTATTCTGTATTAAAAAAAAGCCTCACTTGATGACCGACCGCTAAAACCACAGAATATATGACACATTCCAAACTTATGCAGGTTTGAGTTTAATTGGCTTCTGTAAATTGTCCCTGTAAATTGTCGCTAGTGCGCTGAATATAATTAGTGTACGGGGTGATGGTTGGTCGGCGCAGGCTCGGCAGGCCAACGGGCCTGTTTCCACGCTGTATCTCTAAACTAAACTAAATCAGGTTTTGATCACATTAGGCCAAGACGGTCTCTTGAGACAACACAGTCATAGTCACACAGCATGGAAACAGACCCTTCAGCCCAACGTTTCCATACCGACCAAGATGCCCCATCTACACTAGTTCCACCTTCCTGTATTTGGCCCATATCCCTCTAAACCTTTCCTTTACATGTACCTGTCCAAATGTCTTTTAACTGCTGTTACAGTAACTGTGTCAACTACCACCTCTGGGAGGTTGTTGCATATACTCACCCCTCTCACAGTGAAAAAGTTGCCCTTCAGGTTCCTATTAAATCTTTCCCCTCTCACCTTAAACCTATGTCCTCTGATTCTTTTGATTCAAACACTTGGCCCAATCACTGCCTATAGCTCAAGCCTTCAAGTCCTGGTAACATCAGTGACTGGTGTTACAGACATCCTCTGTTATCGAGGCCTCTCCTCATCTCATCTCATGAAGCTTTCATACATTGGCCTTCATCAGTCAGATTATTGAGTATAAAGGTTGAGATGTTCTGTTAGGGTTGTACAAGATGTTGGTGAAGTTGCATTTGGAGCATTGTGTTCAATTTTGGTCACTCTGCTGCAGGGTAGATGTCATTAAGCTGGAAAGAATACAGAGATTCACGAGGATGTTACCAGGACATGAGGGCCTGAGCCATAGGGGAAGGTTGGGCAAGCTAGGAGTTTGTTCCTTGGAGCACAAGAGGAAAACGGATGATCTTATAGAGGTGTATGAAATCACCAAGGGAATTGCTTTATCGAAACCTCACCTTTACTTAAACCTAATGCCCCTGTCCCACTTAGGAAACCTGAACGGAAACCTCTGGAGACTTTGTGCCCCACCCAAGGTTTCCGTGCGGTTCCAGGAGGTTGCAGGTGGTTGCGGGCAGTGGAAGCAGGTAGGGAGACTGACAAAAACCTCCGGGAACCGCATGGAAACCTTGGGTGGGGCGCAAAGTCTCCGTTCAGGTAACAGGGGCATAACTCTTTGATTAAAATGTTCACTCCAGACTCTTCTAATGTAAGGTTCATGCGAAAACCCACAAAGTCACAGGGAGAACTTGCAAACTTCCACACAGATAGCACCCGAGGCCAGGACCAAACCCGGGTCTCTGGCGATGTGAGGAAGCAGCTCTACCAGCTATGTCACTGTGCTGCTATGAAAGATGATAGCATCTTTATAAATTGCTTTGTCTTGCAACAACATACGTACATCAGAAGTGGCCCCCTGCTTTTATTTATACCATCCACCAACAATACAAATAGCTAGACAACTACACTGATTGATTTGTAAATTATTACACGGTCTGCACGCATTGCTCGCTGTTTACTGACCAGCACTGATTTGAAATTTGAGGGTTGACATTTTATTGGCCCTGTGGGAAGGTTATAAACCTTTGCTCAGTTCATAAGACATGGCCCACCACATCTTTGCCCTTCCCCTCTGTAAAAATAACTTTGTCCAAAGTTGTTGAGCATGCCTCAGTAAATAATAGGGCAGGAGAGGATGAGCAAATTACACATCAGATTATTTTTCTTTGTGAGATTTTGCTAAGGATACAATTTAAATTCCATTCTTCACAATCTCTGCATTGTGTTTTACAATCTGACTTACTGACTTTAACAGGCAAACAGATGGAATCCAACAATTTTAACAATCAGCAGTAATCCCAATTTTAGTGTTTATAGTGGTTTCAGATTTTGTTTGCCTTTGCATATTCCCTCCTCCCCATGCCCTCGATTCTCTCACTGGTAATCACAAAGAAGGATCTAAACCTGAAACTTCACCCATTCCTTTTCTCCAGACATGCCGGCTGATCCGCTGAGTTACTCCAGTATATTGTGCCTATCTGTGGCGTAAACCAGCATCTGCAGTTCCTTCCAACACAAACCTTCATTAATCAGCTGCATGGCCACTTGTGTCACATGGAGACCTAGTGTAGACTAGGCGGCCGTTTCGCCGACCACGTGTGCTCAGTCTGTCAAAGCTTGCGGGATGTCATGGTTGCTAACCATTTAAATGTCCCTTCCTATTCCAATTCTGACCTTTCTGCCCTGGCCATACTCGGGAGTGTGAGGAAGATAGTAACGTGCTTTCACGTAAATTCAAAATCTAGATGCAAGAGACTGCAGATGTTGGAAAAGTGGTGAACACTGCCCAGCAAAGATCCTATAGCGGAGCAAGATAGATCACTCCTACTAAATGCAATGGGCTGACATGTAGTACGCAACGGAGCGGAACGTGGGCCTTTTTTTCGTCCGTTTCCGTAACCGGACCCGACCCGACCCGACTCGCAGTTTCATCAACGTTGTGGGGGAACAGTTTGTGTTAATAAATTAAAATTCTGAAAATGAGGAGAAGATTTTTCCCAAATAACTTTTATTTTTACGAGGATGTTTCCGTAACCGACTTCCGTCTCCGCACTATTATCCTATGGGATCTTTGGTGTGGGGACAGAAGCCGGTTACGGAAATGGGGCTTTAAATTACCCATGAATCTGCCCATGACCGTAGTACGTCTTTTTCGTCGAGTGGATTATCTTGCTCGCTATAGGATCTTTGCTGCCCAGTCCATCACGGGTACCACCATCGAAAATCGCTGACTCAAAAAGCAGCCAACATCATCAGAGACCCACACCACCCTGGCCACAGTCATTTCACTCATGCCATTGGGAAGAAGGCAGAGAAGCCTGAAAACTGTAACGTCCAGATTCAGGAGCAGCTTTTTCCCCACAACCATCAGGCTATTAAACACTACAACCTCCAAGTAGGCTCAGAACCATATAGACTTGGGGGCATTATTTTTGTCTTTGCACTATTATCCTTTATGTTCTTGTCTGTTAGTTATTTATATATAAATGTGAACTTTTGTTGTTTTATTATGGGTTTTATTGAGTACTGTGTTTACATATCTGTTGTGCTGCTGCAAGTAAGAATTTCATTGGCCTGTGTGTGGCATTTGAGAATAAATCATGTGTAGGAAGGAACTGCAGATGCTGGCTTAAACCGAAGATAGACACAAAAAGCTGGAGTAACTCAGCGGGTTATCTCTGGAGAAAAGGAATAGGTGACGTTTCGGGTTGAAACCCTTCTTCAGACACCAAAGATTTTATTTCGAGAATGACACACTCCTGACTCTTGAGCAAAGTGCTGACTCAGCGGGTCAGGCAGCATCTGTGGATGAAAATGGATGAATGACGTTTCGGATCCAGACTCATCTTCAGTCTACACCAAATTGTCCCTTTAAATTGTCGCTAATGTGTCGAATAGAATTAGTGCACGGGGTGATCATTGGTTGGTGTAGGCTCGGCAGGCCGAGGCGCCTGTTTCCACGCTGTATCCCTAAACTAAACTAAACTATATTAGGTTTTGTTCACATTAGGCCAAGAGTGGCTCCTGGGAGAACCATTCATATGGAGTCATAGTGTCACACAGCACAGAAACAAGACTCCTCGGCCTAATTTGCCCATGCCGACCAACATGCCCCATCTACACTAGTCTCATCTGCCTGTGGCCCATATACATGTCTAAATATGCATGTCTCCCAATTGCCAATCATTTTATCTCCCATTCCTATTCCCACGGTAACCACTCTGTCCTGGGCCTCTTCCACTGACAGAGTGAGACCACACGCAAATTGGAGGAACAGCACCTCATAATTCGCTTGGGCAGCTTACAGCTCAGCAGTATGAATATTGATTTATCTAATTTCAAATAACTCCTGCATTCTCTCTCTCTCTCTGTCGCTCCCCCTAGTCATCCCACCAGCTGACACTGTTTGCATCCGTACATCCCTTCATTATCACCTCTTCCTCAGCCAACAATGGACCATTGTGGGCTCCACCTTTCCTTGGTCATCAGTGCTGGCTTTGATATGTTCTGTACCTTTTCATACCTCTAGTTTCCCTCTCCCTGACTCTCAGTCTGAAGAAGGGTTTCAACCTGAAACGTCACCTATTACTTTTCTCCAGAGGTGCTGCATGACCCGCTGAGTTACTCCAGCATTTTGTGTCTATCCTCTGCCTGTCTAAATGTTTCTTAAACATTTTAATCTTGTTTGCCGAGAGGCAAAATATTGGCTAGGTCATTGCTTGTTCATCCACTTGAAAGGCCTGGTGTTGTTTTGCTTAAACTCTCATAATCAGAATGACATTAGAATGAAAGAGGGAGTAGATGCCTCACAAGAAGCAGCAGATCCACAGCTCTGTTGTCAGGCAGGAGTTTAGTGTTGCTGCAGGCAGTGTAGTTAACAAGGCTAAATGGTTCCCATCAGATAAAGGGTGGTCAGCAAACAATACATGCCTAAAGGCTCTAGGAGACAGTTCACAGATGACAAAGTGTGATATCTAAATGTAATTTCCTGATAGGAGGAAATATTGTTCACATTTTCAATGGGGAATGGGAGGGAATTGGATTATTTTTCTCACAAGGTCTTGGTTCAAAAACATGAAGTTTTGTTTGAAACTGAGCAATGTGTAACATTTCCAACTATGAAAGCTACTTGTGAGAACAATTTTTAAGTACTTTGTTGCTTTTTAAGTCCTTGAGTTCTGAAGGCTCAGTGTGTAAAAACAAGTTCTTCACAATCACGAATAGTCGCTCTCAGCGGCCTGGCCAATGTTCCCCTTGAGCAGGATCAACAAATGCTACTCATTTAACCCGATGATGTACAGTATGTGTGATCTTGGAGTATTTTTAGATTTAGAGATACAGCATGGAAACAGGCCCTTCAGCCCACCGAGTCTACATAGCCCATCCATCACTGGTTCACATGTTCTGTTATCCCCCACTTTCTCAACTACTCCTTACAAACTTGGGGCAATTTACAGACAGTCAATTAACATACAAGCCTACATCGCATAGATGGTCAAACTCATGCATAAGCATGCTCTATATAAGCATCTATATAGAGCATGGATAGGTGACGTTTTGTGTCCGAAACATCGCCCATCCATGTTCTTCGGAGATGCTGCCTGACCTGCTGAGTTACTCCAGCAGTAGAAACAATGAACAACAAATGCTGGTTTGCCAAAAAAAGGACACAAAATGCTGGATAGATAGGTGACGATTCGAGTTGGGATTTTACTTCGAAGTCACGTGAGTGACTACGTGAAGAACCCCGCCAGGACGCATGCGTGTCATATCGCTACACGCATTGCAACGAGTCACAGCAGGGGGAACGACGTTCCCCTTAGCGGCAGAATTTGAAAGCCGGGAACAGCAGGTAAGGAGACTCTGCGTTCCTTCCACTTACCTTACAGGTGGAGGCATGGACCAGATCCACGAAGGCTGCAAAAAAGCTGGCGGGGGAGAACCGCGGAGTTGCGGGCAGCCAGCAGCAGCAGCCAACGGCACGTCAATCTCCCGTAATGGGAACAGCTGTGCCCGACTTCGCTCCCGCACCGGCCACGGCCGAGCGGTAGAGCGAAGCAAAAAACTAACAGAGTCGTTGACTCCGATGAGTCCGACTAAGAATAGCCGCGAGCGGCCAGTGCCCGTGAGCATTGGAGCCGGTTGGAGCGGCTGGGAGCGGGGAACTAGAACAGCCGCGAGCGGCCAGTGCCCGAGAGCATTGGAGCCGGTTGGAGCGGCTTGAGGACAGGAGCAGCCGCGAGTGACCAGTGCCCGAGAGCATTGGAGCCAGTTGGAGCGGCTGTTGGAGCAAATACTCCAAAGTGACAGGCTCCGGGAGATGGAGACTAGTCACAGTGGGCAGCTAGTAAGTCCTACAGCAGTACCTCTTGTAGGGCTGCACAGTGTTTCTCCCTCATCAGAGGGGAGTACAGGGGGTCAATTCTGGGCTGACCCTGAAGAGGGGTGTGCAGAACATACCCCTAGTGCGCATGGGGTGCAAGAAAACCTATTGGATATGGTGTCCCAGTTTATTCAACCCGACCAAACTGGCCAAAATCTGGAACCTAAAATAGCTGCAAGTATCGACAACTTGTCATTCAACCAGCTATAAGGACAGGCATTATTGGACACCATAGCAAGACACTTACCACCAGGGAACTGCAAATCACTGAATGTTCCCAGTGTCAACCAGTGTATTTGAAAACATGTCGGAACCTCAATCAGAGCCAGGGACTTGAAACTACAGAAAGTTCTGAAAGTCCTAACGCGGGAATTACGGTTTTCGCCCGCACAATAAACGAAAAAGACATGACACAAGATCACCAGGATGCACTGGCTTTATTTTGCAACTACCAATATGAGTAAACAGCATTAGGAAGAGTGCCATCCAACCGGCTTTAGACCCTAATTTGCAGGCCTATGCAAACCTGGAACCTCCAAACCACCAATATTACTATTTGGAGGCAACTTATCAAAACAGGCAAAAGAACTTGACGAAGAGGGTAAAACCCTGGGGCTCATTAAAGCAACGTCTAAAAACTACTTCGGCCAGAAACAGCACTCCTACGCACCACCAGTCGGCCAAGACAAACTGGTGAAAGCTCGAAGGCCAGGAACACTCAACATCGGTCTTTTTTAGGCCATGGCCCAGACCGGCCTTCCTGGAGAATGGGCTAACCCTCAACACCGACCCAACTACAGATCCAGACACCGGCGCCTCAACGTCCACGGAGGATGCCGAAAAAGTAACAAACCTACCAATAGTAACCATGGAGGTAGGTGGGTCTGGTTCCTTACGAGGTTGGTGGGAGATTACAATTCTATCTGGATGCATGGAATAAATTAACTACCGATACTTATATTTTCAGAAGTATAGGGTTATACCATAGAATTTATACAAAAACATAACCCTCCAGTTCAGCATGTACCGAACCGAATGTTCGTGCTTACAGGCAAAGAAAAATCAAAACGCATGCTGAACTACAGTGGCCATATAAAAAGGAGTAATGGAGGAAACCCAACATGAATCACAGGAATTCGTGTCCAAAATCTTTATCATAAACAAGATGGTGGTTGCCGCATCATCATAGATTTGACTAATTTGAATACTTTCGTACTATATATTCATTACTAGATGGAAACCTTTGTTACTGCTATGCAATTGATTTCCTAAGGTTACTACATGGCAAGCATCGATTTAAAGATGCTTACTATACAGTACCCATTAGAGGTGACCACAGATGTTATTTAACACAATGGATCATCTGGGGTTCACCCTTAACTCAGTTCACATGTCAGTGACTTTGCCGAAAGAAAAGGTTACAGCCTTAATGGAGGCTTGCAGCAAAATCATTGACATCACAAAACCATCCATCAGACTGGTAGCAAGAATAATTGGTAATAGTGGCTGCGTTTCCAGCCGCACAAATCGGACCTTTACATTATCAAAAATTACAGAGGGCAAAATACGAACACTCAAAAATTATGCTGGTCATTTTGCAGACCAATGAAGCTACCAACAGAGGCCATAATGGAACTAAAATGGTGGAAAGATAACATTAGGCATTGTTCCAATCCAAACATTATCAGCAACCCGTCTACGGTACTACATACTGATGCCAGTGCACTTGGTTGGGGTGCTACCAATTCCATCTCCAGCTGTGGGGGAGATGGAATGCACAGGAGGCATCATTATTACAAACACTGGGCATAAACTACCTGGGAATGTTAAGTGCATTCCATGGCCTTAAGTCATATTGTTCTGGGTTATATCACCAGCATGTTAGACTACATATTGACAACACCACCGTGGTAGCATATATCAACCATATGGGTGGAAACAAATCGACATCATGTGACAATCTGGCCAACACAATTTGGCAATAGTGTATCCAGAGAGATTTTGGATATCAGCTACCTACTTACCAGGCAGACAGCAGGTCACGCAAATTCAATGAAAACACTGAATGGATGTTGGATAGAAATGTATTTGTTGAAATTACAGCACGGTATGGAACACCAGATATCGACCTATTCGCATCCAGGCTCACACCAGTTATCGAATTATGTTCATGGGAACCAGAACCTGGGGCAGCGGCAACAGATACATTTTCGCTGCATTGGGGGATATTGTTTATTTATGCATTCCCTCCTTTCTGCCTCATCAGTCGGGTATTAAGGAAAATACAGCAAGACTCCGCGTCTGGTATTTTGATAGTACCCGATTGGCCTACTCAACCATGGGTCCCGGGGATACTTGACATGGTATTAGAACCATGCATCACCATCCATCATAGATGATGGATGGTGATGCATCCACTGGTTCATCCTGCAACAAGGAGTAGTTACCCATGTCATAATTATATAAACCTATTAATTTGTATAGTTTGAAAGCACCTCTACTACACCTGGGACTGACGGACCGAACAGTGGATATTATTTCAGCGGCCCACAGACAGTCCACCAAAAAACAGTACTTGGTGTCATCAAGAAATGGGAAAAGTACTGTCACAACAACAACATCACCCACAGATCTATGAACATCCCGTCTGTTCTGGAATTCCTGGCTAGCCTCCATTACGATGAGAGGCTCAGTCATAGTGCCATCAACTGCGCTAGAAGTGCTCTGTCAACATACCTGTGGCAAGGAACAGAGCGGCATTCGGTTGGGATACACCCTGGTAACCAAACTCATGAGGGGCATTTTTAATGTTAATCCCCCAAGAACCAGGTACTCCCAAATATGGGATGAGAGCATTGTACTGACCATGTTAAGAAACTGGTCTCCAGCTACAGCTCTGTCCCTACAGAAACTGACTATGAAAACAGTCATGCTGATGGCCTTGGTCACGGCACAAAGGGTCCAGTCGCTACAGAAACTAAGGCTGGACAACATGACTATTTCATCTGGAAATTTAACTTTTCACATCAATGAATTAGTCAAACAGAACAGACAGGGGTCAGCAGGCCTAAAAACAGACTTCAGGGCCTACCCGACAGATGATCGTCTCTGTATTGTAACACACTTACTATTATATATGGAGTATACTAAGATCATCAGAGGCAAAGAAATATCACTTTTAATCAGCTACAAGCAGCCACTCAAAAAAGTGACAGTCCAGACCATCTCTAGATGGCTAAAACAGGTCCTAATAAAGGCTGGAGTAGACACTAGCATTTTTAAATCTCACTCCACCAGGGCTGCAGCTACATCGGCAGCTATGAAGTTGGATGTTCCTATGGACCAAATCCTCAAGACAGCAGGATGGTCAATGGAGAAAACTTTCCAACGATTTTATAACAAACCAGTCATTGAACCTGGAACATTTGCAGAAACAATTTTAAGTTCTGTAATATAATTTTACCCCATAAATAGGGGCTATAATTTGGTGTTAATATATTTATCGTTGGGTTTTCAATATCGTATTGATGTCTAATGATGTTAACACTATTCTCCCCATAATCAAGGCAGATGTGATGCATGGACTCCACGGCATGAAATCACAGAGCTTTAAAATCTTCACGTAGTCACTCACGTGACTCCGAAGTAAAATAGTAAGATTAAACGAGAACTTACCAGTTTGAAGTTTGATCGTTATTTTATGAGGAGTAACGTTGAGGGATTACGTGCCCTCCGCTCCCACCCTTGATCATATACTCAACTGGTATCTCTTCTCTAATCTTACTATGTTTAGTCATTACAGTTATCTGTGATTTCACACCGCTGCTTTGAAGAATGACACGCATGCGTCCTGGCGGGGTTCTTCACGTAATCCCTCTACGTTACTCCTCATAAAATAACGATCAAACTTCAAACTGGTAAGTTCTCGTTTAATCTTACTACTCTTCTTCAGACCAGAAGACTCCAGATACTGCAGCACTTTGTTTATTTTTCTTGAAAACTGGCATCTGCAGTTTTTTTGTGTCTACATATGTTAATCTTATTTCCTGAAAGACAAATAGAGAGGGATGCGGAAGGAAACCTGAGCACCTGGGGGGGGAGAAACACACATGGTCACAGGGAGAATGTGCAAACTCCACACAGATAGCGCCGGAGGTCGGGATCAAACCTGGGTCTCTGGCTCTACCAGCTGTGCCACTGTGCCGCCCTGTGATCAAATGTCTGCCATACACAATGTTGGTTACACCTCTAAGTCAATCATATTGACACTGAGCATGTCTATTAATAAAGTCTCTCTCTCCTTCTCACACACTCTCTCTTTCCTTCACACACACATACACTCTTTCCCTTACACGCATAGATACACAATTTCCCTCTCACATACATACATACTCTCTCTCTCTCAATCTCCCTTACATACACGCATACTCTCTCTCTCTCTCACATGCAAACACTCTCCATTTACGCTGGTACCAGGAGACTCATTGCTTTTATTACTCATTGGCTGCTATTTAATGTTTACAATAACTGAGTTAATGACTACATTAAGCCAGCGGACAAAAGCGTGTTGTGTGAATGGAGCAGCGCTCTTTGTTAATGATGTTTGCACTGTGAGGTATGAATCTAGAAAGGATCCCAAGGTCTACATGGAAATTGCTCCCTGTGGGAGAAGGAGAATCAACTGGGCCGGACAGAATGGAAGGATGGTAAGAATGGGACAAATAGACAAGAGGGGATATGGATCGGAGGGAATACAAGTAATATTTACAACCAGTTGATGTTAGGACTAGGAGGTTGTAGCAATCAGAACAGATTCCACTGCCAGGGACTGCCTTCCCTGCTGAACGTGATGTCGGGAAGTGAACTCATGTTCTTTAGTCCTCAGTAGTCAGAGAGTGGTGAATCTGTGGAATTCATTGCGACAGACGGCTGTGGAGGCTACGTTTTGGGGTATTTTTAAAACAGAGATTGACAGATTCTTGATTAGTTTGGTCATCAAAGGTCATGAGGAGAAGGCAGGAGAATGAAGTTGGGAGGTGTGTATATATATACATACACACACACACACTCATGCATACGCACACACACACACACTCATGCATACGCACACACACACACATGCACACACAAACACACACGCACACACACACACACTCATGCACACACACTCACACACACACACGCACACACACTCATGCACACGCACACACACACACATGCATACACTCATGCACACGCACACACTCATGCACACACACAAATTATAAACAGCTGTGGTCCCAGTACAGATCCCTCTCTGAAACACCTCCTGCAACTCTACAAACTTGAGTTGTCTTCTTCCCAATCCGATCTTAAATTATCATTATTATTGTCACATGTACTGAGGTACAGTGATAAAACTTTTTTGTTGCCTGCTATCCAGTCAATGAAAAGGCTATGCATGATTACAATCAAGTCGCCCACAGTGTACAGATACCGGATAAAGGCTATAATGTTTAGTGCAAAGTACAGACCGATAAAGTCCAATTAAAGATAATTCAAAGGTCTCCCTCCAATGAGGTAGATGGTAGCTCAGGACTGCTCTCTAGCTGGTGAGAGGACGGTTCAGTTGTCTGATAACAGCTGGGAAGAAACTGACCCTGATCCTGGAGGTGTGCGTTTTCAATCTTCTGAAATGCTGGAGAGAGAGAGGACACTGAGCAGCACAGTGGCTTGGTGGTTGATTTAGAGTTGTAGAGTGTTAGAGTTGCTGCCTTACAGTCCCTGACTGCAGGTTCGATCCTGACTACAGGTGCTGTCTGTACGGAGTTTGTACATTCCCCTCGTGACTGCGTGGCTTTTCTCCGGATGCTCCAGTTTCCTCCCACACCCCAAAGACGTACAGGTTGTAGGTTAATTGGCTTCTGTAAATTATCCCTTGTGTGTAGGATAGTGTTAGCATTGTTCAGAGCTGTCTTGGTGGGCTGAAGGGCCTGTTTCTACGCTGTATCTCTAAACTAAACTAAACATGAAACTTTGACTCTGTTTTTCTTCCCGCTGATGTGGCCTGACCCACTGAGCATTTCCAGCGCTTTCTATTCTGCGTTAAAAGTGCTCGATGTCACGGAAACAACAGTGAAGAGAACGAATCACGGGTTGAAAACATACTATGGAACATTTTGTGAGCCTTTTACCCTCTTGGTTGTTGCATGATCAAAGACGACTGGGGTTGCCGAGTAGAAAATATGCGATCCATCGCTCTCAATTAGTCTACAGACCCATCAGGAGAACAGCAACTGGAGGGAAACCATCATCTACTCCTCCAACGGTGCATACCACATGAACCACGTCTTGTCCCAAATTATGTCTACGCTGCATCCTGAAAATGCTGCATCCCGAGAGGAATTCTGCTGTAAAGGCATTAGGAGAAATAAGTGGCGTCTGGGTATGAGAAGCGAGCGGCGTTAATAGGAATTCCAGGCGGAAATAATCATGTTTATGTGGATACCACACACTCGCATATTCTCTCGCTCTCTCTCTCTCTCTCACACACACAACACATACTCTCACGCAGTTACGCACATACACGCACACACTCACATATACATGGATGCAGGCATGAACATGTCTCACACGCAACATAGCTGTGATACATGTACATGCAAACACACACTCACACATGTACACAGACATGCACATAACGCACACATACCCCACCGATAGATACATGTGCATGCAAACACACATTCACACATACATGTATCAAGACATACACATGTAGGCACACGTGTCCCTGGGCACATGTACATGCACCTTTTGTGGCAACACTTTGCAATATGTTGTATATGTATTTCCACAGTATGGAAACATACCCTTCAGCCTAAATAATTCATGCCGACCAAGATGTCTCATCTAAGCTAGTCCTATTTTCCTGTGTTTGGCCAATATCCCTCTGAAACTTTCCTATCCATGTACCTGTCCAAACACTGTTATAGCACCTGTCTCAACTACCTCTTCAGCAGCTTGTTCCAAGTGCCCACCATCATCTGAGTGACAACGTTGCCCCTCAGGTTCCAATTAAATCGTTCCTCTCTCATCTTAAACATATTTCCCCTGGTTCTTAATTCCCCACCCTTGGCAAAAGACTCTGTGCATTCACCCTATTTATTCCTCTCATGGTTTTATACACCTCCGTAAGTTCCTCCTGTGCTTCAAAGAACACAGTCCCAGCCTGCCCAACCTCTCCCTATAGCTCAGGCTCTCAAGTCCTGGCATCATCCCGGTAAATCTTCTCTGTTGTCTTTCAGGCAACATCCTTGTGAATGGAGCTCCAGAAGTGCAGAATGCTTTGTTTTCTGGAGACACATGGAACTGCAGGTGCTGGTTCAGAGACACCCTAGTTCTATGTTATCCCACTTTTGCAACCTACATGCTAGGGGCAATTTACAGAGGCCAATTAATATACAACCTCACACATCTTTGGGGAAACCAGAGTACCCAAGCGAAACCCACCTGGTCACAGGGAGACCATGCAAACTCCACACAGACAGCCCCCAAGGTCAGACTTGAACCCGGGTATCTGGCCCTGCTGAGCAGCAGCTCCACCAGCTGCCCTCTGAATCTTTTCCCCTCTCACCTTGAGGCTATGCCCTCTAGTCTTTGACATTTCCGCCCGAAGAAAAAGATTCTGGCTGTCTACCCTTCCTCTGCCTCTCGTACTTTTATATACAACTATCGGTAAGTTTCCGGCCCCATTGCAGAAGCATCCACGGAAACTGGAAGCATCATGAGCTAATTCTGCTAGCACCATCATCTATTGGGACAAGTGATGGCTTCCACTGATTGTCGCCGGAAGCTTGCGTCCCTTTCAGGACGGACGATGACAGCGAGGCCAACACTTGTAACAAGATGGACACGGAAAGAAGAAGAAGGTAAGTTTCCAAAAACGGGAAGGAGATAAATGGTCACTTCCACAACAAAGACATGTTAAGCTGAGAAAAGCGCTGCTTGGGTTGATGATGGAGGCAGACACGATACAAAGAAGGTTCTAGGTAGCTACGTGGATGTGCAGGGAATGCAAGAAGAGCCGGGGAGTGGGGTCTTACCTTCCGTGTCCTTGGGTCAGCTGCGGGAGGCACCCCCCGGGGAACAAGGGCTGAAGAGGGTCGTGCAAGGAGCGGGACGACAGTTCACGGGACGACCGGAATGGAAGTGTCGTCTGCAACGGGACTTTGTAGCCAGCTGCAGCTGGGACGGTGGAACGGTGCCAAAAATGGACTCAGTGGGCTGTTCTGTACATTCTGTACTAACTAGGGGATTGTGCTTATGCAGGGGGATAGTCTTGCTGAACTGTATGTAAAAAATGTATTTCATTCTACACGTGATAATAAAATAAACCATAGAACCAATGCCGCAGACGACTGTTGAGGCCAAGTCAGTGGATATTTCTAAGATAGAGATTAATAGATTCTTGATCAGTGAGGGTGTCAGGGGTTATGAGGAGAAGGCAGGAGAATGAGGTTTAGAGGAAAAGATAGACCAGCTATGATTCAATGGTGGGTAGACGATGAACTGAATGGCCTTATTCTGCTCCTATAACCTATTAACATCAACCATTGAAGGGATATGGGTCGTGTGCAGACAGATGAGATTAGTTTAACTTGCATAATGTTATGCACGGACTGAACAAAGACAAAAAGTGCTGGAGTAACTTAATGGGTAAGGCAACATCTGTGGAGGATACCTCCAACCAAACAGCACATATATTATCTGTGTGTGATGTCTAGTTGCTGAACCAGGTATCAGGCTGGGATAGACTGGAGATTTAGTTTAGTTTAGAGATACAGCTCGAGAACAGGCCCTTCAGCCCAACCACGCCGACCAGCGATCCTTGTATGCTAGCAGTATCCTACACACTACTGCCAATTTACAATCTTTTTTGGAAGCCAATTAACCAACAAACCTGCACGTCTTTGGCGTGTGGGAGAAGTCCGGAGCACCCGGGGAAAACCCACGCGGTCACAGGGAGAATGTACAAACTCCATACAGACACCACCCGTAGTCAGGATCAAATCCAGGTCTCCGGCGCTGTAAGACATCAACTCTACTGCTGCGCCACCGTGCCGCCCAGCCTCTGGTAGTGGAAAGCTTCTACACATTGCGATGGTCTCAATGAGGAATGAGTCACAATGAGAAGTGCCTGAGGCTCCTGTCTACAGAAACAGGTAAGACTTTGGCTCTTTAAACAGTGTCTGCAAAACCTTCCCCAGGGGACGATAAATCTTTATAATAAGCGCAGACATGACGATTAGCAAAGCTTGAAGTGGTGAACCTTGCTGCATGCAAGTGTTCTATGTGTATGTACGCGTAAGAGTCTGTATGTCTGTGTGTGGTAATACAATGAACTGCAGACGCTGGTTTACAAAGGATCCCCACCCAAAATGTCACCTAGCCATGTTCTCCAGAGATGTCACCTGACCCGCTGAGTTACTCCAGCATTTTGTGTCTTTTTGTGTGTGTGTATACATTGGTTCTTTATTATCACATCTACCAAGGTACGGTGAAATTATTTTTGTGTTATTATGAGAGAAACGTGCGAGCTCCGCACAGACAGCACCCGAGGTCAGGATCGGGCTTGGATCTCTGGAGCTGTGAGGCGGCAGCTCTACCGCTTGGATCTTGGATTCTGCTCCAAGGCCTGCGTTTCTTGGTCGTTCTAATGAACTTTCACGAGACTGGGAAATCTGCTTGCTCAGAAAACAGCAAGTTCACGGGCTCCAACAAGAACATTTCAGCAAGACCTTGTCTGCGTGTTTTCTCACCTTTGCATGTTTGTATTGAATTTCGACCGAAACTACAAATGGAAAATTCTCCCGTATATTTCTCAGCCCTTAGTGATCCATATTAATCTGTCTGCAACGGAAGTTAAACTTGGACTGTGCCTTGCTTGCAGTGAAGTCCTTTTTGCCCGTGTCAGCAAACTCTGTGAGAATTTATCTTTATCATTATCTATCTATCCATCTATCTATCTATCTTTAAAAGTCTTGTCTTGTTTCTGTGTGTGTGTGTGTGCGTGTCTGTGTGATGGTATTTTTGCCGAAACGGTACACAGTAGTGCTAAATTTTTTGCAAAACCTTACTCAGTTTTTTCCTGTCATCAATCTAATCAAGTTTCTTTCAGTTTTGATGTTATATTTCACAAGTTATTGATATTTAAAGGTTTTCAGGTTTTGCTACCGTGTACCATTTTGGCGAGAATACCATCGCACAGACACAGACACATAGAAACAAGACGAAACTTTTAAAGGTTTAACTCCCATCGCAGACAGATTAATATGGAACACTAAGGGCTGAGAAATATACGGGAGAATTTTCCATTTGTAGTTTCGGTCGAAATTCCATTCAAACATGTGAAGACGAAAAAACACGCAGACAAGGTCTTGCTGAAATGTTCTTGTTGGAGCCCATGAACTTGCTGTTTTCTGAGCAAGCAGATTTCCCACAGTCTCGTGAAAGTTCATTAGAACGACCAAGAAACACAAGATCCTTCTCACGTGATTATGCTAATGGTGATGCTGCTGCTCAACGATTGGGCCACCAATGCCAGAGCGGGGCATCGCCAAAATTCTGTCTCTCAAAATTCTGTGGGGAGTTGGGCTGTGGGGAGTTGGGCTGTGGGGAGTGGGCTGTGGGGAGTGGGCTGTGGGGAGTGGGCTGTGGGGAGTGGGCTGTGGGGAGTGGGCTGTGGGGAATGGGCTGTGGGGAATGGGCTGTGGGCTGCGGGGAGCGGGCTGTGGGGAGTGGGCTGTGGGGAGTGGGCTGTGGGCTGTGGGGAGTGGGGAATGGGCTGTGGGGAGTGGGCTGTGGGGAGTTGGGCTGTGTGGAGTGGGCTGTGGGGAGTGGGCTGTGGGGAATGGGCTGTGGGGAATGGGCTGTGGGGAGTGGGCTGTGGGGAGTGGGCTGTGGGGAGTGGGCTGTGGGGAATGGGCTGTGGGGAATGGGCTGTGGGCTGCGGGGAGCGGGCTGCGGGGAGCGGGCTGCGGGGAGCGGGCTGCGGGGAGCGGGGAGCGGGGCATCATTTATCTTGGCATCATGTTCGGCAGAGCCATTGTGGGCCAAAGGGGCTGTTCCTGGGCTGTACTGTTCTATGTCCTATGTTCTATACTAATCTCACATTATTCTTGTTTCTTTCATTCTCCACACTTCTCATCGAGATTCTACCACTCCCCAACATACCAGGAGTAATGGACAATTTACCTACAAAACCTAACGGATTTGTGAAGTAGGACGAAACCGGAGGAAACCCACATGGTCACAGGGAGAATGTGCAAACTCCACACAGACAGCACCCGAGGTCAGAATTGAACCCTGGTCTTTGACACTGTGACACCGCAGTATGTAAGCTAAACTATGGGAAGATTCTCACAGTGGAGCAGCTGGCAGAGGCGCTGCCTCACACCGTCAGAGATCCATGTTAGACTCTGACCTTGGGTGCTATCTATGTGGAGTTTGCATGTTTTCCCTCTTACCTCCGGATGCTCCGGTTTCCTGCCACATCTTAAAGATATGCGGGTTTGTAGGTTAACCGGCCCTCTGTAAAATTGCTCCTAGTGTGTAGGGAGTGGATGAGGAGTGGCATAACATAGAACTAGTGTGAATAGATGATCGATAGTCGGCGTGGAGTCGGTGGCCCGAAGGTCCTGTGTCCATGCTGTATCTCTAACCTTAGTTTAGTTTAGTTTAGTTTATTATTATCGTGTATAAGGTACAGGCAAAAGCTATTTGATTGCATAATGTCCACTCAAAATAATTTTCATGAATACAATCAAGCTGTCCACAGTCCACAGTTAATGGACAAAGGGTACAACATTTAGTAAATGATATATAACTCAAACCCAATAAAGTCCGATTTAAAATAGTTCAAAGGTCTCCCCAGTGTCTGAAAATGTGGTTAGTGAAGGTGCATACTCAATAGCAGGACCAGGATACAACACCGCTTAAGGTGAGGGGGGAGAGATTTAATAGGAACCTGACAGGTGGGGCTACTGCTGATGGGACATGTTGGTCGGTGTTAGCTGAAGGGCCTGTTTCCACACTGTATGACTGAATTACTCTATGACCATCTGAGTGAAAAGGTTGCTGTACTGGTTGTTCTATGCTGTTCATTGTTGGCATGAGAAAGGAAGGTCTTACTGTGTCTTGGAACCATGCCATGCCACTGAACCCTGTCCTTCCTTATAATTCTGGATAATTAACTACACTCGAGGTAGGTGGGATTTGTGTACCTTGGCAAGAGTTGGGACAAGGTATATTCACACCGTGAATAGAATTTACTTGCTCTTGAACCACCCCAGGTAAACCATCACTTAGTAAAGAGGAAGAATCTAGAATGGCATTACAGCTGCGCCACTAGCTGTTAAGCTGTTCCTTAATTCCATCTAATTATTTTACATAGAATATAGCATAGTACAGGGCTGAAGAAGGATCCCGACCTGATCCCTGAAACGTCACCCATCCATCTTCTCCAGAGATGCTGCCTGACCTACTGAGTTACTCCAGCACTTTGAGTCTATCTATAGCACAGGAACAGGCCCTTAAGGCCTACAATGCACGTTGAGAGCATGGATTTGAATGGCTTAGATGTATTTTTTAATATTTAGTGTGAAATCATTACACAACTGCATCCCTCCCACCCCTTCCTATCCTCCAAATGGATATGAAGAAGTCGGAAGAAAATGTTATCCAGAGTTTTCATAAATGGTTAATTCTCGTGAAACACTGCAGTTGAGGGCAAGTATCCAGATCAGCCGGGATTAAGTGCCAGAGCAGTGCAGCGGTAGAGTTGCTGCCTTACAGCTTCAAAGGCCCGGGTTCCATCCTGACTATGGGTGGTGTTTGCACGGAGTTTGCACGTTCTTCCTGTGACTGCGTGGGTTTACTCTGGTGGTCTGGTTTCCTCTAACATTCCTAAGACGTGAGGGATTTGAAGGTTAATTGGCTTCTGTAAATTGTTACTAGTATATAGGATAGTACTGGTGTATGGGTGATCGTTGATCGGCGCAGACCAGGTGGGCTGAAGGTCCTGTTTCCGCGCTGGATTTCTGAAAGTAAAACTAAAACTAAATGGCCTAATTCGATGTGATCCAAATTGGGGCATATGAAGTGTAATGTATAGGTAAACCCGTTTAAAGGATACCTGCCTTGTCATGGAGAAGGGGCAGCACAGTGGCACAGCTGGTAGGGATGCTGCCTTACAGTGCCAGTGACCCTGGTTCGATCCTGATCTTGGGTGCTGTCTATGTGGGGGTTTACACGTTCAACCTGTGACCGTGTCAGTTCCTCCGGGTGCTCCGGTTTCCTCCCACATTCTTAAGACGTGCGGGTTTGTTGGTTAATTGGCCTCTGTAAATAGTCCCTCGTGTGTAGGGAGTGGATGCGAAAGTGGAATAACTTAGAACAAGTGCAAACAGATGATAACAAATGGACCTCACTGGTCTATGCAGACACGGTGGGCCGAATGGCCTGTTTCCATGCTGTATCTCCAAACTAAACTGCATATTAATTCAAATGGACTCAGAATCTCCATTCAACATGTCTCCAGTAACTCTTGCAAGCCTCTGCAGATACACCGTGGAAAGCATACTGCCAGGTTGTATTTCTAAACTAAACCAAAACTAGACTGGCCACGCCATTGGAAGCATTTTATTGGGAGCATGGTTTTGGCATAGCTCCATCAAAGAATGTAAGAAATTGCAGAGAATTGTGGACGCAGCCCAGACCATCACGCTAACCAACATCCCCATTGACTCAATCTACACGTCACGCTGCCTCGGCAAGACCACCAACATAATCAAGGACATCTCATCCTGGTCGCTCCCTCTTCTCCCCTCCCATCGGGCAAGAGCTACAGAAGTGTGATAACGCACACCTTCACATTCAGGGACAGCTTCTTCCCGTCTATTATGAGTCAACGGAACCATCTTACTAACAACTGGAGAGCGGTCCTGAGCTACTACATACCTCACTGGTGACCCTCAGACTATCTTTCCTTGGATTTTACTGGACTTTATCTTGCACTAAACATTATTTCCTTTATCATGTATCTGTACACTGTGGACGGCTCAATAGTGATCACGTATTGTCTTACCACTGACTGGATAGCCTGCAACAAATGCTTTTCACTGTACCTCGGCACACGTGACAATAAACTAAACTTCAAAAGTTATGAAAACTGAAAAATGTGGAAGAAATAAGCTTGGAAAGTTCACTTTTGTCCCAGCTCTCAAAGCCCTGCAGAGAAACACACAGCATGTGGGACTTGTTTTAGCAACCGACTGTGGCAAACAGTGCAGCTGGAATGTGGCAGCTCAGAAGATTTACACGCAAAACTATTCTTGGATGCAGCATCAGCCTTGTGTGCAGCCTATAAATCAGGATGACTGGGCCCAGCCATTTGAGTAACATTGCCTTGAAATACCACATAAATGGTCCCACTGCATCAACACCCCTGTGTGCAGCTCAGTCAATCACCAGGCTCCACACTGCTGACACGTTTAGTCCATTAGGGAAACACATTTGTGAAGGACAACATTTGACTTGTACATTCAACACCGCCCCCCCCCCTCCCTGCAAGGAGGCGGGTGCGATGTGCCTCAAAGTCAGACAGGCTGGTCATAGTCATACCTGTACATGTGACAATGATAAACTCAACTAGTCCCACCTGCTCACATTTGGCCCATATCCCTCTAAATCTTTCATATCCATAAAGGGCTCGGGCCGTACAACACAAAAACAGGCCCTTCAGCCCATAAGAGTTATAAATAAGACAGGAGTTGGTCTTGACATCATGTTTGGTACGGACATTGTGGGCCAAAGGGACCTGCTCCTGTGCTGAACTATTCTATGACCTATGTTGTAAGTTCATCTCCATGCCACATGGTGCACCTATCTACACTAATTCACACACTTAGTTGATTGCATTTGTCGAAACAGGGCGGACCACGTGAAGGTTGCAATCTCCCACCCCTACACTAATTCCATTTAGAGTCATAGTTTATTTTATTTTAGTTTACTTTAGAGATACAATGTGGAAACAGGCCCTATGCCCCATAAAGTCCGCGCTGACCATCGATCACCCCGTACACTAGTTCTATCCTACACACTAGGGGCAATTACAGAAGCCAATTAACCTACAAACCTGCACTTCTTTGGAGTGTGGAAGGAAACCCGTAGGAAACCCACGCAGGTCATGGGTAGAACATACAACCTCCATACAGACAAACCCGTGTCTCTGGCGCTGTAAGGTGACAACTCTACCACTGCGCCATTGTGCTGCCCCTAAAGTGCAGAAGGTTTCATGTCTGAGAGTAATTGTGGATCAGAGAATATGAGTAAGTGGCCAGATCTGGAGCAGATCCTGGACCACGAGGATGCAGTGATATGGAAGGGAGGGGTGAAGATTCATGGAGGGGTTTGAAAGGTATAACGAAGGATTCCGAGAGCCTGACGGTCAGTGTAGGTCAGTGTACACGAACAACGTCACTATGGGTTCAGCTGCATCGTTCTGTGGGTCTGGGAGCAGGAATCCTGAGGAGATTGTTTAAGAAGGAATTGCAGGTGCTGGTTTACACCAAAGATAGACACAAAATCCAGGAGTAACTCAGCGGGTCAGGCAGCTTCTTTGGAGGATTAGGAGGGGTGAAGAAAACCTTAACATACCGCTAGAACTCGGAGGAGTAGCCATCTTGGGGAACGGCTGCTAAGCAGCAGCCGTCCGTTTAATTCATTTTTTTTCCCAGTTTTTAGTTAGTTTTGTTCGTCGTTTTTTCGGAGAAATGGACTTCTTATTGTGGGGGTAGGAGGTAACCTTACTTCTAGGTCCCTACCTGGTCGCTGAGGCAGCTTTTTCTCTGGGCTGCCCGTCGACCCGTCCTCGTGGCCTACCAGCGGGCTTGGAGCGCCGTTTCCTGGTGGGGACCGCCCAGCACCTCGGCTTCGGTGGCGGCACAGCGCTGGAGCGCCATCGCGGAGCGGAGCGGGCGATGCCTTGCCTGGGTCGCCGCACTGGATCGACGCGCTGGAGCTCCGGTGAGCTGGACCGCCGAGGGCAACACCTCCGGGCTGCGGGTCTGCGGAGCGGAGCGGGCGGCGCCGACCTTAACATCGGGAGCCTGGGTGCTCCAACCCTGCGCGGCCCTGTCGGCTTCGGAAGCCGACAATCCCCTGCTAGGAAGCGGCCGTTCCAGGTGGCCCAGCCACTGTGAGGACTCTCCCGACGCCGGGGCAACTCCACCTGCCCAGAACGGCCAGGAACATCGGGCCTCCGTTGAGGCAACAGCGGTGGCCTCAATAGGCCTGACTTTTGGGTGAACTGGGGATGGGGACTGGACTTTGTGCCTTCCCCCACAGTGGTAACCACTGTGGGGGGATGATTTTTCTGTGTGTAAGTTAACATGTTAGTCTGTGTTCAAGATGGCTGTCGGAAGGTAGAGTGGGCGCTGGCGCGCTTTAGCTGCCGCTGCTCTCTCTTCACATTGTGTTTTTTGATTTTTTGATTTTGTGTCTTTGGAGCGATTTCTATCTTTAATTTGTGTATTGATGAGGTCCTTATTATTTATTTTTCTCCGACTAGATGTTTTTTTTCTCTTCTGTTAACTTTTGTAAGGTGTCCTTGAGACTTTGAAAGGCGCCCGAAAATAAAATGTATTATTATTATTATTAGGTTCCCTCTACCCGGACTCTCAGGCTGAAGAAGGGTTTCAACCAGAAACGTTGCCTATTCCTTTTCTCCAGAGGTGCAACCTGACCCGCTGAGTTACTCCAGCTGTTTGTGTCTACGCTGAGGAGATTGCCGCAGAGACATGGGATTTTACAAGGCTCGTAAAGAAGAGACATAAAATGGGATGGAAACAAACTGGATTGCTTTGAAAGAGACTCGCTCCATTATAAGGGCCGCCGCTGCAGTAGATGTTCCAGACCGCTGTGGGCAGGAACCACCTCCCACGAAGAGGCAGGTCTCCTTTTCCAGAAGGCCTCTCATCGCCCAGATGAGAAAGCAGGAAAAGACACAGTGCTGGAGTAACTCAGCAGGTCAGGCAACATCTCTGGGGAACATGGGTAGGTGGCATTTCTGGTCGGTACCCTTCTCCCAATCTGAAATGTCACCAGTCTAAACTTCATATGAGGAATTGATCGGGTAGATGCACAGTCATTTACAAAAGTGGGGGAATCGAGAACCTGTGGTTTAAGGTGAGGGGGGGGAAGATTTAATGGGAACCTGAGGAATAACTTTTTTACACAAAGGGTGGTAGGTGCATGGAACAAGCTGCCGGAGGAGGTAGTTGAGGCAGGGACTAGCACAACATTTAAGAAACATTTAGATAGGTAGACACAAATTACTGGAGTAATTCAGCGGGTCAGGCAGCATCTCTGGAGAGAAGGAATGGGTGACGTTTTGGGTCGAGACCATTCTTCAGACTGATGTCAGGGGTGTGGGTGGGACAGAGATAGAATGTAGTTGGAGACAGTAAGACTGGTGGGAGAAGTGGGAAGAGGGAGAGGATAGAGAGGGAAAGCAAGGGCTATTTGAAGTTAGAGAAGTCAATATTCATACCGCTGGGGTGTAAGCTACCTAAACAAAATATGAGGTGCTGTTCCTCCAATTTGCGCTGGGCCTCACTCTGACAATGGAGGAGGCCCAGGAGAGAAAGGTCAGATTGGGAATGGGAGGGGGAGTTGAAGTGCTGAGCCACCGGAAGATCAGGTAGGTTAAGACGGGCTGAGCGGAGGTGTTCAGCGAAACGATCGCCGAGCCTGCGCTTGGTCTCGCCGATGTGTGGAAGTTGACACCTGGAACAGTGGATGCAGTAGATGAGGTTGGAGGAGGTGCAAGTGAACCTCTGCCTCATCTGGAAAGACTATGGGTCCTTGGATGGAGCCGAGGGGGGTCATAAAGGGACAGGTGTTACATCTGCTGCGGTTGCAGCGGGAAGTACCTGGGAAGGGGGTGATTTGGGTGGGAAGGGACGAGTTGACCAGGGAGTTTCGAAGGGAATGCTCTCTGTGGAAAGCAGAAAGGGGAGGAGATGGGAAGATGTGGCCAATAGTGGGATATCGTTGGAGGTGACGAAAATGTTGTAGGATTATATGCTGTATGCGACAGCTGTTGGGGTGGAAGGTGAGGACAAGGGAGACTCTGTCCTTGTTACGAATGGGGGGAGAGGTAGCAAGAGCGGAGCTGCGGGATATTGAGGAGACCCTAGCGATAGCCTCATCTATAATGGAAGAGGGGAACCCCCGTTTCCTAAAGAATGAGGACATCTCCGAAGCCCTGGTATGGAAAACCTCATCCTGGGCGCAGATGTGGCGTAGAGTCTTTACAGGAAACAGGGTGGGAAGAAGTGTAGTCAAGATAGCTATGGGAGTCAGTAGGTTTAGATAGGTACTTGGATAGGGTTGGTTTAGCGGGATACGAGCCAAATGCAGGCAGGTGGGACTAGTGTAAATGGGGCATGTTAGTCGGCATAGGCAAGTTGGGCCGAAGGACCTGTTTTCACACTGTATAACTCTATGACTGAAGAAGGGTGGCACAGTGGTAGAGCTGCTGGCAGTGCTAGAGACCCCGTTTCAATCCTAACTACGGGTGCTGTCTGTGTGGAGTTGGTACGTTCACCGCGTGGTTTTCTCTGGGCTCTGGTTTCCTCCCAAATATGTGAAGGTTTTGCAGGTTAATTGGCTTCTATAATTTGCCCCTAGTGTGCAGGACATAGAGCTAGTGTGAGGGTGAGTGATGGTCGGCACGGTTTTCAGAGACACAGACAATAGTGCGGGGACAGGATTGAAGTTGAGTTTGGAGGTGTGAGGCTGGGCCTCTACTAGCAGGGCCACTTCCAGCATCCAAAGAGTTTTTCTGATTGATCATTACGGTGCTTGTAGTGAGGTGTGTCAGTGTGCAGGTAGATTGTCATGTTTCCACACATCATACCACACTCTAAATGTAATTAATTGGTTGTGTAGAGATTTGGATGTCCTAAGGCACTGTACAAGTGCATCGTTTTTTTGGAAACATAGGGAGTGCTCAGCATCAAAGGATCTTTTGGTGTAATAAATACTCCCACAGGAGACTGTGGAAATTCAGCATGTGTCCAATGACTCTTACAAACCCCCACAGATGCACCGTAGAAAGCGTACTGTCGGGTTGCATCACGGTTTTGTTTGGGAACAGCTCTACCCAAGATTGCAAGATATCGCATAGAGTTGTGGCTGCAGCCCAGTCCATCACCGAACAGACTCCCCATCAATGACTCCATCTACACTTTGCCCTACCTCGGAAAAGCAGTCAACATAACCAAAAGCTTGTCCCACCCTGGTCATTCCATCTTCTCCTCACTCTTATCAGGCAAAAGATACAGAAACTTGAAAGCATGCATCACGAGACTCAAGAAAACCTTCTTCCCCTCTGCTATCAGGCTTCTGAATGGTCCTTCTATAAGTGACGGTACTATCCGATTCACCTCTACCCCATTGCGGACATTGGACTTTGTCTATGGAACTGATGTGCTACAATGCTGAGAACTATATTCTGCACTCTGTATCTTCTACTTTGTTCTACCTATCATGAGTTTGATTGATTGTATTTATGTGTGGTATAATTTGAATTTGTATGGCAAATTTGCAGATGACACAAAGCTGGCTGGCTGTGTGAACTGTGAAGAGGATGCAGGGTGACTTGGATAAGTTGGGTGAGTGGGCAGATGCATGGCAGATGCAGTATAATGTGGATAAATGTGAGGTTATCCACTTTGGTGCCAAGAACAAGAAGGCAGATTATTATCTGAATGGTGTCAGATTAGGAAAAGGGGAGGTGCAACGAGACCTGGGTGTCCTTGTACATCAGTCACTGAAAGTAAGCATGCAGGTACAGTTGGCAGTGAAGAAAGCTAATGGCATGTTGGCCTTCATAATGAGAGAATTTGACTACAGGAGCTACGAAGTCCTTCTGGAGTTGTACAGGGCCCCGATGAGACCACACCTGGAGTATTGTGTGCAGTTTTGGTCTCCTAATTTGAGGAATAACATTATTACTATTGCGGGAGTGCAGCGTAGGTTCACCAGGTTAATTCCCGGGATGGCGGGACTGTCATATGATGAAAGAATGGAACGACTGGGCTTGTATTCACTGAAATTTAGAAGGATGAGAGGAGATCTTATAGAAACATACACAAATTATTAAGGGATTGGACAAGCTAGATGCAGGAAACATATTCCCGATGTTGGGGCAGTCCAGAACCAGGGGCCACAGTTTAAGCATAAGGGGTAGGCCATTTAGAACTGAAATGAGGAAAAACGTTTTCACCCAGAGAGTTGTGAATCTGTGGAGTTATCTGCCTCAGAAGGCAGTGGAGGCCGATTCACTGGATGCATTCAAAAGAGATGGAGCTCTTAGGGCCAGTGGAATCAAGGGATATGGGGAGAAGGCAGGAACGGGTACTGATTGTGGATGATCATATTGAATAGCAGTGCTGGCTGGAAGGGCTGAATGGTCTACTCCTGCAACTACTTTCTATGTTTCTATGAATTGATTGGAAGCATGCCAAAGAAAACCTTTCACAATTGACAATAATAAAACAAATCTACACCAATGAGCAGGCTGAGACTCTTTGTCATTAACATCCAAGGTCAGGATTGAATTTGAGTCGGAAGAAACTGCACATGCTGGTTTACACTGAAAGTAGACACAAAATGCTGGAGTAAACAAACTCCTATTGACTCACTTTCTTTCTTATGCTGCCTCAGCAGGGCCACCAATCAAGGATGAGTCGCACCCTGGCCACTCCCTCTTTTCCCCTCTCCCATCAGGCAAAAGGTATAGAGTGTGAAAACGCACACCTCCAGATTCAGGGACAGTTTTCAGTTTCTTCCCAGCTGTTATCAGGCAACTAATTCATCCTACCAACAACTATAGAGGAGTGCTGAACTACTATCTACATCTTTGATGACCCTCGGACTATCCTTGATCGGACTTTGATGGCTTTAACTTGCACTAAACGTTATCCCCTTATCATGTATCTATACATTATTAATGGGTGGATAATATTCATGTATTGTCTTTCTGCTGACTGGATAGCTTGCAACAAGAGCTTTTCACTGTACCTCGGTACACGTGACAATAAACTAAACTAACTCCGCAGGACAGGCGCATCTCTGAAGAAAAGAAATAGGTAACGTTTCATGTCGTGACCCTTCTTCACACTGAGGGTCAGGGGAGAGGGAAACTAAAGCCATGAAATAGTTCGGAACAAATCAGAGCCGGCCCAAATGACCAAGGAATGGTGGAGCCCACAACGGTCCATTGTTGGCTGTGGAAGAGGTGATAACGAAGGGATATATGGATGGGAACAATGAAACCAGCAGGACGACTAGTGTGGATGAGGGGCAGAGAGAGAGAGAGAGAGAGGGAAGGAGAGAGACTTGAACTTGCATAGTTGGAGGTGTGAGGCTGTGACTCTACTCGCTGGGACACTGTGCCATCCTCATTTTATTTAGACTTCCAGTATCTGAAGAGCTTTTCTGTTTGATTATTATGGGTTGGTAGGTTAATTGGCCACTGTAAATTGTAGTTATGTTGGCAAAATAATCAAAGGGGAGTTGATGGGAATGTGAGGGAGAATAATTTGCAGGGTTTAGTTTAGTACAGTTAAATTTAATTTAGTTCAGTTTAGCGATGCAGCGTGGAAACAGGCACTTTGGCCCACTGGGTCCCTGCCAACCAGCGATCCCCGTTACACTTGCACTATCCTACACTCTAACGACAAATGACAATTTTTACTGAAGCCAATTAACCTACAAACCTGCCAGTCTTTGGAGTGTGGGAGAAAACCAGAGCACCCGGGGAAAACACAAGTGATCAAGGAGAGAACGTACAAACTCCATACAGACAGCACCCGTAGTAAGGATTGAACCTGGGTCTCTGAAGCTATAAGGCAGCAACTCTACCCATGTCCTTGTGCCACTAGGGAAATAAAATAAAGAGAATGATGGCATAGCTCTGCTAGGAGCCAGCATAGACTTGATGGGCTGAATGACGTCCTTCAGTGTTCAGTCATTAAATCCTAACACCCTGTCAATAGAGCTACAAGGAATTGTAGATACAGAGCAAAACTCAAATTACTGAAGTAACTCAGCGGGTCAGGCAGCATCTATGGACACGGATAGGTGATGTTTCGGCCCTTCTTCAGACTGATTATAGTTGGTGGTGGGGAAGCTGATGTTGTCCACAGATCCTGTCTGATCTACGATTACTCCAGCATTTTGTGTTTTTGTATAAATAGAGCAAACTGCCTGTTGGTTCCAGCCTATTGTGTTGAAAAGTAACTAAATGTCGGGAATTTTCTTGTTCAGAAATGTCGATGCGGCTGACAGCCAAGCAACACAAGTCTTCAGTGTTGGCAGGTTCCAGCTACAAGCAGAACATGCAATTGAAAAAACGCCTGGGGTCACAGCGTGTGAGTGCCTGTGCATTAGTGTGTTCTGTCCCTCTGTAGACGTGCGCCTGTGTCCACCCCATGAATTATGCTGACAGCACTTGAGAGCTTCAGAAGGGGCAGGGTAAACAAAGGGAGAGAGAGGGTGAGAGGGAGGGAGAGAGAGAGGGAGGGAGAGAGGGAACGACAGGGATAGAAGAGGGATAGGAGGGAGGGAGGGAGAGGGGGAGAGTGAGGGAGAGAGGGGAGAGAGGGAGAGAGAGAGAGGGAGACGGAGAGAGGGAGAGGGAGAGAGAGGGAGAGAGGGAGAGAGAGAGAGAGGGAGAGAGGGAGAGAGGGAGAGAGGGAGAGAGGGAGAGAGGGAGAGAGGGAGAGAGAGGGGAGAGAGGGGAGAGAGGGGAGAGAGGGAGGGGGAGGGGGAGGGGGAGAGGGAGGGAGAGAGAGGGAGAGGGGGAGAGAGAGGGAGAGAGAGGGAGATAGAGTGGGAGGGAGTGAGAGGGAGAGACACGGAGAGAGTGAGAGGGAGAGGGATAGAGAGGGATAGAGAGGGAGAGAGGGAGAGAGAGGAGAGAGGGATAGAGAGGGAGGGAGAAGGAGAGAGGGATGGAGAGGGAGGGAGAAGGAGAGGTAGAGAGAGAGAGAGGGAGGGGGAGAGAGGGAGAGAGGGAGAGAGGGAGAGAGGGAGGGAGGGATAAAGAGAGAGGGGAAAGAGTAATGTTAGAGAGAGAGAGGGGGAGAGAGAATGAGGGAGTGCGAACGAGAGGGTGAGAGAGAGAGTGGAGAGAGAGAGGGAGGGAGAGAGGGAGGGGGAGAGAGGAGGGAATGGGGGGGCAGAGAGAGAGAGAAAAAAACCTGTGTTGAGACAGAGGGGGACAGGGTAAACTTAGTTTGGTGAAGCAAATTGTGTGAAGTGACAGGCCCCAGCTCGTCCAATGACTACAGATCGGTGGTGCTGAATTGACAAATCATGAAGTCCCTGTGGAGTCTGATGCTCACTCACCTGCGACTCATGGTTAAACACTACCTGGACCCCCTGCAGTTAGCTTACTAAACAAAGATGGGGGTTGAGGACGCCATCATCCATCGTTCCAATGCTCACCTGGGAAGTGTTGCGAGAGTCATGTTTTTGACTTCTCCAGTGCTTTTAACACCGTCGACTTGGGAGCAAACTGATGAAGCTTCAGGTGGTGCACAATTGGTGCCCTGCATCACCAACTACTGACTGGACGACACAACTGTGTCTAGGACATGGTAGTGAGCAACACAGGGGCCCCCTAGGAGATGGTCCTCTCTCCTTTCGTGTTCACCATCTACACCTCGGACTTCAAATATGACTCCTGTCACCTGCAGAAGTTTTCAGATGACGGTGCAATTGTGGGCTGCATCAGAGAGGGGAGGGAAGCTGAATACAGAGATAAGGTCAACAACTTTGTTGAGTGGTGTGGACTGAATCACCTGCAGCTCAACACTGACAAGACTAAGGAGCTGATGATGGACGTTAGGAAGAGAGGAAAACCCCTGTCCCCTGTCTCCATCAATGGTGTGGATGTGCAGTTTACCAGGAAGTGCAAATGCCTTGGAGTTTACCTTGGACAGTAAACTGGACTGGTCCAGGAATGCCGAGGCCCTGTACAAGAAGGGTCAGAGCCAGCTGTACTTTTTGAGAAGGCTCTGCTCCTTCAACGTCTGCAGTGAGATGCTGCAGATGTTCTACCAATCAGTGGTAGCCAGTGCCATCTTCGCTGTGGTGTGCCGGAGCAGCAGGGCGAAGGCCGTGGACGGCAATAGAATTAACAAACTCATCAGGAAGGCTGGCTCAATCTTGGGGGATTCATGGGAGGTGGTGTTGGAGGGGAGGATGCTCATCAAACCACACTCATGACACACTTGTCAACCTGAGGAGCACCTTCCGCAACAGGCTGGTTCCACCAAGATACAGGACAGAACGCCACAGGAGATCCTTCTTCTCTGTGGCTATCAAACTGTACAACTCCTCCCCCTTCTGCCGTGGGGTAGACTGAGACTGTGACTCCCTTCCCCCCTCCCCAATCATTGCACATCCCAAATCCTTTCCACTCGTCACTTTCATTTCATGTTTCATGTATTTTGTGTTTTTGTGTTTATGACTGTTGGCAGATCAATTTCCCTCCTGGGATGAATGTAGTTCTATCGTATCGTATCTTGCACACAGATCGCAGCATTTAAGCACATGTACACAATGCGTTTGCAACACACACAAAACCCAGTTTATGAACTTATTTCGTACAGATTTAAAAAAATGCATAGATAAGCCCAGATTTTTATACACAATCCTGAGTTTTCAGATTTGTATTTTAATATATGTGGGCCAAGCTGGCAGAAATGTTGCATAGTTCTTTCTTGTCCACGTACTGAAGCTGAACCTTGTTTGGCTAATTTGTAAACTGATCCATTGGCAAGGGAGCGCTAATCTGCCAACATCCACCACTACATCATCAATCAAAGTTACCCTTTGGATCCGACCCCTTCCCCCCCCCACAGATTGCTGCAGTTTATCAGCAAAATATTTCCAAATACAATGACCTGCATTGTCCAGCTGGCCTGCCCGTGAAGACTGGGGGAAGGAGGTGAAGGGAGGCTGGGAATTGTAAGGAAAATAACGACAAAGACCATTTGCCCATTGTACCTGTGCCAGTTGAAGAAATGCTCCTCCACCTAATCACATCTTCCAGTTCTAAGCTCTTCAAGTACACATCTGGGACCCGTGTACCTCAGCGACACAGTGGTGCAGCGGTAGAGGTCTCTACCCTTCTTTCCCTTCCAATCTCTCCCCCCCCCCCATTTTCCTCCCCCTTTCTCCCCAATGTCCCACATATTCCTTCCATCCCCCACCTCTTCCACCTACTTTACTCCCTCCAGCTTCATAATTAGTGACTCTTCATCTTTTTGTCTCACCCCTTCTGTATTTTCATCTCTGGCCTTAGCCGATCAAACCTCCCCTTCGCCTGTATCCACCTATTGTCTGCCAAGCTTTGTCCTGTCCCTCCTCTCTTCCAGCAATCTCCCCCCCAGTCCAAAGAATGGTCCCGACCTGAGATGCCATGTATCCATGCAGAGATGATCCGCTGAGTTACTCCAGCACCTTGTATATTTTTTTTCACTCTGGAATGGACACAAATGACTGAATAGCCTCCCCCCACATGTAACGATACTACATATGCCCTCACAGACAGGGAGCCAGCCCAGTGTGGACCCAATGATCCCATGTGTCATACCC
Source organism: Amblyraja radiata (assembly GCF_010909765.2). Taxonomy (NCBI): domain Eukaryota; kingdom Metazoa; phylum Chordata; class Chondrichthyes; order Rajiformes; family Rajidae; genus Amblyraja; species Amblyraja radiata. The sequence continues at coordinate 89,090,718 of NC_045958.1, read as the reverse complement.
CTTCACCGGAATGCTGCCAACATGAAGGATTGTAGCTATCCAAAAGCCTCTTAAACATCACTGTCATATTTTCCTCCACTGCCACCCCTCTCTTTTCGCAGATGCCACCTGACCTGTTGAGTGTTGAAAGTATCCAGAGAACTGGCCTCCACCGCCCTCTGAGGCAGAGAATTCCACACTCACAACTCTTTAAGTTCCTTGGAATCATCATCTCCAAGGACCTTAAATCTTTCCGCACTCACCTTAAACCTATGTTTAGCAATGTTACAACATTTTGAGATTTTAAAAATCAAGCCTGCAATTTATCCCATCAGATAAAGCATAAAAATAAGTTTAATTTGACACCTAATTCACTTTCATATCTCAAGTATTTAAAAAGTTATGGCCATTTTCATACTCGGAAATGAGCATCTTGTTCCCTATTGATTTTCTATGGACATAACAAAAAAGCTGTGATCGTGAACAGTCAAAAGCCCATAACTTTCTTAAAAATTAAGAGAACTGAATGAAATTTTCAGTTATCATAGATTGAAGCATTCTGAAACAAATATAAAATAATCTTACTTGGATGACCTGAAATTAAAGCATATAATTAGTTAGTTACCTAATTGTAGCTAATTTCAGACTTCAATTACTAGATCTAAACATCTATCCATTTCTTAATAAATGATTAACATTTTTAAATAGCCTAAATGTCCAAATAATATTCACAAATAATTCACAATAAAACATGATTTTTAAATCTCATTTACATTAATTTATAGGCCAAATGGAAGGAATTTAGTGTTCAATTGCTGTAAATAAATGCCCATTTAAATCAGCTTTCCAGTGGGTCCCTGTGGAACGTGCTGGTTTAGAACGTTCACATTGCGGTAGATTTGTGCCCCAAATGCCCAGAAAAATACTGCGGGATATAATGGGCCCAAAATGAGCTACTCGCAATATTAAACTTTGTATAAAGGGATCTTTAGAAGCCCTTTTTAATGTAAAAATATACAACTTACCTTCTGTTATTTGCTTTATGAGACCCTGCGGTTGCTGGCGGTCGCGGGTTTAGAGATTGATTTTTAAACTACTATAACTATTATACGAGGCCTTTAAAACTAATAATAGCTTTTGCGACGGGGTCTTCCAGCGATTTTTCGTTAATAATTAACTAGGCTGAACATCTTCGATTTGAACAGCCTAGAGAAAATCGCGTTTTAAACCCGCCCCCCTCTAAACGGCGCCAAAATCGCGCACACCCGCAGCGGCAGATTTTCAGCGACGCTTCAGGTAGGCTTTGCAACATACCTACTATGTTCTCTGGTTCTTTATTCCCCAACTCTGGGTAAAAGACTGTGCTTTTACTCTATCTGCCCCTACCTAATCCCTTCATGATCTTATACACCTCTAAAAGATGACCTCTATAGATTCTCTCCAGATGCTCCAGTTTGAGCCCAAAGAGGTGCAGGCTGGTAGGTTACTTAGCCTCTGTAAATTGTCTCTAGCTTGTGTAGGATAGAACGAGCAATCGTTGGTTGGGTCGAAGGGCCTGTTTCCATGATGAACACTGAACTAAAGGTCGGCACGGACAAGTTGGGCTGAAGTGCTCTTCTCTGTGTTGTGTGACTATGATTCTAAAACAGAAGGGACACACACACATAACACACATGCGCACACACACTCACAACACACACGAGCGCACACACACTCACAACACACACGCGCGCACACACACTCACAACACACATGCGCGCGCACACACACACTCAGTAAACCAGCCTGACAGGAACACAGAATTGAGTCACACCATACATCTGCCCCTAGGTGAACCAGATATTTATAGCTGCCTAGGTGAGCTGGGCTCTAATGAAAGGAGCCTTTCCTAATAAAAAACCATCACTAACATTTTACAAGCAGCTACATATTAACCTTGATCCTGACATTTTAATTGACCATTCAATCCTAAACTGCACATCTAGTTTGCAGTTTGTATTGTTTCACCGAGCACTTGCTCAAGCTGCTCTTCGAGCGTATGTAGACTCTGGGCCTGCACCCTCAGGAGTTCAGAAGGATGAGGGGAAGGGGGGGGGGGGGGGGGGGATCTCATTGAAACCTATCGAATGCCTGGATAGAGTGATGTAGAGAGGATGTTTCCAATAGTGGGAGAGTCTGGGACCAGAAGGCACAGCCTCAAAATAAAGGTATGTGCCTTTAGAATGGAGATGAGGAGAAATGTCCTTCGACAGAGGGTGGTGAATCTACCGAATTCATTGCCACAGATGGCTGAGGAGTATTTTTAAAGTGAAGATTAATGGGTTCTTGATTATTAAGGGTGTCAAAGGTTACGGGGAGTAGGCAGCAAAATGGGGTTAAGAGAGAAAGATAAATCAGCCATGATCGAATGGTGGAGCAGACTCGATGGGACGAATGGCCTTATTCTAATCATATGTTTTATGGGTTTATTAATCTCGGTTTGTAATTGGTGTTGGTATCGATATTCGTATTGGTTTATTATTGTCACATGTACTGAGAAAAAGCAAAAAACTATATCAAGGGGCTATCCAGTAAAACCTTGTACCGCAAATGAGTACAAACGAGCCATTCATAAGTAAGGCAGGTAAGGCACCAGGGTGCAGAATATAGCATTATAACGTTACAGCTACAGAGAATGTGCAGATTATAAAAATTGCAACAGCCACAATGAGGTAGGTTGGGTGATCATTCAGCAGTCTGATAAGTGTGTGGAAGAAGCTGTTCCTGAATCTGGTTTTATGAACATGAGTAAAATATCCAAATACACCAGTCTGCTCACTGACATTCATTTACATTACACTTGGGAGAGAAGCAACGAAAAAAGACAGATAGACATACCGAAGATAGACGCAAATTGCTGGAGTAACTCAGCGGGTCAGGCAGCATCGCTGGAGAAAAAGGGTGGGTGACATTTCAGGTCTAGGCTCTTTTTCGGTCCTAACCCAAAACGTCACCTATCATTTTTGTCCAGAGATGGTGCCTGGCCCGCTGAGTTACTCCAGCACTTTGTGTCTATCTTCTGTTTGAACCAGCATCTGTAGTTCCTTTCTACACACCGAGGAAAAACAAACGCGTTTCGACCTGAACCCACAGCAGATTCAGAGCATTTGATGCCAGGACTGGAAATCACTCTTCTAACATTGAGGCATTTTGCCAATATCCTTCCCTTTAAGAGGAATTAGGTACGTTAAGTTTCTGTTAAAATTGAAGTACTGTGATTAGAGGTCTGTTATTCTGCTGCAAGTAAGAATTTTATTGTTCTGTTGTCAGTAAATATGACAATTAAACACTCTTGACTCTTGGCACTTGATTCTTGACTCGTGACTCTGATTACAAGACTGTCAGGTGCTTATACCCTATCAATAGCAGCAGTTTCTTTACGTATCGGTCCCTGTTGTATTAATATGTATTTGAGGGAGAAGCACATCCACCCCTCTACCTTGGAGGCTTCGGAAGTTCGGCATGTCCCTAACGACCCTCACCAACTTCTACAGAAACGCTTTAGAAAGTATTTTAACACAGCCCGATTTGGGAACAGCTCCATCCAAGGCCTCAACAAAAACTTGCAGAGAGTTGTGGCCGCAGTCCAGACCATCACGCAAACAACGTCCCTTCTACTGACTCAATCTACACTTCAAGCTGCCTCAGCAAGGCCACCAACATAATCAAGGGAAATGTGAGGATGAAGTATAATGGATCCAAGGTCGCGGAGGCAGAAGCTCCCAGAGTGCATGGCCTACAGGGAGTAGCCGCCGAGCTGGTCCCTGCTCGTCCCCTGAAGAGCAGGAGGATGGAGCTGGTGACGACACGGATGCAACCAGCGAGGAGCAAAGCCAGTAGGAGAGGAGAAGGAACCCCGCGGGGTCTGGCCAACCGTGCCCTCGATGTCAGCTGCGGGAGGCACCATCCTCCAAGGGAACAAAGGTGCACGGGCGAGGAGAGGGACGTCGGTTCACAGATCAGCCGCACGTCCAAGGGAAGGCAACAGCTCGATGCCCCGTAGTAGCCCGGGGCTTGCTCCTGGAACGGGCACCACTCATAATACCTAGAGCATGGATTGGACTCTGAAAATGGCGCCAAAACATGGCGCCTCTTGCACGCAAGATCTGTGGACTATTTCTGTACAATTTGCTCATCGAAGAATAGCTTAGGTACAGCAATATTCTACTGGAATGTTTGTAAGAAAATAATTTCACTGCGTGTTTGCACTTTGCAATGCGTCAATAAAGGTACTATTGAACCATTGAAGATTAAGTAAACCACTGAGACCTTTACAACCAAAATGGGAACACAAGAATCCCAACAGGTGTCTATCCTCCCTCACTGATATATCTATGGCATTGTCCAGAGCTTCAGAAAATATGGAAAATAAATGCATCTATACTTTGTGCAGTTTAAACTCAAAATAGATAAAGGTAATGCAAATGCATCCCAACAAATTACCCATTCCAAAGATGGGCAACTCAACAGCAGATGAGTGGAAAAGTAATGGACAAACTGGAGAACTTACAGCTTGGGCTTGACAGCGAGGGGTGGCGGTTCCTTTATGGGTGAGAGTAGTGGGACGATGGGCTGCGTGGGATGTCCATAGCTTGGTCCGTTGAGCTCTTGCCTGGATGATGTGCCGTTGTGCTTATGGTCGGCTGAGTTCAGCTCCAGATGGAAGGCAGCCACGCTTGGTTTGATCTCAAGGCTGTTCACTTGGACAGGGTCCACTATCCTCTTGGGAGGCAGTTCCAGAGAACTAATTTCAGTCTGAGGAGATGGGCTGAGATGGTTCATGACGCCATTTCCATTATTTGAGGAAACATCAATTCCTGTGCAAAGAGTGAGAGAGAAAGGTTTCAGGAATAAATCATCTCTTTAGTCATTGGGTGCACATCTTAGTGGTGAAGGTAGCCTTACAGCGCCAGAGACCCAGGTTCGATCCTGACTACCGGTGCTGTCTGTACAGAGTGTGTACGTTCTCCTTTTGACTGCGGACAGCGTGGGTTTTCTCCAGGTACTCCGCTCTCCTCCCACATTCGAAAGAAGTGCAAGTTTATAGGTTAATTGGCTTTGGTAAATTTGTAAATTGTCCCTAGTGTGTAGGATAGTGCTAGTGTGCGGGGTGATTGTTGGTTGGCACGGACTCGGAGATGAAGAGCCTGTTTCCACGCTGTAACTCTAAAGTCTGAAGTACAAAGTCTAAGGTTGCTTCTAAAAAATTGTAAGTCAAGGGATATGGACAAAACCTCCACCTCCATCCCTAGCTGCATGTTCCATGCATTCACCATGTAAAACAAATGCCCTGCACATTTCCTTTAAGCATTGCTACTCTCACCTTAGAGCTCTGCCCTCCAGTATTTGACATTTCCATCCTGGGAAAAAGGCTATGTGTCTACCCTATCTAAGCCTCTCTTGATTTTACAATTTAATCAGTTCCTCTAACCCAGTGATGAGCATCACTTCTCGCCCACAGGAGGAGTGGACACATTCCATCATCCCGGGGGGACACCTGGGTTTTTACACAAGACTGTGGTAGAGGCAGGCTGCCAGGGGGAATTCTTCAGTTTACCACCACAGGAGTCGCGTGCTACCACAGACAAGTCTGTTCTCTCAAACCCAGTGCTAGCCTGCCAATAAATGGATGGCATGCGCTCAAGGGAAATACTTTCCATGGAAATCTTCCTCCCTGCAACTAGTAAAAAAATAAAATGGAATAATTATCTTCTAGCGTGAGTGGTACTTCAAAGAGCTCAGCCTGATAATGTTCAGTGTGAGCTGAAATTCCCCTGGCATCAAGACAACAGTACATGTTTTATAGAGTTCTGAGCCCTTGAATTAATACTTTGGCAAGGCTAGGTGACGACTTGGGATGGTGGCGAGAAAGATAGTGGTGTTTAAGAGATTTCCAGATAGGCATCTGGATATGCAGGCAATGCCATAGACAAAGAATGATAGTCATACAGTGTGGAAACAGGACCTTTGGCCCAGTTTGCCCACGTTAGCATCTACACTAGTCCCACCTGCCTGCATTTGGCCCATTTCCCTCTAAACCTATCCTACCCATGTACCTGTCTAAATATTTATTAAACATTGAGTTAGTACCTGCCTCAACTACCTCCTCCGGCAGCTTGTTCCAAATACCAACCATCTTTTGTGTAAAAAAGTTGCTCCTCAGGTTCCTATAAATTCTTTCCCCCCTCACCTTAACCCTTGTCCTCTGGTTCTCGATTCCCCTACTCTAAGTAAAAGATTGTGTGCATGTATCCTATATTTTCCTCTCATTATCTTATTCACCTCTATAAGATCACCCCTTATTCTCCTGTGCTCCACGGAATAAAGTCCTAGTCTGCTGAACCTCTCCCGATAGCTCAGGCCCTCAAATCCTGATTTTAGGATTTGGTGGAATATGGATCACAGGGAGACAGAGGAGTTTAACTCGGCATTATGTTTAGCATGGACATTGTGGGCCGAAGGATCTGATCCCCTGCTTTACTGTTCTGTGTTCAATGTTCATTACATTATGGTTGCACAAGCTGAAGGTTCTCTCCTGGTCATTTCCACATGGCATTCCTAAGTGGCTGTGAACTTTAATATTGGGAAGTCGCCCAGTTTTTTCTGCACCATTTTGGCAACGATCTGAGGGAGGGTGTTGGGAGAGAGGAAAAGGTGAGGATGGTGAGGAAATCCTGGGAATGCAGAAGGTAACTCCTCGCAGTGGAATTGTTATGTCGGGTCTGCTGATCACATGTGACGTATTGTACGGGACTCTTCCCAATCTGGGTGAGGCACAGTTGCTCCTCCCTGCCAATCCTTTTCCTCAAAAACAAGACATTCATCCTGCCATTCTTGGGCAAATCCAGGGAACTTGCCTTGCATAGAGGAGCCAGACAATGATTCAGAATTATAGTTAATGAGGTGAATATCCAGTAGATAAGGAATGAGATTTACCTAAGCCTAAGTAAACAAATAGTTTCTGGGTGTGTTGGTGTAGTGAAAGCACAACCAGTCTCATTAACTCTTGACACAGGTTTGGCCTCAGACGCAACAAACCTATAGTTTAGTCTTAAGAAGGGTCTCGACCCGAAACATCACCCATTCCTTCTCTCCAGAGATGCTGCTTGTCCCGCTCAGTTACTCCAGCATTTTGTGTCTATCTGTAGAGTTTAACTTGGCATCATATTCGGCATGGTCATTGTGGGCCAAAGGCCTGTTACTGTGCTGTACTGTCCAATGTTCTGTGTATGTTCTAAACCCTTCAGTTTCAACCCTTCAGATTGATATAGTCCAATTTAGTTTAGTTTAATTTAGTTTAGAGATACAGTGTGGAAACAGGTCCTTTGGCCCACCGAGTCCTGCCAATCACCCATTCACACTAGTTCTCTGTTATCCCACTTTTGCATCCAACACACTAGGGGCAATCTACAGAAGATAATTAACCTACAACCCTGTACATCTTTGGAATGTTGGAGGAAAGCAGAGCACCCGGACAAAATCCATGTGGTCACAGGGAGAAGGTACAAACTCCATACAGGGTTGAACCCAGGTCTCTGGCACTGTGAGGTAGAGCTGTACTGTTGCGCCACTGTGCTGTCATGGCAACATGCAGCATGGAAACAGGCTCTCCGCCTCACTGAGTCTATGCCAACCATCAACACCCATTTGCACTAATCCTACATTAAGCCCAATTTTTATTCGCCTGACATTCCCATCAATTCTAGCACAATCCTACATACTCGGGACAATTTGAGAGAGATGATCCCAGATTGTGACACCAGCCAACTGAGGGATAAGAGAGGGACTATCTGATCCGCGGGGAAGGTTTAACTAGTAGTCGCATCCATAGTATCTTTGTTCTTCTGCACCACGGTTCACACGGATACTATGTAAGCTCTGTGCCTGAATAAAACTTTTAAAACGTTACCACTGGACTCGGATTTGGAGAATCATTGAGAATCGAATGATCTAACAGCTACAGGCCAGATAGATGGTGAGATTAACAGACAGAAAGATAGAGATGTAGGCAGATAGACAGAGGGTGAATTTGGCAATTTACTTTGGTTTATTGGCACGTGTACAGTGAAAATGTTGTGTGCTATCCAGTCAGCGGAAAGACTATACATGATTACAATCGAGCTGGCCACAGTGTACAGATACAGGATCAAGGGAATAACGTTAATTGCAAGATAAAGTCCAGTAAAGTCCGATTAATGATAGTCCAAGGGTCACCAATGAGGAAGATGGTAGCTGAAGACTGCTCTCTAGTTATTGGTAGGACGATTCAGTTACCTGATAACAGCTGGGGAGAAACTGTCCCTTAATCTGGAGGTGTGCGTTTTCACACTTCTGTACCTCTTGCCTGATGCGAGAGGGGAGAAGAGCGGTCACCGGGGTGTGACTCGTCCATGATTATGCTGGTGGCCTTCACAAGGCAATGTGGTGAAGTCATTAAAAAATAGACAGGCAGACAGATAGATGGCAAAATTAATAGGATATAGAGGAAGTAGATAAACAGAAGGATAGTGAGATGATCGGAAAGACAAAGAGGTAGTCATGAAGATAGATGGTGAGGACTTCTCTCTAGTTGTTGGTAGGATGGTTCAGTTGCCTGATAACAGCTGGGAACAAACTGTCCCTGAATCTGGAGGGGTGCGTTTTCAGAGGTAGACATGCCATCAGATAGATAATTAGTAGACTCATGGACAGACTGACAGTGGATGGATGAACCAACAGACAGATGGATAGACTAATAGATGGATGCGGCATTAAATATTAATTGAGTTGTTACTATTCTGGAAGCTCATCTCAGAAGAAATGTACCTCTCATGTACCTTCTCATCTTTTTTAAACACCTGCACCATTTGCCCACCCCTCTGAATACTCACTCACTGATTTTTAGGGTTTAGAGTTTAGAGTTACAGCGTGGAAACATTCCTTCAGCCTACCAAGTCCATGCCAACCATCAATCACCCATAAACTAGCTCTATTCTACAGACTTGGGACCATTCACAGAAAGAAGCCAATTAACCCACAAACCTGTACCTTTGGAGTGTGGCAGAAAACCAGAGCACCCAGAGAAAACCCACGGCGTCACAGGGAGAATGTGCAAACTCCGCACAGATAGCACCCGTAGTCAGGATTGAACCCGGGTCTCTGGCACTGCAAGGCAGCAACTCTACCACTGCGCCACCGTGTTGCATGACAGGAGCCCATCAGTCGTGAGCAGTGGTTGTGAACGTATTTTCAGCACTTTGAGGAGGATAGCTTCCTCTTTCCCCTGTTGCCCCATCTCCTTTTACCGCTGGCACCTACCTGGACACAGCGTGAGGTCAGCACTGCAGGACACAGAGCCAAAGGGATTGGTGACTATGCAAGTAAATGTTCCAGCATCTTCCGCAAAGGTTTCCGCAATCATGAGGGTGCAGATCTCTTCGGCTGAAACAGTTAAGAGAATATATTTCAGTACAACTTCCAGATAACATTGTACAACCTGTGAATGGATAGAACAAGTGCTGGAGTAACTCAGAGGGTCAGACAGCTTCTCAAAAGAACATGGATCGAGGATGTTTTGTCTGACTTATTCAGTCTGAAGAATGGTCTCGACCTAACGTCACCTATTCATAAATAGACAAAAACTGCTGGGTATTGGCATAGCTGAAGAGGCAATAGCCCAGCTGGCAGTGACTGGCACAGCTAGATGAACATTGGCACAGCTGAAAGGGATATTGACAAAGCTGGAGGAAAGATTGTTACAACTGGGGTGACTGGTACAACTGGGAGATATTGGAACAGCTGGCAGTGGCATTGGCACAACTGAGAATGACACGCACAGCTGGAGGTGACATTGGCACAGCTGAACGTAATGCTGGCACAACTGAGGAGTCATCGCAACTCATGCAGGCATGGTGGAACAGCATAGAATTGCTGCCTTACAGCACCAGAGACCCGGGTTCGATTTCGACTACGGGTCTGTCTGTATGGTGTGTGTTCTCTCCGTGGCTATGTGGGTTTTCTCCGGGCACTCTGGTTTCATCCCAAGTGCCAAAGATGTGCAGGCTTGTAGGTTAATTGGCTTCTGTAAATGCTCCCTAGTGCATCGGATAGAACTAGTGTATCTGGTGACCATTGGTCAGCATGGACTCGATGGGCCAAAGGGCCTATATTTCCCACTATCTCTAAACTGGGTGATATTGGCACAGCTGGGGTGAATTTGGCACAGCTGGACAATCTAAGTAGTTTTGTTGGTATCATTGCGGAGATTTGTTTGACACCTGAATGTAAATTCCTCTGCTACCATCAGTGGGACTTAAGGTCACCTCTCTGGATCACTGGCCCAGTTACCTGGCTGCTGAACCAGTCAAATAAGCACTAAGCTGCTGAACCCAACATAACGGCTCTAGTATATTAAACAATATTTCCAAAATAAAAACAGAAAATGCTGTAAATACCAAGGAGGTGAGTCCGCATTCATGGAGAGAAACATGCAACGTTCCAAGTCAACAAACCTCAACTGGAGATTACAAAGCAAATGCGATGAGCCATTGACTTGAAACATGAACTGTATTTCTATCTCCATCGCCACTACCTGCCCTACTGAGCATTTCCTATCTTATCGGTTTTTACTTCAGATGTCCTGCATCTGCAGTGTTCTACTTCCACAATTCAGCTCTGTTGACTGCAAGGGGAGCATATGTGAGCCCCAGTTTGAATATTTGAAGGGGCTACTCCTTGCCTTCTCGCTCCAGTTTAGTCCCACCATCCTTATCTTTGGGCACCCAGTTGATAGACAATAGACATTAGACAATAGACAATAGGTGCAGGAGTAGGCCATTTGGCCCTTCGAGCCAGCACCGCCATTCAATGTGATCATGGCTGATCATCCCCAATCAGTACCCCGTTCCTGCCTTTCCCCATATCCCATGACTGCTATTTTTAAGAGCCCTAGCTAGCTCTCTCTTGAAAGCATCCAGAGAACCCTCTGAGGCAGAGAATTCCACAGTCTCACCACTGTGAGAAAAAGTGTTTCCTCATCTCCGTTCTAAATGGCTTCCTCCTTATTCTTAAACTGTGGCCCCTGGTTCTGGAATCCCCCAACGTCGGGAACATGTTTCCTGCCTCTAGTGTGTCCAAGCCCTTAACAATCTTATATGTTTCAATAAGATATCCTCTCATCCTTCCATAGGGAAGTGAGTAGATCAGAAGATGCCCTGGTTGGGTTCCTCCTGGGCCTGGCCAAGCTGGCCATTTGTGGGTCATGGCGCCAGGCAGACCAGGGCTCCGGCTGAGCTGACTGCCGGCTGCTTTTCCGGGGTTACAGCCATGTCTGGGTGTCCCTTGAAAAATAAAACGCGGTGTCCATGGGCACCGTGGAGAAGTTCCGAGAACTCAGGGCACGACGAGGGATTTACTGTATCCTGGATCAGGATTGTAATACAGTAATTTTATGTTTAGCAGTAAGAATACTTGACGATTTATGATGGTGGGTGTTTGTGATTGTTTGTTGTGTAAATATTATTGTAAATAATTGAATATATTTAATTTTGTAAACAGAACGTGAGGCCAAATGTTGGGAGCGCAGTGTAGAGTGCGGTTGGTTCTACTGAGGGGAGACATATAAATCCTCAAACCTTCACCCACTCCAGGATATTAGTTGTCGTCACTCCCCGGCTACTCACCGGGATCGAGCGTTGTCCGAGGCTCTGGGGAGGTCACACAAGGAGCACGTCACATGGAATAGAGAAACAAGAACAGTAACTACATCAGCTTGCATTCAACACTCAATGGTTCAGTGTCAGCTTTGTGAGGTTTTGCTGATCTCATCATCAATTGTGGAGACAAAATGTTGCTCGCTTTGAGAAATGTTTCTTCGCCCAACTTTCTGTTTAAACTCACTGGTATTTATTCTTAAAGTACTAACCAATGTCTCTTAGTCCCCCTCTCTCAGTGGGATATCTATACTTTGGGCAGTGTCTCTCACTCCTCCTCTCTCAGTGGGATATCTATACTTTGGGAAGTATATCTCACTCCTCCTCTCTCAGTGGGATATCTATACATTAGTGTCTCTCGGTCCCTCTCTCTCTGGGGAATATCTGTACATTGACCAGTGTATCTTGGGTCCATCTTTCTTGGGCGGGTTATCCGTATACTAACTCGATGGGCCGAAAGGCCTGTTTTTACGCTGTATCTCTAAAATCTAACGTCGGGTGCTCTGGCTTCCTCTCACATTTCAAAGACATGGAGGTTACTTGGTGGCTGTAAGTTACCTGTAGTGAGTGAGTGCAGCCAGCGGTAGAATCTGGGGGTAATCGGTGCAAATGTGGGGAGAATAGAACAGAGCGAGTTTAATTTGTTGCTGTTTCAATGTTGAATGATTCTATGCCTATGACTCCATCTCTGTAAATCAGCATGACTTGAAGAAACTCAATATTGGGCGGCACAGTATCGCAGCCGACAGAGCTGCTGCCTGACAGTGCCAGAGACCGTGACCTTGGGTGCTGTCAGTGTGGAGTTTGCACATTCTCCATGTGATCCTGTGAGTTTTCTCCGGGTGCTCCGGTTCCCCCCTACTTCCCAAAGATGTGGGGGTTTGTAAGTTAATTGACCACTGTAAATTGCCCCGAGTGTGTAGCTAAGGGGCACTTGCCGAGGCAGCATGAAGTGTAGATGGAGTCAATGGAAGAGAGGTTGGTTTGTGTGATGGTGAGTGAAACTTGACTTGAACGGATGGCGTTCCTATTGAATTTCCTCCATTTGAGGGATGGCGGAGGTAGGGGGCAGGGGGACGTGGGAATACGTCAGGAATGCTTCTTGATTCGAATGGAAATTCCCAGTCTCGATACGGTGGTGTGCATTACTTTTCTGAAGGATTCGGAAATCTGGCGAGTCTTCGATTTCTGTTCCTTGCCTCTGCCATTGGACTTTAAGAGGAGGTGAGCCTTTCACCCGACATTCCAGAACCACGACCTGACCGTCTGATGCATTGATGTCTTGTAGGACCTGATGGGAGACAAGGGTTTATTGTTAATGTTCACCTCACCGCTCGTTGAGTCATGTTTAGTTTGGTTTAGTTTCGAGATGCAGCGCAGAAACAGGCCCTTCGGCCCACCGGGTCCGCGCTGACCAACAATGACCCCGTACACTAGCACTATCTGACACAGTGGGGACACTTTACAATTTTTACCAAAGCCAATTAACCTACAAACCTGTACGTCTTTGGAGTGTGGGAAGAAACCAGAGCACCAGGGGAAAACGCACGTGGTCACGGGGAGAATTTACAAACTCTATATTACAGCACCTGTAGTCAAGATCGAACCCGGGTCTCTGGCATTGTAAAGCAGCAACTCTATTGCTGCGCCACCGTGCCACCCCTAAGTCACAGCTCCTGTTCAAAAGTTATAGGAGCAGAATTAAGCTATTTAGCCCATTGATTGGCTCCACCATTCAATCATGGCTGATCTATCTTTCCCTCTCAACCCCATTGTCCTGACCTCTCTCCAAAACCTTTCACACCTTTGCCCCCACCAAGCAAGAACCTATCAATCACCGCTTTAAAAATACCCAATAACTTGGCTTCACAGCCGTCTGTGGCTATAAATTCCACAGATTCACCTCTTCTCTCCAGACTTTAATCAGACGTTATTGGACTTTATCTTGAACTAAACATTATTCCCTTTATCTTTGATCTGTACACTGTGGATGGCTTGATTGTTATCATGTATTGTCTATTTGCTGACTGGATAGCACGCAACAAAAAAGCTTTTCACCGTACCCCCGTACACATGATAATAATAAACTAAACAAAACTAAATCAAACTAAACCAACGCAAGATAAAGTAGTGGAAATAAAGAACTGCAGATGCTAGTTTATTCCAGATAGACACTAAATGCTAGAATAATCCAACGGATCAGGCAGAATCTTTGGAGAACAATAGGTGACATTTTGGGTCGGGACCCTTCCTCATACTGAATATGTTGTTCAGTCTGAAGAAGGATCCCGAACCAAAATGACACCCATCCTGTTTCTCCAGAAATGCTGCGTTGCTCCAGCTTTTTGTGTCTCTCTTCAATGCAAGATAAAGTCCAGTGAAGTCCAATAAACCTAAACCAAAATAAAATGCTGATCAAAGCATCGAAAGCTGACGGGATAGGCAATAGTCTTTGTGTGAAAGCAAAAGTAACTTTGAAACATAAAACAAACACTGGTTGAATAAGATCTGTGCAGATTCACATCACGAACGAGCAAGTGCAGGAAGCACAAGGTAAAGCTGACACCTCTGCAGTAGTGAAAGGTGCATGGGCACATTGCCAAGACAGGAACTAACACCCTGCCCTGGAATCCAAGCTGGGAACAATGGAGGGATTGTTCCGTAACTGCCGGAGTAACTCCGGAAGCAGCACATGGCTTTGTGTGTCTGCTTCACCCCTAAGCAGCTGTAATTATGATGATGATTATTATTATAGACTATTATTGATATTATCGCACTATTATTGTTCGTTTTTTATGTATACATATGTGTGTGTGTGTGCATATATATATATATATGTATATGTGAGTATGTGTATATATATATATATATATATATATACACACATACACTGAACTTTTTTATTCTCATTTAGTATATTGTTTACAGTGTACTATGTTTTCATATTCTGTTGTGCTGCTGAAAGTAAGAATTTCATTGTTCCATCTGGAACATATGACAATAAAACACTCTTGACTTTTGACTCCAGACTTGGTTTCCACCGACTCACTACTGTTTAGATCCACAGCATCCCAGTGGCTGTACAAACCACCTTGGACTCTTGCAGCAGGTACAACTTAAAAGATCTCCCTCCCCTTTCTGGAAGTGGATTCAGGATTTAAAATATTCATCAGCCCTGAATTGCAACCTGTGTGGATTTCTCCATTAACCCAGTCTTCCAAAACTAGGTCAGGCGCAACACACAAAGTACTGGAGTAAGTAACACAGAGGAGCGGAGGTGGGGAGGGGTGGGGGTGTGGCCAGGCAGTATTTGTGGGGGGAATGGTCAGAACCTGTAGAAGGGTCCCGACACAAAACATCATCTGCCCATTCCCTCCACAAATGCTGCCTGACCTGTTGAGATCCTCCAGCACTTTGTGTTTTGTGCAATATTCCAACACCTGCAATTCCTTGTGTCTGCAAGTCTGTTCTCCACTACAAGTGGCTGCACCTCAGATAGGTTTGTTCTCTCTCTCTCTCTCTCTTTCCCTGCTTCTTCTTTCTTTATCTCCTTTTTGTTTTGTTGTCAGCTGTCATTTATATTTTTATTTTTGTTATTGTCTGTGCCCCTCTCTCTCTTTCTCTCTCTCTTTCTGCTTTTGTTCCCTACTCGCTCTTTCTTTCAGTTGTCATTTTTCTTTTCCTTTTTCTCACTTTCTATCCATCTTTCTCCCACTCTCTGTCTCTCATCTGTCATTGATCTTTTTTCTGAGAGACTTTCCATCCATCTTTAGCCCACTCTTAGCTTAGTTTAGGGATACGGCGTGGGAACAGGCCCTTAAGCCCATCGAGCAAAGGGCAACCATCAATCACCCATTCACACTAGTTCTTTGTTATCCCACTTTCTCATCCACTTCCTACACACTAGGGGCAATTTTACAGAGGCCAATTAACCTACAAACATTTGGCTCATTCTCTGTCGATCTCTTCGCTTCCTCTTTCCTGTATTGACTCTCCCTGCGTGCTTAACCTCGCGCAGAAGTGAGGCACCGAGCTCTGGCTCATCACCTGAGTGATTGGTGGGTGGCAGCTGCAATGAGGGTCATAGGTCGAAGGCCTCCCTCCCTCCTGGCCCTGCTGACTCTGGGCAAACCAGCCCACAACCGACACTGAGGGATTGTCTGAGACTTTGGCCAGGCAATTCTCTTCAAACAAATTGTAAAAGACTGACCTTTGTAAAAACAGGAGAGGAAACTCCATCCTGGACCGGTAAACACGGTGGGGGACTCTGGATCTTAAAATGAACACAAGCAAAAATGAATACCAATTTGAATGCCAAATTCACACTATTGCTTTTGTCAGAGATAATCTTTAGTTTTACAATTGCAGTTAATGCAGGAATTACTCATCGTCCGGTTACACCAGTCAATAGGAATAAGTAGAGTTGCTGCCTCACAGCACCAGATACCCAGGTTCAATCCTGACCCTGTGTGGCGTCTGTGTGGAGTTTGCACGTTCTCCCACGTGGATTTTCCGGGTGCTCCGATTTTCTCCCACATCCCTGAGATGTGCAGGTCAGTAGGCTGTTTGATTGCTGTAAATAGCCCATAGTGTGTGCGTGAATGGTAGAACCAGAGCGGAGAACAGGTTAGATAGAAAATTGAGAAATTTCTTGTTGGATTAGATTGATATTCTTTTGAGTCAGGAGAATGAGGGAAGAATGAGGGTTACCCTTTTGTCACCTATTTATTTCTGGTCTTTGTCCACCCATCTTATCAACTCACCCCCCCCCCCCCCCTCCCCCCACCTGTATCCACCTATCACTGCCAGGCTCTGTACTGCCCCCTCATCTTTTCCAGCCTTCTCTCCCCCACCAATGACATTCCCAATGCGAAACATCATCTATCCATGTCCTGCAGTAATGCTACCTGACCCGCTGAGTTACTCCAGCAGTTTGTGATTTATTTGGTAAACCATCATCTGCTGTTCCTTGTGTCTCCAATTCTGTAAACTGGTCCCTCTGATCCTCTTTCAGCGGGCAGCACAGCTTGAGTGGAATTTGAACTGACAACCTTCTAAATTAGAAACAAGGAAATGCTGATACTAGTTTCCAAGAAAAGATGCAAAGTGCTGGTGTAACTCAGCAGGTCAGGCAGCATGTCTGGGGAACATGGATAAGTGACGTTTCGGGTCAGGACCCTTCTCAATCTAAAGAAAGGTTCTGATTTGAAAAGTCACCTATCCATGTTATCCAGAGATGCTGCCTGCCTTACTGAGTTACGCCAGCACATTGTGTCTAACCTTCTAAATTAGTTGTACCATAGCCATATGTACAAACTCCATACAGACATCACCCGAGGTCAGGGTCGAACCCGGCTCTCTGGCGATGTGAAGCAGCTCTACTAGCTTATCTGTAGACTTTAAATCATGGGGAAGATGCCAAGATGGCGGCCAAGCCAAGCGACTCACTGCGTGCTGCACTCATAAGTGGATCTACAATCATTCATTACACTCTTCTAAACCTCTACTCCAACAGCAATATTTCTTACGACTTTATCTTGCACTAAACGCTATTCCCATTATCCTGTATCTGTACACTGCAGACGACTTGATTGTAATCATGTATAGTCTTTCTGCTGACTGGACAGAACACAACAAAAATGCTTTCCACTGTACCTCGATGCAAATGATAATATATTAAACTAAACGAAACTAAACTAAACTATGTCTGTAAGGAAACACAAAGAACTGCAGATGCTAGTTCATACAAAGAAAGACAAAGTGCTGGAGTAACTCTGGAGTAACCATTGTCTTATTTTACGTTAGACTTTGGAGATACTGCATGAAAACAAGCCCTTCAGCCTACCGAGTCTGTGCCGGCCAGCAATTGCCCTGTACGCTACATTATCCTACACACTTGCGATCATTTATACGAAAGAACTGCAGATGCTGGTTTAAATCGAAGGTAGACACAAAATGCTGGAGTAACTCAGCGGGTCAGGCAGCAACTCTGGTGAAATAATTTATATTTTTACCGAAGCCAATTAAACTACAAATAGTCACGTCTTTGGAATGTGGGAGGAAACCAGAGCACCAGGAGAAAACCCACGCCGTCACAGAGAGAACGTAAAACTCCATACTGGCAGCATCTGCGGTCAGTAACACTACCGCTGTGCCCCTTCCACGTTTGGTGCGGATTGTAAAACACACAAGAGAGGTGTTAGTTATCAGGCAGATGCCATGATTAGATGCATGATCGTGCTTGCTTATCGTTGCTTATCGTACCTGGGGAGCCGGGATGGAAATGGATTGGACCAGAGTAGAGCGGACCTGTTGGACATCAGGACCACCCGCTGTCTTCTTTGAGTGAGGGGATCCTATCGTCAAGGACACTGAGGTTGTCTTCTTTTGGGACCTTGGGTTCAGGAAGGGAAAGAGAGAAATATATATTGATTACAGAACTGCCGCATTAGCAGGTAAAGCATGTCAAAGCATTCTTGTTTAGACATACAGCATGAAAATAGGCCCTTCGGCCCACCGAGTCCACACCGACCATCAATCACCCATACACCAATTTTATGTTTTCCCACTTTCGCATCCACTCCCTCCACACTAGGAGCGATATACAAAGGCCAATTAACATACAACCTGCATGTCTTTACGATGTGGAAGAAAAACGGAAGAAACGCACACGGTCAAAGGGAGAACATACAAACTCCCTACAGACAGCATCAATAGTCAGGATCGAACCCAGGTCTATGGTGTTATGAGGCCACAGCTCTACCACTGCGCCACTGTGTAGAGTTACAGCATGGAAACAGGTCCATCAGCCCACCGAGTCCTTACCGACCATCTGTTCACGCTAGTTCTAAGTTATCCAACTTTTACATCCATTCCCTACACACCAGGGGCAATTTACTGAGGCCGACTAACTTACAAACCCACACGTCATTGGGATGTGGGAGGAAACTGGAGGATTCTGAGGAACCCCATGCAGTCACTGGGAGAATGTGCAAACTCGACGCAGGCAGCGCCTGAGATTGGGGTAAATGGTGAGTTTAGAGATACAGTATAGAAACATGCCCTTCAACCCAACCAACGATCATTAGTTCTATCCTACACATACTAGGGACAATTTACAAAGGCCAAGTAGCCTACAAACCTGCACCGGAGCATCTGGAAAAAATTTATAGAGGTGATCTTATAGAGGTGTATAAGATCATGAAGAGAATAGATAGGGTGAATACACAGAGTCTTTTACCCAGAGTAGGGGAATCAAGAAACAGAAGACATAGGTTTTAAGTGAGGCGGGGAAGATTTACTAGGAACCTGAGGAGCAATTATTTTACACAAAGGGTGTTAGGTATATGGAACGAGCTGCCAGAGGAGGTACTATTATAACATTTAAAAAACACATGGACGCAGGCAGGTGGGACTAGATGGGGCATGTTGGTTGGTGTGGGCAAGTTGGGCTGAAGGGCCTCTTTCGACGCTGTATGACTGTGAGGTAAAGAGATAAGGACAGAAGAGGCATAAAATGTATAATGGAAATCTATGATTAGACAGACAGTTACAGGTGGTACAACCAAGGGAAGCACAGTGGAGCAGCGGTAGAGTTGCTTCTTTACAAAATAATAAATCAGGGAAGGTAGTGCATCCGTGGATAACAAGGGAAATCAGGGATAGTATCAAAGCGAAGGATGATGCATACAAATTAGCCAGAAAAAGCAGCATACCAGAGGACTGGGAGAAATTCAGAGACCAGCAGAGGAGGACAAAGGGCTTAATTAGGAAAGGAAAAATAGATTATGAAAGAAAACTGGCAGGGAACATAAAAACTGACTGCAAAAGTTTTTATAGATATGTGAAAAGAAAGAGATTAGTTAATACAAATGTAGGTCCCTTGCAGTCAGAAACAGGTGAGTTGATCATGGGGAACAAGGATATGGCGGACCAATTGAATAACTACTTTGGTTCCGTCTTCACTAAGGAAGACATACATAATCTGCCGGAAATAGCAGGGGACCGCGGGTCAAAGGAGTTGGAGGAATTGAGTGAAATCCAGGTTAGCAGGGAAGTGGTGTTGGGTAAATTGAATGGATTAAAGGCCGATAAATCCCCAGGGCCAGATAGGCTGCATCCCAGAGTACTTAAGGAAGTAGCTCCAGAAATAGTGGATGCATTAGTAATAATCTTTCAAAACTCTTTAGATTCTGGAGTAGTTTCTGAGGATTGGCGGGTAGCAAACGTAACCCCACTTTTTAAGAAGGGAGGGAGAGAGAAAACGGGGAATTACAGACCAGTTAGTCTAACATCGGTAGTGGGGAAACTGCTAGAGTCAGTTATTAAAGATGGGATAGCAGCACATTTGGAAAGTGGTGAAATAATTGGACAAAGTCAGCATGGATTTACGAAAGGTAAATCATGTCTGACGAATCTTATAGAATTTTTCGAGGATGTAACTAGTAGCGTGGATAGGGGAGAACCAGTGGATGTGGTGTATCTGGACTTCCAGAAGGCTTTCGACAAGGTCCCACATAAGAGATTAGTATACAAACTTAAAGCACACGGCATTGGGGGTTCAGTATTGATGTGGATAGAGAACTGGCTGGCAAACAGGAAGCAAAGAGTAGGAGTAAACGGGTCCTTTTCACAATGGCGGGCAGTGACTAGTGGGGTACCGCAAGGCTCAGTGCTGGGACCCCAGCTATTTACAATATATATTAATGATCTGGATGAGGGAATTGAAGGCAATATCTCCAAGTTTGCGGATGACACTAAGCTGGGGGGCAGTGTTAGCTGTGTGGAGGATGCTAGGAGACTGCAAGGTGACTTGGATAGGCTGGGTGAGTGGGCAAATGTTTGGCAGATGCAGTATAATGTGGATAAATGTGAGGTTATCCATTTTGGTGGCAAAAGCAGGAAAGCAGACTATTATCTAAATGGTGGCCGATTAGGAAAAGGGGAGATGCAGCGAGACCTGGGTGTCATGGTACACCAGTCATTGAAAGTAGGCATGCAGGTGCAGCAGGCAGTGAAGAAAGCGAATGGTATGTTAGCTTTCATAGCAAAAGGATTTGAGTATAGGAGCAGGGAGGTTCTACTGCAGTTGTACAGGGTCTTGGTGAGACCACACCTGGAGTATTGCGTACAGTTTTGGTCTCCAAATCTGAGGAAGGACATTATTGCCATAGAGGGAGTGCAGAGAAGGTTCACCAGACTGATTCCTGGGATGTCAGGACTGTCTTATGAAGAAAGACTGGATAGACTTGGTTTATACTCTCTAGAATTTAGGAGATTGAGAGGGGATCTTATAGAAACTTACAAAATTCTTAAGGGGTTGGACAGGCTAGATACAGGAAGATTGTTCCCGATGTTGGGGAAGTCCAGGACAAGGGGTCACAGCTTAAGGATAAGAGGGAAATCGTTTAAAACCGAGATGAGAAAAACTTTTTTCACACAGAGAGTGGTGAATCTCTGGAACTCTCTGCCACAGAGGGTAGTTGAGGCCAGTTCATTGGCTATATTTAAGAGGGAGTTAGATGTGGCCCTTGTGGCTAAGGGGATCAGAGGGTATGGAGAGAGGGCAGGTACAGGATACTGAGTTGGATGATCAGCCATGATCATATTGAATGGTGGTGCAGGCTCGAAGGGCTGAATGGCCTACTCCTGCACCTAATTTCTATGTTTCTATGTTTACAGCGCCAGTGATACAGGTTCGATCCTGACTAATGGTGCTGTCTGTATGAAGTTTGTACATTCTCCCCATGACTGTTTGGGTTTCTCCGGGTGCTCCGGTTTCCTCCCACATTCCAAAGGCATGCAGGTTTGTCGGTTAATTGGCTTCGGTAAAATTTGTAAATTGTTCCTAGCGTGTAGGATGGTGCTGGTGTACAGGGTGATCGCTGGTTGGTGCGGACTCAGCTGGCCAAAAGGCCTGTTTTCATGCTGTATCTCTAAATTAAACTAAACTGGACTCCATTTCATATCTTGCACAGGAAACAGGAGCAAGATATCAGTTAGCGACCTCACACTGCAGTCGGCAAGCTGCTGACAAGTTCCACACCCCGTTGACAAGAGCCTAGACTCCAGAGCACCGTAGTAACAGGAACTCCTTCAGTGCCACCACTATGTCACATGTTGCTTAATATTTGGGAAGGGTGTGCCAGTGAAGTAACAATCCTGTCCGCGTGAACCAACCTGATTGTAGATTGAGTTAGTTAAGCTGCGGCTGCAACAACATTTTGGAACCTGAGGAGTAACCTTTTCAGTCGGTGAGTTTTTAAAAATAAATAATTGTATGATTTTACTGGGTTATATGCTCTACCTATTGAGTTTGACCTGATTTTACTTCAGAGTCACGTGAGTGACTACGTGAAGAACCCGCTTCCAACGCATGCGTGTCATATCGCTACACGCATTGCACGAGTCAACAGGAGGGGGGAGGACATCCCCCAGTAACGGGAGAAGATAAAAGGACCAGCAAAAGGCAGGTAAGGACTCTGCATTTTTAGTTTACACAAATGGACAGAGTAAAAAGGAAGCGGTCTGCTAAAAAGCTGCCCGAGAAACGCGTTGTAAACGTGGATGAACGGCAGAGACAGCAGCCGTCGGCTCTAGAGGCCTCGGTAGAGGAATCAGCTGTGCCAGAAATCATTCTGGCACCGACGAAACTTACTTCCCGGCCGGGAGGCAAAGTTCAAACTAAAACACACCATCTAGAAGAGCCCGACTTGGAGCAGCAGCGGGCGACCAGCCCGTATCAATATCGGACCAGGGCTGAACGGGTGCGGCAGACGGAACAAACCCGCTATGAGTGGCTGCATACGGAGCAGCCAGGAGAAACAGCTGACCGGGAACAGAAATGGACCGACAGTCAGGACCGGTGTGGCCAGCGGCGGGACGAGGAAAGCCCGCAAACCAGCACCCGTGAGTACCGGGGACGGGAACAGCGGGGATACAGAGCACACTGCTGAAAGGCTGCAGGAATGGGAGCAGCCAAAAATAGCAAGTGCAGCTCAACATAAAGACCGTCTAAAGGAGCTGCTGGAGGAGCTCCTTCACAGTGGCAGTCCCATGAATGTGGAGACTAGCCACAGTGGGCAGGCAAGCCCCATATGGGTACCCCGTGAGGGACCCCCTGAAATCTCGACCTCTTCGGAGGAGAGTGGGCAGGACCCTGATGGGCCAGACCCTGATCACACAGCTTCCCATGATCCTGAATCTGCAGAAAAACATACACTGCTGGACATGGTGGCTGATTACTACAAACCAAGTCAAACAGGGGCAGACTTGGATTCCAGGATGGCAGCCAGTATTAACTACATGTCTGGCCATCAACTCCAACAACAAATATTTACAGAGACACTGGCCAGACATCTGCCACCTGGTAACTGTGATGCATTACAAATCCCCAGTGTCAACCAATGCATTTGGAAGCATATGGGGAGGGACATCAGGAACCAGGACCTCAAAATCCAGAAAACCTTAAAGGGGCTTACGGCAGGGATCACAGCCTACACCCGCACCCTGGACAAAACAGAGCTAACTAAAGACCACCAAGACGCACTAGCTCTGTTTTGTAATGTACAATATGAGCTGAATAGCATGCGGAAGGCTGCTATTCAGCCGACACTAGATCCCAAATACGCAACAATTTGCAAACAAAGAGCCGTTAAAACCTCAACCCTTTTGTTTGGGCAAGACTTGTCCAAACAGGTCAAGAAACTGGACGAAGAAGCCAAGACAATGGGGCTCATCAAAGCCAGCATGAAGGCTTATTTTGGATCACGGTACCAGCCACATGTAAGACCGATAAGTGTGGCTCATACCAGTGGCACTGCCAGAAACCAATACAACCCACAGCAGCCTTTTTTAGGGTATGGCCAGGGACGGCCACCCTGGAAGATGCGGAAGCATCAACCTCCAGTACAACCTCGAACACAATCAATAAAAACAGAACCCCCCTTTTTCAAAAAACCAAGAAAATAATACAACCACCAGTAACCATGGAGGTACGTGGGTGGGGTTCTTTTGTAAAAAAGGGACCCACGACGGGGGGGGTGGGAGGTTGCAATACGACAGTTATGAATGGTGTAAAATCACTACAGACTCGTATATTCTAAGCAGTATTCAGGGTTATCTGATAGAATTTACTCATTCCAATAACCCCCCAGTACAACATACACCAGAAAGGCATTTCGTCCTTATAAAAAACGAACAATCTAAAGCCCACACGGAGCTACAACGATTGTATACAAAAGGTGTGATTGAGCATACTACTCATGAACAATTAAAATTTGTATCAAACATATTATTAAAAATAAAAAAGATGGGGGTTGCAGGATTATCATTGACCTTTCAACCCTAAACACATTTGTTCAATATGTTCATTTTAAGATGGATACCTTTATCACTGCTAAAGAATTAGTATCAGCTGGTTTCTATATGACAAGCATTGACTTAAAAGATGCATACTATACAGTACCCATCAGAGGGGAACACAAACGGTAGTTAAGTGTAAATTGATACCAGAAACTAATATGGATTATCTAGGATTCACCATTAACACGGTCAATATATTAGTAACTTTACCAATAGATAAAGCCGCAGCCCTACAGGAGGATTGCAGCGAGCTTCTTAAACACCAACAGACCCTCCATTAGAGGGTAGGCCGGATAATTGGGAAGATTGTGGCTACATTCCCGGCCACACATTTTGGGCCATTACATTATCAAAATTTGTAAAGAGCAAAAATTAGAGCACTCAAATTTAACAAAGGTCATTTTGATAGACCTATGGAGCTGCCTACGGAAGCTATAATTGAACTACAGTGGTGGGAACATAGCATTAGGTATTGCTCCAACCCCATCATTATTGACAACTCGTCTATGGTATTACAAAATGGTGTATCCAAAGAAACATTTGGATATCGGCAACATACCTACCAGGTAAGCTAAATTCAGTGGCAGACACCAGGTCACGCAAATTTAATGAAAACACGGAATGGATGTTAAATAAAAATGTATTTGCTGAAATTACAGCAAAATATGGTAGACCAGATATTGATATCTTTGCG
This sequence comes from Amblyraja radiata, assembly GCF_010909765.2. Classification (NCBI taxonomy): domain Eukaryota; kingdom Metazoa; phylum Chordata; class Chondrichthyes; order Rajiformes; family Rajidae; genus Amblyraja; species Amblyraja radiata. Next base: position 89,065,953 of record NC_045958.1, on the reverse strand, counting down.
TCCAGGTTGAATCACCAATTACCAAGGTATGTCTCCTGGAAACCAGACCCTGGGGCAGAAGCTACAGATGCTTTCTCACTGCATTGGGGGAAATGGCGTTTTTTATGCTTTCCCCCCATTCTGCCTCATCAACCGGGTACTAAGGAAAATTCAACAATATTCGGCATCTGGGATTATCATAGTACCCGATTGGCCTACTCAACCGTGGTATTCAGTCATACAGGGGATGGTGTTAGAACCATGTTCCATTATTGGACATAGCCCAAATTTATTAATTCATCCAGTAACGGGGGGGCGGGGGGGGGGGGGGGGGGGGGGGCAGTCACCCATGCCATAATACTATGGATTTGTTGATTTGTAGAGTCTGAAAGACCCACTACACGACATGGGGCTGTCAGACAGGACGATGAATCTCATCACATCCGCACAAAGACTGTCAACACGGAAGCAGTACCTCGGACACATCAAGAAATGGGGCATATGCTGCTTTGACAACAACCTCGACCAAAGGGCCAAGAACATTCCGGCCGTATTGGAATTCTTAACAAACCTCCATTATGACAAACGATTGGGCTACAGTGCCATCAATAGTGCCAGAAGTGCACTCTCCAATTACCTATCACAAGGAACGGAGCGGCACACGGTGGGAACGCACCCCCTGGTAACAAAACGTATGAGGGGCATATTCAATGCAAATCCCCCTAAAACCAGGTACTCCAAAATTTGGGATGTGGGTGTCGTTTTGAACATGCTGAGGAGCTGGTCGCCCATAACAGCATTATCACTTCAGAAACTGACCGTGAAGATGGTTATGCTCATGGCGTTAGTTTCTGCACAACGAGTCCAGTCATTAAGCAAACTGAGCCTGGACTCCTTGATCATCTCACCCGAGAAACTGGTGTTTGTCATACATGAGTTAATAAAACAAAACAGACCAGGCTCATCGGGTCAAGTGATTGAATTTATGGCATATCCATATGACAAACGTCTGTGTATAGCAAGACATATCCAATTAGACAACGCGGGGTCCTGCGACTCTGCCCGGCTCGGGAGCTGCGGACTCGGGAGCTGCGGACTCGGGAGCTGCGGACACGGGAGCTGCGGACACGGGAGCTGCTGCGGACACGGGAGCTGCTGCGGACTCGGGAGCTGCGGACTTCGGGAGCTGCGGACTCCGGCTGCGGGAGGCGGCTGATCAGGAGGTCCGGGCTGCTGAGGAGGAGGATGTTCACCGTTGGGGTTCGGCGTCGGCGTTCCACCAGCCCGGCGTGAGGGCCTGAACATCGGGCCGCCCGGGGTGGCGACTGCGGGTGCTAGGAAGGCCTCGACCACGAGTGAAAATCTGGGAAGAACGGAGGGGAGGCTGGCTGGACTATGGTGCCTTCCTCACCTTGGTGCCACTGTGTTATGTTGTGTCGTGGACTTTCAGTGTTTGTGCTTTTTTTTAAATTCTATTTTATTTTTAATATGTTTTATTATTTATTATTATTATTTATTTATTTTTATTTTTATGATACTGCCTGTAAGGGAAATTCATTTCGTTGTCTCTAACTGAGACAATGACAATAAATTTGAATACAATACAATACAATATACATGGAATATACTAAGAGCATTCGAGGGCAGGAAATGGCTCTGTTAATTTCTTACAAGAAACCGCACAAAAGGGTCACGACCCAAACTATCTCAAGGTGGGTCAAATGTGTCCTAAAGATGGCAGGAATAGACACTATTGTTTTTAAATCTCATTCCACCAGGGCTGCAGCAACATCCGCAGCAAAAATTCTGGAGGTACCCACGGACCAAATCCTCAGAATAGCAGGATGGTCATCCGAATGGACTTTCCAAAGGTTTTATAATAAACCAGTTTTGGAAAGCATTTTACGTTCAATATTATAATTTGCCCGAAGGGTTACAGGGCTATGATTTCAATTAATAAATTTATTTTCTCGTTATATCACACAAGTCTTTGTATAAGTGTGTCTAAAATTGCTAATGATACTCTCTCCCAATACCCAAGGCAGTTGTGAAGCATGGACTCGTTCCACGGCATGAGGTCACAGAGCTTTGAAATCTTCACGTAGTCACTCACGTGACTCCGAAGTAAAATAGTAAGATTAAACGAGAACTTACCAGTTTGAAGTTTGATCTGTATTTTATGAGGAGGAACGTTGAGGGAATACGTGCCCTCCGCTCCCACCCTCCTATGATCATATCAAAACTGGTATCTCTTTGATAATCTTACTATGTTAGGTCATTATAGTTTCTGTGACCTCACACCGCTGCTTTGAAGAATGACACGCATGCGTTGGAAGCGGGTTCTTCACGTATTCCCTCAACGTTCCTCCTCATAAAATACAGATCAAACTTCAAACTGGTAAGTTCTCGTTTAATCTTACTATTTTATTTATGTATAGTGTTATCTGATCTATTTGGGTAGCCTGCAAATCAAAACATTTCACTGTACATGTGACAATAAAGTATCGTTGAATCACTTTTAATGCTGGACTCTCTGTGGAGGTTGTGCACGCTTACAGAGTCTCGCACAATCACGAATGGCTATTGCACACTCAGACTTAACTCTTGCACAGTGGCTGCATGGTCAATGTACATTTCCCATGGGGTTCAGTTACACAGCGTAGGTTTCTTGCACGCCCACTGCTGCCGCACGCACTGCTGCACTCCCCCGCACACCTATGCGCAACCTGGGCAGCTGCATGAGACTAACGCATGCGCGGCTGGGCTCTTGCACACTAACGATCTCTGGCACTTACTGCGGCGTGCCGCCCGGTTGTGAGTGAAACATCTCTCCCTCGCCCTCGGAATCCGTGGATGATGCACCTGGAGAGAGGAGCAGAGTTAGAGGTACATCAAACTTTACTGTAAAGGAGCGGACGTGTTGCATCTCTGAATAGCGCCACCCTCAGTTATAGAATCATAGAGACCTAGGAAACGGAAATAGGCCTTACGGCCCATCTCGTTAATGCCAACCGAGATGCCCCATCTATTCTAGTTCCCACCTGCCCAATATTGTCCATGTCCATCTAAACCTTTCCTATCCATGTACCTGTCCAAATGTCTTTTAAATACTGTTGGAGCACCAGCCTCAACTACCACCTCTGGCAGCTCATTTCACTTAATTGCCCTTCTGGTTCCTATTAAATCTCTCTCCTCTCACCATAAATCTATGTTATCTGGTTCTTGACTCCCCAAGGGACATGTTTTACAGGGTAAGTACTTGAGAATGGGGTGTTTTGGTGGGAATGGATGAGTGAACCAAGGAGTTGCAGAGGGAGCAGACTCTGCAAAAGACAGAGGGGTGGCACAGTGGCGCAAAGGTAGACTTACAGCGCCAGAGACCCGGGTTCGATCCTGACTACGGGTGCTGTCTGTATGGAGTTCGTACATTCTCCCTGTGACCACATGGGTTTTCTCCGTGTGCTCCGGTTTCCTCCCACATTCCAAAGATGTGTGGGTTTGTAGGTTAAATGGCTTCTGTAAATTGTAATTTGTCCTTAGAGTGTAGGATTCTGTTTGTGTAGTGGGTGATCGCTCGTCTGCATGGACACGGTGGGCCAAAGGCCTGTTTCCGTGCTATATCTCTAAAGTCTAAAGGCAGAAAGGGATGTGACCAGCAGTGGGAACATGAAAGGTGGCGGAAAGGTCATAGAATCATGTATTGGATGCGGAACCTGGACACACTCTTGACACTTGTTTTATAAAGAGCTTACCTTCGACGTAAATCTCAGCAGACGTACTGTCAGTTCCAAAGCAGTTGGTGGTCGTACAGGCGTATCGACCCGTATCGTCCTCGAAGGCCTCCGCAATAGCTAACGTACAGAGATCGCCATCCTGGAATATCTGGATGTCAGGTGTGTTCTCCAACTTCCTCCCCTCACAGAACCATCTGAGGATTGGTCAACAAGGAAAAAAATGTTGTCGGTATTTATATGCTTTAGTTTTCAAACTGCCCCGATCTTGCTTCCAAGTAGGAAACCAAAGATCGCTGGCATTGTACCTGCAACTAAAGAGAAACTTTAGACTTTAGATATACATCTACATGGCAGCAACTCTACCAATGCACCACAGTGCTGCCCCTAACTTTGACGTCAACAACAATGGTCTTATGGTCATAAGTGATAGGAGCAGAATTAGGCCATTCGGCCTATCAAGTCTCCGCCATTTATTCATGGATGATCTATCTACCTGGTGGCGGCGCGACTCGTTGCAGCGGCTCCTACAGCCTGTCTGTCTTTTTTTATTTTTTGTCTAGTTAAATGTAGTGTTTGGTGTTTTTTAAATACTGGTTTTTAAATGTGTATATGTGGGGGGGCGGGGGGGGGAGGGGGAAACCGTTTAAAATCTCGTCCCTGTCCGGGAGACCCGACCTTTTCCCTGTCGGGTCTCCGTTGTCGTTGGGGCCTAGCACCGTGGAGCGGCCTCCAACCTGAACGACCTGGGGGCTCGGGAGACTGCGCTGCGGACTACTCACCATCGTGGGGCTGGCCGGCCTCGGAACGTGGGGAGCGGCGGTGACTCGCTGCTGCGACTCGACTCCTGGGGCTCGGAGGCTCCAGCAACGCAGCCGCAGGTCCGGTGGACTGGGACATCGGGAGCTCGCGGGTCCGGGGGGAGAGAGAGACCGCTTCCCGGAGCTCCCGCAACGCGACTTCTCCAGCCCGTGTCGCGGGGTTTGGAACGACCCGGAGCGGGGAAGTACATCACCCGGCACGGCTTCATGGCCGTGGGACATTACAGCGCCCGCCGGGGGCTCCAACTTCGAGACTTCTAGACCGGGAGCGGGGCCGTAAATCGCCCGGCACGGCCTAAAATGGCCGTGGGACTTATCATCAGCCGCCTGGGGCTTGGACATCGGGAGAGACATGGAGAGCAGGGGAGAGAAAATACTTTTGCCTTCCATCACAGTGGGTTCACTGTGATGGATGCTTGTGTGAACTTAATTGTGTGTATGTCTGTAGGACATTGTTTTTGTTTGTATGGCTGTGGAAACAAAATTTAGTTTGAGTCTCACTGGGGCTCAAATGACAATAAATTTGTATTGTATATTGTATAAAAATAAAAAATAAATCTCTCAAACCTAATTCCATTCTCCTGCCTTTTCCCCATAACCCCTGACACCCGTATAAATCAAGAATCTATCAATCTATGCCTTAAAAATATCCATTGACTTGGCCTCCACATCCTTCTGTGACAAAGAATTCCACAGATTCACCACCCTCTGACTAAGAAATTCTCCCTCATTCCTTCCTAAAGGAACGTCCTTTTATTCTGAGGCAATGACCTATAGTCCTAGACTCTCCCACTAGTGGAAACATCGTCTCCACATCCACTCTATCCCACAAACTCCTCTGGTGGAGTCTGCATGTTCCTCACATGAATGCATGCGTTTCCATCAGAAGATGTTTTGTTTAGTCTTATTTTAAAATACTGCATGGAAACAGGCCATTCGGCCCACGGAGTATACACCGACCATCGATCACCCATTCACACTAGTTCTATGTTATCCCATTTCTCATTTAGGCTGCTCCGGTTTCCTCCCACATCCGAAAGACATGCCTGTTTGTAGGTTAATTGGCCCTAGTGTGTAGGGAGTGAATGAGAAAGTGGGATAACATAGAATTAGTGTGAACGGGTGATCGATGGTCAGCGTGGACTTAGTGGGCCAAAGGGCTTATTTCCATACCACATATTTCAATCAAAAAATAACTAAAATACATTCAGGTGTAAAGGGGCTGTCCCACTGCGGCGACCTAATACGCGGGTTCAGAAGATTTTAGGAGTTGTCATGTAGAAGACCTCCTTCGACTATGTTGAAGACTAGCTTCGACTAGTTTCGGGAAAATTGGACACCGAATAGTGGAGAGTGAAGATGACCTCCTTCGATCTCCCTTCGACTATGTTGAAGAATATCTATGACTACCTTCGATTTGCTTACCTTCGACAACCCTCGATTACCTACGAATAACATGCCGACCTACTACGACCTACTTCAACTAAACCTACGAGTAAAAAAAAATATCGATTTTTTCCATGGCGGCCTTTTTTCAGCATGTTGAAAAATACGCCGCGACCTAGCTGAGGCCTCGAGTACGCGGGGACTACTCTCGAGCATGAAGGAGAGTTACAAAGGACTCCTAGGACCTCGTGTCGACCATGCTGCGAGTGTGAGTTGAGGGCAAACTCTTCTGAACTCACGGATTAGGTCGCCACAGTGAGACAGCCCCTTAAGCCTAGCCTGGAGAAGCTATGGGATAATGATGACTGCAGAAAAATCCCAAAGGTCAACATTCCCAATGAGTCAATCTTTCCACACCGTCAGTGGTGAGACCACCTGTTGTGGTACACTGATCCTTAAGTGACGCCTCTGTCTCTGTTTTACTACCATCATTAAACCTGTAACCTCCAGATCTGTCGGCTAAAGATAGAGGATTGGTCACTGGGCCAGGTGTTTTGGACAGTTCATTAAAATTGAGCCTTTTTAATGTTTTAAACGGAGGCTCTGTGAACATTTTTTGATAATGATTTCAATTCATCCAAGGTTTAGTTTATGCTTGTAGTGTGGCTAGAAAAATAGAGATAAGAGGAGGTGCTGGAAGCAGATATGATTGCAAAGTTTAAGAGGCATTTAGATGGACATAGGAACAGGCAGTGAATTCAGTGCATTCCCAGGGCAACGGTAAATGGAAATGAAGGGAGGATACAGTAAATGAGGAATTAGGGGAGGGCAACTATAATTGGGGACAGTAAAGGCATCAATGCCACATGTGCTCTCTTGGGACAATACCCCATGAGGTATCTGAGATCCTGTTACACTAGTGTCTGGTCATGGCAATAGCCAGGCAGTGGTCCTTCCACACGCACAGGCTTTGCAGTGGATGCACTCAGCTTCAATGCGTCCCTCAACACGTTCTGGAGAACATTGACTTCTATTAGGAGAAGATTGCATCTGGCAAAATGTACTGAGTGCCCCTGGTGTTTTGGAACGTGGTGGGAAAGTTGATGAAAATCAGCTGAGAATAGGTTCTGGGAAAGGTGAACGATATTATGGCATGACACAGTTTAGAATCCGTGGTTAGAAAATGGTCTCCTTCAATATAAAATCAAGAAAAGACGACAATCAGGCCATCTTTCTGGTTTCAGTGACAAAATAGTTCACCACACCATATTTGCACATTCTCTCTGTGGCCGCGCGGGTTTCCTTCAGGTGCTCCGGTTTCCTCCCACACACCAAAGACATGTGGGTTTGCAGGTTAATTTACCTTTGTAAATTTTTCCTAGTGTGTAGGGAGTGGATGAGAAAGTGGAATATAGAACTAGTGTGAATGGGTGATCGATGGTCGGCGTGGACTCAGTGGGCCGAAGGTTCTGTTTCTATGCTGTGGCTTTCAATCAATGAAAAGAACAGCATTAAGCATGTTGCAATATGATCTTGAGTGACCAAAAGGGTTCAGTCTAATATTATCTTCCTGCGGGATGGTAGGTTAATTGACCTCTGTAAATTGCCCCTAGTCTGTCGAGAGTGGATATGGGTGATTAATAATTGGTGTAGACCCAGTGCGCAGAAGGGCCTGTATCTTTCAATCTATCATAATGTAATGAAGGCAGGAGCCATGCCTGTTGCACAGGGCAATTCTCTCAAGAATAAAGATTCCGGTTTAGTTTAGTTTATTGCTACGTGTACCGAGGAACAGCAAAAAGCTTTTTTATTGCATGCTATCTGGTCAGTGGAAAGACAATACATGGTTACAATCAAGTTGTCCACAGTGCACAGATACAGGATAATGGGAATAATGTTCAGTGCAAGATAAAGTCTAGTACAATATGATTAAAGATTGTCTGAGGGTCCCCAATGAGGTAGATGGTAGCTCAGGACTGCACTCTAGTTGGTCATCAATTGCTGGAGTAACTCCGTGGGTCAGGCAGCATCTCTGGAAAACACGGATAGGCGACGTTTCGGGTCGTGACCCTACTTCAGACTGACTGATTCTTTCTATTCTTTATACAAACACACCCTACTCAGCATGGGAAGCAACCCTGGTTTCTTGTCTGAGCCGCATGTTATATCTTGCTTTCTTTCCTGCTGTGCTGACAGCTCCATTATTGTCTCGATCTCCTGCAGCTCTTGCCAAAAAAAACATTCAATGGAACACTAATCCTTGGCTGAGGTATCACTGAGCCCCTCCACAGGAGAATTTGGAGGAAAGCTCACTTTTTCACATATTAACTTCCAGATTTAGTTCGTAATTTCATAAATTATAGGGGCACAATTAGGATATTAAGCACATTAAGTCTACCCCGCCATTCAATCATGGCTGATCTATCTTTCCCTCTCAACCCCACTCTCCTGCCTTCTCCCCATAACCTTTGACACCCTTACTAATCAAGAATCTGTCAATCTTCGCTTTAAAAATACCCAATGACGGCCTCCATAGCCGTCTGTGGCAGAATTCCACAGATTTACCACACTCAGAATAAAGAAATTCCTTCTCATCTCTTTTCTAAAGGTACGTCCTTTTATTCTGAGGCTATGTTGCAAATTACAGACAGTCTCACCTGGTCCAGGAACACCACTGGGATTGTCAAACGGGCCCATCAGCGACTGCACTTCCTGAGGAAACTCAAACAGGCCTCACTCCCCACCAACATCCTCAGGACCTTCTACAGGGGCACGGTGGAGTCTGTACTCACGTACTGCATAAATACGTGGTACTCCAACTGCAACTGCTCAGACAGGAAGTCTCTGCAGAGCGTAGTGAGGGGAGCAGAGAGGATCATTGGCGTCTCCCTACCCTCGGTACAAGAACTGTTCCAGAGCCGTTGTCCGAAAAAAGCCCTGAGAATAGCTAAGGACAAACTGCACCCCCTCCACATACACCTGGATCTCCTGCCATCAGGCAAGAGATACCGTAGCATCAAAGCCCGGACTACAAGACTGCTAAACAGCTTCCTGCCACAGGCTGTGAGGCTGCTAAACAGTCACTCTGTACTCACAGTCACCTGATTCTGCGGCTTGGCATTTTAATGATTGGTTTTACTGTATTTTAATGTTGCTGTTTTACCTGCTTTTAACTATTTATACTGTTTCATCAGGGACTGGATTGTTTTTTATTGTTATTATGTGTGAAATGTTTTAAGTTTCATGTGCGATGCTCCGGTATTCCCGGGGAAACGTCTTCTCATTTTGCACTGTACAACTGTTGCTTTGCAAGATGACAATAAAGGTTGATTTGATTTACTTTGATGTCCTCTAGTCCTAGACTCTCCCACTAGTGGAAACATCCTATGCACATCCACTCTATCCAGGCCTTTCACTATTCGGTAAGTTTCAATGAGGTCTCCCTCATCCTTCTAAACTCCAGCGAGTACAGGCCCAGTCCCGTCAAACACTCATCATAGGTTAACCAAATCATCCCTGGGAGCATTCTTGTAAACCTCCTCTGGAACCTCCCCAAGGCCAGCACATCGCCCCGCAGATATGGGGCCCAAAGGAAAAAGGAAGCAGGAGAAGGCCATTCAGCCCCGGGTATGTCCCAACATTCAGTACGATCATGGCAAATCTGCCCCAGCCTTCAACTCCTTCTCTATGGTAGTTCCCCACAGTCCTCAGTTCCCCGCATAGAAACAAGAAACTGCTGGTTAATACACAAAAGGACATAAAGTACTGGGGTAACTCAGCGGGTCAGGCAGCATCTCTGGAGAACATGGATAGGTGCCGTTTTAGGTTGGCATCCTTGGTATTGATATGTATGAAGACCACCTTGCCCCCCTTCCCCTTTGTTTTTGAGAATGTTACCTGGATTAGGGATATTAGATACAGGGAGAGGTCCCTGCCTTTTGTTCCAAACATGTGCCTGTCCAAACCCCCCCCCCCCCTCACCTGTGTCCACCTATTATCTGCCACCTTTTGTCTTGCCTCTCCCCTCTTCCAGCTTTCTTCTCCCCTCCTCCCCCTCCTATCCCCACCACAATTAGTCTGAAGAAGGGTCGCGACCCGAAATGTCACCTACCCATGTTGTCCAGAGATGCTGCCTGACCCGCTGACTTACTCCAACACTTTGTGCCCTCAGTTCCCTGATCACAAATTTGTCTACCTTCATTTTAAATAGTTCCGGTCAAAGAATTCCAGAGGTTTACCACACTCTGAGAGAAGAATTTCCTGTGCACCTCAGGTTCCAATGACCACTCCATGATCCTGTAGCTATGAGTCTTTGTTTGAGACTCTCCTACCATCTTGAAGGTTGACCAAATTGTTGGAGAAACTCAGTGGGTTAGGCAGCATCTACGGAGCGAAGGAATGGGTGACGTTTCGGGTCGAGACCCTTCTTCAGACTGAAGTGGAAGTGGAAACATCTTGATATCTTATCCGTTATGCCCCTCCTAGTAAATTATATGATCAAACCTGATAGAAGTATATACAATTTTGACTGGCAAAGATAGTTCAGACAGTTAAAACCTTTGTCCCAGGGTGGAAATTTCAATGACTTAAGAGCAAAGATTTAAGGTGAAAGGAGCAAAGTTTAAAGAAGATGTATTTTTTACACAGAGGGTGCTGCGTGCATGGAACGTGCTGCCAGGGGTGGTGGAGTAGGCAGATACGATAGTGGCATTGCAGAGGCTTTTGGATAGACTCATGGATATACAAGGAATGGAGGCATATGGATCATGTGCAGGCAGTTCCTAAGTTCATAAGTTATGGGAGCAGAATTATGCCATTTGGCCCATCGAGTCCACGCCATTCAATCACTGATCTATCTTTCCTTCTCAACCTCATTCTTCTGCCTTCTAGGGAACAATTTACAATTTACAGAAGCCAATTGACCAACAAACCTGTATGTCGTTGGAGTGTGAGAGGAAACCTGGATAGCACCCGGGGCAAACCCACACGGCCACAGGGAGAATGTATAAATTCCATACAGACAGCACCCATAGTCAGGGTCAAACGCGGATCTCTGGAGCTGTAAGGCAGCAACTCTACCGTTGTGCCACTGTGCTGTCCCAAACCATAAGCCAAAACCTTTGTTCTATGTTCTATGACTGTGACATTGCCCTCTGACTCCCTTGCAGAGGAAGTAAGATGAGGTTCCCTGTCCAATACTGACCTCTGCAGTGGCGGACCTACATTTTTGGGGCCCTAAAGCTTGAACTGTTATGGGGGGCCTCTTCGCAACAAGGTCTGCGTAACCACTGTTATCGTCTTCAATGAGGTTGTTCCATGACAGATCATCACAAATTGTAATTTCTGTCATAAATGTTAATAGTGTTTTAAATAATTTATAATTATTTTATATTAAATATATTTAGAATGAAACATCCTTTTTGAATGTTTACATCTCGCCTACATGATACTTTACTCTTTTAATTTTTATTTTAAATATTATTTTGTATTGAATTACACTATATTATTAACATATATATTTTTTTAAACCCCTTCTCATACAGTAGACCCAACATTTTTAAACAATGTGGACTAAGCATGATATTCACCTCCAGAAAAAAAGTAGGAAGTATTGGCCGGGGGTCCAGGAGGCAACCGGTGGGGTCCAGGGGGCAACGCCCCTTGAAGCTCCTGCATTTTCAATAAATTGAAAGTGATTCTCAAGATTTCTGCTGGTAGTTTACATAACAGAAGCTTAGAATTTTTCTAACACATAAGCAGTAAATTAACCCTCAAAATATATATATTTCATGAAATAGACAATAGGTGCAGGAGTAGGCCATTCGGCCCTTCGAGCCAGCACCGCCATTCACTGTGATCATGGCTGATCATCCACAATCAGTACCCTGTTCCTGCCTTCTCCCCATATCCCCTGGCTCTGCTATCTTTAAGAGCTCTATCTATCTCTCTCTTGAAAGCCTCCAGAGAATTGGCCTCCATTGCCTTCTGAGGCAGAGAATTCCACAGATTCACGACTCTCTGTGTGAAAAAGTATTTCCTCATCTCCGTTCTAAATGGCTTACCCCTTATTATTAAACTGTGGCCCCTGGTTCTGGACACTCCCAGCATTGGAAAAATGTTTCCTGCCTCTAGCGTGTCCAAACCCTTAATAATCTTATATGTATCAATAAATGGCCTGATACAGCTAAAAGATCTTTACAAAAAATATGTTACTTGAAATGTCTCTTTGCCTACCACTGAGATGAGAAAATACTATTTCACTCAGTTGTGAATTTGTGAAATTCTCTGCCACAGAAGGCAGTGGTCTCGTCTCCTTCAGCAGCACCTCGGTCTCCCTTCCTGACCTCATACACCCACTTTTCCTCACCTCACCTATGCTCACTTCCCCTCACATTGGCGGAAATCGCTTTTCAAACATGGGGGGGACACAACGAGGCCTGACATCCGGCCCTTAACCTGAAATCATCCGGCCCGCAGGCGTTTTTTTTTCCATTTATTTTTCGCGACCTGGGAACTGCAGCCAGTCCCGGGGCACGCAGGCGACCTGGCCGCTACAGCCAGTCCCGGGGCAGGCGAGCTGACTTGGGCGCTACAGCCAGTCGCGGGGCAGGCGAGCTGATCTGGGCGCTACAGCCAGTCCCGGGGCAGGCGAGCTGACCTGGGCGCTATGGCCATTTTTGCTGCAACATGTTTCACAAAACATGGGGGGGGATTGTCCCCCACCTCTTAAAACATGGGGGGAGGGAGGACAGGTCCCCCCCAAGATTTCCGCCCATGCCACTACACCTCGCCGAATCCTCTCGCCTTGACGGTACGTCACTTCCAAACTTCTCCTCACACCTAAACCACGCCTCGAATAAACCGCACCTCACTAAACCTCACCCCTCAAATAAACCCCTTAACCCCACATCAACTTAAACTAAACCTCCCACCTCACGACAACTCCACCACATACCTAATCGCCGCCTCGACTAATCGTCGCCTCGACTAATCGCTGCCTCTCACCCGCACCCGCTATTTATAGCCACCACCCCCCCCCCGGCCATTGGCGGTGCCTCACGTGAGCAGAACGGCTCCAACCAGGGGGGTGGGGCCGAGTGCAGAGAGAGGAGCAGGCGCATTGCCCGAGAGAGCCAGTGGGAGGGAAGGGGCGAACACGTGCCGACATTAACGTCGAGCCTGAGACCGCAGGAGCGGAAGAGAGGCGGCGATTAGTCAAGGCGGGGATTATGTGTGAGGTGGGAGGTTTAGTCAAGGCGAGGTTTAGTGAGTTGAGGTTTAAGTGTGAGGTGAGGTTTCGTCGAGGCGAGAGGTTTAGTCGAGGTGAAAAATAATTTCTAGGAAAACAAAAAAATCGGAATTCCGATTTAAATCGGAAGAATATCTGGACTAAATTCGTTTCTGGGGTCCCTCCAGGATTAGGGGCCCTGAAGTTTAAGCTTCATTAATTTCATAGTAGATCCGCCCCTGGACCTATGGAACAATATACAAGCAACACATGTTCTGTTGGTTACATTCCTGCTTTGTTTGCTCAGGAAATAAAGAAATCACAGTTCAAAGACTACGCCTCGGTGTCGACAAGATCACGGTGGTTTAGCGGATGTCAATAGTTTATAACGAGGGAGAGAGAGAGAGAGAGAGAGAGAGAGAGAGAGAGAGAGAGGGGGGGTTCTTGGTTGCTTTGGGTAGAAAGAGTTCAGTGCTCACCAGCACTCACTGCGATAAATTAAGAACATGTTTCAACAAATGACCTTTGGCAATGCAATGTAAATCACGGCACTGACCTTTCCTTGATCTTTACAAAACAGACCTCTCTGGGTCCCTATGCAAAATGAAATACTCAAAATAGGAACGCCTATCTTGATACCACTTGTGTGGGCTGGATTAACACTGGTGGATTCCTTTCCTTCATGCAAAGTAATTTGACAGTTTCTTGACAAGACTACTACGCATTGCCATAGCTGTGGGTTGGTTCAACCGGCTATGTTCCTTCCTCAAAGCCACAGATTCAAGTCCTTATTCTATGCCTATGGTGAAATAGGGTTTCGACCCGAAACGTCACCTATCCATTTTCTCCAGAGATGCTGCCTGACCCGCTGAGTTACTCCAGCATTTTGTGTCTATCATCCTTATTCTATGCACATAACTAGAAAATCCAGGCTAGTTTGGTTTAGTTTATTGTCACGTGTACCGAGGTACAGTGAAAAGCTTTTGTTAAAGCTAACTAGTCAGTGGAACGACAATACATGATTACAATTGAGCCATTCACAGTGTGCAGATGCAGGGTAAAGGGAATGCCCTTGGCCCCATTGTAGTACTGAGGCAAGGAGACATTGTGACATCTAACGTCTATACAATAAAAGACACAAAGTGTCGGAGGAGCTCAGCATGTCAGTCAGCATTTCTGGAGGATATGAATAAACAATGTTTTGGGTCGAGACCTTTCTTCAGACTGATTGTAATAGGGGGAGAGAAAGCTGGAAGAGAGAAGGGGGCTTTCCTATAACATGGTGCCTAAAACTGAACAGAATATTCAAAATGCTTCCTCACCAACATCTTATATAACTGCAATATGACCTCCCAACTTCTATACTCAATCTATACCTCTATACTAGTGGTATCTTGTATCAGCTTCTGCGATTCCTCCACTTTTATAGTGTCCAAAAGCATTGTGGAGACACAGGAAACCGCGGTTGCTGGAATCTTGAGCAAGCATTGGAAGATCTCAACGGGTCAGGCAGCATCTGTGGAAGGAAAGGGCCAGGTGACGTTTCGAGTCGGGACAGTCTGAAGAAGGGTCCCGAATTCGAGTTCCTACAGCACAAGTATAGAAGTTGGGAGGCATGTTGCAGTTATATAAGACATTGGTAAGGCTGCATTTAGAGTATTGTGTTCTGTTTTGGGCACCGTGTTATAGGAAAGATGTTGTCAAGTTGGATAGGATCCAGAAAAGATTTACGAGGATGTTGCCAGAACTCGAGTGTCAAAGGTAGAGGTTGAGCAGGCTGGGACTCTATTCCTTGGAAAGCAGGAGGATGAGGGGTGATATTATAGAGAAGTACATAATCATGGGAGGAATAGATCA
Source organism: Amblyraja radiata (assembly GCF_010909765.2). Taxonomy (NCBI): domain Eukaryota; kingdom Metazoa; phylum Chordata; class Chondrichthyes; order Rajiformes; family Rajidae; genus Amblyraja; species Amblyraja radiata. The sequence goes on along the minus strand of NC_045958.1, from coordinate 89,050,951 downwards.
AATAGATGTAGAGTCTCTTACTCAGAGTAGGGGAATGGAGAACCAGAGGACATAAGTTTAAGCTAAAGGGGAAAAGATTTAATAGGAATCTGAGGGGTAACTTTTTCACACAAAGGGTGGTGGATGTATGGAAAGAGCTACCAGAGGAGGTAGTTGAGGCAGGGACTATCGCAATGTTTAAGAAGCAATTAGACAGGTTTAGAGGGATATGGACCCAATGCAGGCAGGTGGGACTAGAGTACATGGGATCTGTTGTCGGTGTGGGCAAGTTGGGCCGAAGGGCCTGTTTCCATTCTGTATGACTCTTACACTTTGCCCAAAGGCGGTTGCAAGTTGCTGATGTTCTGTTTAGTGCGGAGGTTTAGTTTAATCAACGGTTATTATATGCTTCAGGAACAAGGTGTGAGAGGCACACTGCAGTAATTGCTGTGCAATTTGATTGAGAGGCCCACCAACAGGGAGCCTTATCCTTTAAGCCAAGCTACTGTTGTTGGCCTAACTTGCAATCTGCTCCCTTTCATCATTCATCACCATGCCACTATCACGTAATTGCCACAGATATTTTGTTTCCAAAAGTGATCGCATTAATCAGTGGCATTTTCCCCGAATGAGAAGAGAGCTTGAAATATTAGACATGCTCTAAGCACAAGCGGCGCAGAGGTAGAGTTGCTGCCTTACAGCGCAAGAGACCAGGGTTCGATCCTGACTACGGGTGCTGTCTGTACAGAGTTTGTACGTTCTCCCTGTGACCGCGTGGGTTTTCTCTGGGTGATACGGTTTCCTCCCAGATTCCAAAGACGAAGAGATTTGTAGGTTAATTGGCTTCTGTAAAATTCTAACATTGTTCCTAACGTGTAGGATAGTGCTAGTGTACAGGGTGATCGCTGGGCGGCGTGGACTCGGTGGATTGAAGGGCCTGTTTGCGTGCTGTGTCTCGAAAAATGTAATTTCTAAACTACCCTCTCTGTTCACACATTATGGAGTAATGACTGTGTGGTTGTAATGCCTCTTTAAAACTGCCTCCAGACATCTAGCTTTGATCACAGGTACACCGCCTCTACACACCTGAGACAGTGTCTGTCTCTGGAATATACCCGTGGGCTTTTTATTCTGGCATGGGAGCCACACAAACACGGCTTGTAGGCAATACTTTCACAGAGGAATTCCCACAAATCGAGTCCAGGAGACTGAGAGGGGATCTCATTGGAGCTGACAAAATTCTAATAGCCCTGTCCCACGGTACGAGTTCATTCCAAGAGATCTCCTGAGTTAAAAAAAAATCAAACTCATGGTAAACACGGAGAATGAACGTAGCGGGTACGTCGGTGCTCGGGGAAGTCTCTTAGCGCTAACGGCAGGTACTCGGGAAGACTCGCTAATGGCAGGCAAGCACGGGAAGACTCGTGAAGATTTTTCAACATGATGAAAAATGTCCACGAGAGCCCCGAGTACCGACGGGTGGCCATTACCGTAAATCTCCGAGTTCGAATCAGGGCAAACTCGGGAGAACTCTTGGAATGAACTCGTACCGTGGGACAGGGGTTTAACTAGGCTCGGCAGGTTGGAATCAGGGAGGATAGGGTGATTGATAACATGGACTCTGGGCCAAAGGGCCTGTTTCCACACTGCTTCACTAGATTAGTTTAGAGATACAGTGTGGAAACAGGCCCTTCGGCCCACCGAGTCCGCATCAACGAGCGATCACCCGCAAACAGATAGCACCCAGTCAGGATCAAACCTGTGTCTCTATCTCTGTGAGGCAGCAACTCTACCGGCAGGCCATCATACTGCCCACAATCTTGTTCTTTATTAATATATTATTGTCACGTGTACTGAGATACAACAAAAAACTTTGCTATCCAGTCAAATCATACCATATACGAGTGCCATCAAGACATATATAAGTACAACATATAGTGCAAAGAAAAAAATAAACAGAATGCAGCATGACAGTGCATGTCGTGTGTTCAACAAGGAACTGCAGATGCTGGAAGATCGAAGGTACACAAAAATGCTGGAGAAACTCAGCGGGTGTAGCGAAGGAAATAGGTGACGTTTCGGGCCGATACCCTTACGGAGGTAGAGGTCGGGGATGGGGCCCTGGTACGTATTGAACAAGGATTATTCAACGTACCCGACAAAGAGGCAGGCGTAGCTGGGGCCCATGCGTGTGCCCATAGCTACGCCTTGTGTTTGGAGGAAATGGAAGGAGTCAAACGTAAAGTTGTTGAGGGTGAGGACCAACTCCGCTAGGCGGAGGAGAGTGTCAGCGGCTGGGTATAGGTTGCTCCTCTGGTCGAGGAAGAACCAGAGGGCTTTGAGGCCATCCTGGTGGGGGATGGAGGTGTAGAGTGACTGGACGTCCATGGTGAAGATGAGGGGGTGAGGGCCTAGAGAGTGGAATGCGTGGAGGCGGCGGAGAGTGTCTGAGGTGTCTAGAACATAGGCGGGAAAGGATTTGACCAAGGGGGATAGTATGGAGTCAAGGTATGTGGAGATGAGTTCGGTGGGGCACGAACAAGCAGAGACAATGGGTCTGCCGGGAGAGCCGGGTTTGTGGATTTTGGTGCATGTCAGGAGTGCGATTTAACACAAAATGGGTCACTTTTCTCTGGTCAATAATGACTCCAGGTTGACACAAAATGCTGGAGAATCTCAGTGGGACAGGTAGCATATCTGGAGAGAATGGGTGATGTTTCGAGTCGAGACCCTTCTTCAGACTAACTCCAGGTTGCTAGTTATTAGCGATAATTGCGTTACTGAACATCAAAGGGAGATGATTATATTTAGTTCAGAGATACAGCATAGAAACAGGCCCTTTCGACCCACTGAGTCCACTCTAATCATTAATCACCCATACACTAGTTCTATGTTATCCCACACTCGCATCCTAGGGACAATTTACAGAGGCTAATTAACTTACAAGTCTGTGTGCCTTTGGGTTGTGGGAGGAAACCAGAGCACCCAGAAACCCATGCGGTCACAGGGAGAACATACAAACTCCAAAGACGTATAGGTTTGTAGGTTAATTAGCTTGGTATAATTGTAAATTGTCCCTGGGGTGTGTAGGAGAGCACTAGTGTGCGGGGATCGCTGGTCGACGCGGAATTGGAGTGGCGAAGGGCCTGTTTCCGCGCTTTATCTCTAAACTAAACTAAATTAAACTAAACTCTGCACAGACAGCAGCCATAGTCAGGGTAAAACCCAGGTCCCTGCCATATAAAGTCAGCAACTCTACTGCTGCATCACTGTGCCGTTCTCTTGTCCATCTAAGATTTGTATAATGTTATCACCCCAATCATAGATCCCTTAATTCCCAACTAAACTAAACTAAACTAATATTTCTCCTCCCTCCGGCATCTAGAACCAAAGGTTACAGACACATTGAATAAGATGAAAGGCATGATAAGATCTTCTTCATTTGGAAGTAGTGACCTTTGGAATTCTATCCTCTGGAGGGCAATGGAGGCTCAGTCACCGAACTAAATACAGCAGTACAGCACGGAAACATACACTTCAGCCCACGGACATGTTGCTTACTTATATGCCTACTTGCACATGATCCACATCCCTCCATTCCCTGCATTTCTAAAGCTTCTTAAACCCCACTGTCTTTTCTGCTTCCATCACTACCCTTGGCAAATGTTCCAGGGACCGACCACACTCTCTAAAAAACTTGCCCCACACATGTCCTTTAAACGCTGTCCCTCTCACCTTAAAAACATATCCTTTAGTCTTTGATACGTCTGTCCTGAAAAAAAGGTTCTGATTGTCTAACCTATCTACACTTCTTATAATTGTGTATACTTCTACCACGTCTACCCACAGCTTCCGACCCTCCAGAAAAAAACAATCCAGTTTTGCCCAACCTCTCCATGCAGCTAATACCCTCAAATCAATGCGCATCCTGGTAAACCTCTTCAGCGCCATCTCCACATTCCTCCTGCAATGGAGCGACCTGAAGCGCACACAATAAACATATTGTGTTCATTTATGAGTGGCACTGCGGTAGAGTTGATGCCTTACAGTGCTAGAGACCAGGGTTCGATCCTGACTACGGGTGCTGTCTGTATGAAGTCTGTACGTTCTCCCTGTGACTGCGTGGGTTTTCTCTGGGTGATCCTGTTTCCTCCCACACTCCAAAGACGCACAGATTTGTAGGTTAATTTGCTTCATTAACATTGTAAATTGTCCCAGGTGTGTAGGATAGTGTTAGTTTACAGGGTGATCGCTGGTTGGCATGGACCTGATGGGCTGAAGGGCCTGTTTATGTGCCGATAGTCTAAAGTCTAAATTAACAGAGATAGATTTCTGGATATTAGAAGGATCTAGGAATATGGGAATAGTGCAGGACAATAGCTTCAGGTGACCCCAGGATTAGTAGTTCAGGTGACCTCAGGATTACTGCAAATGGGTGGTCGATGGTCAGTGTGGACTCAAATTGGCCAAAGAACCTGTTTCTATGCTGTTTCTCTCTATGGACCCAAAATCAGCATTGATCATGTTGAATGGCAGAGCATTGAAGGGGTTAATGGAGAGCTTAACCCTCTCCTATTTTTACATTCTTAATCACATACATGTCTGAAGTCTGATCCTCCCACTGTCTGCCAGGACCGATGTAAGTTACTGTTCTGAAGGAGCGTGGCACTGTTGGAGGAGATTTTTTTGGGTGTAACGGATAGAAAAGAGCCAATTGGCGAAATCCATCCCATATTGCAGATAAAATGTCACTATTGACCAATATCGACAATGATCAATTAACTGGTCTTTTAGTCCACTGCCAACATTTTATAAGAAGAAAACTTATGGAGACTTGGGAGATAAAGGCTCTTCGAACCATCGGGTCCATGCCCATTGTCAACCATGTTTGCATCAATAGTACATTAACATAGAACAGAACAGCACAGGAACAGGCTCTTTGGCCCACAATGTTTCGTTTAGTGGGTTTTACCCTGATTATGGCTGCTGTCTGTGCAGAGTTTAGTTTAATTTAGTTTAGTTTAGAGATAGAGCGCGGAAACAGACCCTTCGACCCATTGAGTCCGGGCCGACCAGCCATCCCCATACACATAACACTATCCTACACACTTGGGACAATTTACAATTTTTACTGAACCCAAATTAACCTACAAACTTGTACGTCTTTGAAATGTGGGAGGAAACCGGAGCACCTCCCCGGTTCTGCAACTCACCCACACACTGAGGAGGGGGGCTCCACAGGGGCCAATAAACCTACTGACTTATGTGATTAAAGATCTAAGAAATAGGATCACCCTGGCTATTTCTCTCATCTACAAGATCACCCCTCATCCTCTTTAGGAAAGGTCCCAGTCTGGCCAACCTTTCCCTATAGCTCAGGCCCTCAAGTCCTGGCAGCATCCTCGTAAATCTTCTCTGCACTCTTTTCAGCTCACTATGTCAGTGTAGGACAAATATTGCCTGTTGGAAATTGCTGCAAAGATAAGCACCTGTGTCGACAAAGCACTGAGGCTCGGTGATTACAGGATCAGAGCGGGCTGTAGAATTAGATAACAGGTGCATTGGATAAAATGTTCCCTTTGTACTGTGATTATCCATTATAATAGAAAGTAGCTGTAGAGACATGACAGTTCAATTGCACAAGAATTTCTGAGACTTTGCATTTAACGCCATTTACAAGATGGATTGAAAGTTAAAACCTTATGGTCAGATGATATGTCTGCGGTGAGCATCCATTTAAATGTGAGGATTAAGGAATCCTCTAGCTTTAGATTTTAGACTTTAGTGATAAAGCCTTCAGGCCAGAGAGTCTGTGCCGACCAGCAATCACCCCGTACACTAGCACTCTCCGACACACAAGAGACAATTTACAATTTTACAGAAGTCAATTAACCCACAAACCTGTACGTCTTTGGAGTGTGGGAGGAAGCCGGAGCACCCGGAGAAAACCCACACGGTCGCAGGGAGAACATACAAATTCCATACAGAGAGGATTCATAATCAGAATCGAACCTGGGTCTCTGGCATTGTGAGCCAGCAATTCTACTGCTACACCACTATGCCGCACTTCACTGGTTATGACGTGACTTTGTTCCTGAGAAGTGTCCGTAATCTGAACCCGAATAGTTTGCAAGTTGAACTGTGGCTACCCAGCAAAATACTTAATTAAAATTCAAAAAAAAATCTGCTGGAGGAACTCAGCTGCCCAGGCAGCATCTGTGGAGGGAGATGGACAGATGATGTTTCAAGGCTTGAAGGGCTGAATAGCCTACTCCTGCACCTATTTTCTATGTTTCTATGCAGCCTTACAGCGCCGGAGACCCGTGTTTGATCCCTGACTATTGGTGCTGTCTGTACGGAGTTTGTACGTTCCCCCTGTGACTGCGTGGGATTACTTAGGGCGCTCCGGTTTCCTCCCACATTCCAAATACGCACAGGTGTGTAGGTTAATTATCTTCAGTAAATTGTCCCCAGTGTGTAGGATAGTAATAGTGTACAGGGCGATCGCTGGTCGATGCAGTCTCAGCGGGCCGAATGGCCTGTTTCCACGCTGTATCTCTAAAGCCTAACAAGTCTAAAGTAAATAATCTACTCCGCCATTTGATCATGGCTGATCTATTTTTTCACACCAACCATCAACAACCTGTGCACACTAATTCTATTTTATCCCATGTTCTCATCCACTCCCAACACACTTGGGCCAATCCACAGGGGCCGATTAACCTACAAAGCTGCACATCTTTGGGATGTGGAAGGAAACCGGAGCTTCCGGAGGAAACCCATGTGGGAGAACGTGCACAGACAGCACCCGAGGTCAGGATCGAACCCTGCTCTCTGGCACTGTGAGGCAGCAGCTCTAGCAACTTAAGCAAAAGACTTGTGAGTAAAACACAAAGCGCTGGAGAAACATAATGGATCAGGCAGCACTTGGGAAAGAATTGGGCAATCGACGTTTCTGGTCGTGACCCTTCCTCAGTCTAGAGTAGGGGTGGGGAGAGATAGAAGTGGGAAAAGTGAGGTGGGAGTGAGACAAATCCTGCCAAGTGATAGATGGATACAGCTGAAGGGGAGTTGGATTGGCAGATGGGTGGAGCAATAGACAAAGGTTAGAGATAAAAAGGAGACTGAAGGATGTCAGATCAGGAGAGGACAGCAGGGGTGAAATATAAACCCAGAGAGAAGGATGTGGTGGAAGGGACGTGGGAGGGGAAAGAGGGACAACAAAGGGAGACGGAGATGGGAGATGCATGTACAGAGGAGGGGAAAGATGCAGGGGGGTTGGGAGGGTGGGAGATGACAGAAGAAATGGGAGAGTAGGTCAGGTTCAAGGGCTGAATCGTCTCCCACTTCTCATGTGTCCATATCCCCAGAAGAGAGAAGTCTTTGAGATGATATACTTTAGTTTAGTTTAAACATACAAGATAGAAACAGGCCCTTGGGCCCACAGAGTTAGCGTCGACCGACGAGCACTTAAACATTAGTTCTATGTTATCCCAGCTTCGTATCCTACACACGAGCGACAATTTACAGAAGCCAATTAACCTACAAACCTGCATGTCTTTGGAATGTGGGAGGAAACTAGAGCACAAGGAGTAAACCGGGAGTAAACATGGAGTCACAGGGAAATCAAACAGACAGAACGCGAAGTCTGGATCCAACCCGGGCCTCTGGCGCTGTGTGGCAGCAACTCTACCACTGTGCCATTGTGCCACCAATGAGGAGAGTTGAGGCACAGAACTTCACTTCAGTACCAGGCAGAATCCTTAGCATAATGAGGGGGATTACATCGATTAAGTTTAGTTTAGTTTATTGTCACGTTTACTGAGGTACAGTGAAAAACTATTTTGTTACGTGCTATCCAGTCAGCAGATAAGACTACACTTGTTTACAATTAAGCCATCCACAGTGTACGGGTACAGGATAAAGGGAATAACCGAAGATAGACATAAAAAGCTGGGATAACCAGCTTTCCGTGTCTTTCTTCGGTTTAAACCAGCACCTACAGTTCCTTCCTACACGGAATAACATTTAGTTCAAGATAGAGTCCAATTAAAGATGGTTCGAGGATCTTCAATGAGGTAGATGGTCAGTCACAACCGCTCTCTGGTTGGTGACAGGATGGTTCAGTTGCCTGATAAAAGCTGGGAAGAAACTGTCCCTGAATCTGGAGCTGTGCGTTTTCACACATCTGTACCTCTTGCCTATGGCAGAGGGATTGACCGGGGTGAGACTGATCCTTGATTATGCAGGTGGCCTTGCCGAGGCAGCGTGAAGTGTAAATTAAGTCAATGGAAGGGAAGTTGCTTTGCGTGATGGTCTGACTAAACTATATTTGGCCTGCCAGCGCGCTGAAAGAAATGGTTTGGCATCTATCCTCACAAAATAAAGAGGCAATCTAAACACAAGTAAAGATGAAACTTCAGTTTGCGGATAAATTGCAGGAAGTTGAAGATTGCCTTGTGAAAACAGATTTACTGATAGGCTCACAATGAACGCTTGATGTCTCCACATCAGGTCCCGCTGCTGACCATGACTGAAGAGCAGCAGAAACCCGTCTGCTCAGCATTTTAATGAACCGCTAACGAGCTTCCGTGACAACTGAACACGGCTCAGTGCTCGTGCTCGCATTGAGTTTGAATAGTTTGCAGTAATATTACGTGATTGAAGGAATGGTCCGTCTGAAGAAAGGGCTTCTATTTGTATTGATCCTCCCACAAAATTCTGGACAAAAGCTCTTTTCAGCCAATTAAGTATTTATTTTAAACAAAACACATAGTGCAGTTGCTGGATTTTAGTTTAGTTTAATTTAGAGATACAGCATGGTACTTCTTTTAATCAAAACATATAGTGCAGTCGCTGGATTTTTGTTTGGTTTAGTTTAGAGATACAGCATGGTACTTCTTTTAGATACAGCATGGCACTTCATGCTGCCTTGGAAAAGCTGCCAACATAATAGAAACATAGAAACATAGAAATTAGGTGCAGGAGTAGGCCATTCGGCCCTTCGAGCCTGCACCGCCATTCAATATGATCATGGCTGATCATCCACTCAGTATCCCGTACCTGCCTTCTCTCCATACCCTCTGATCCCCTTAGCCACAAGGGCCACATCTAACTCCCTCTTAAATATAGCCAATGAACTGGCCTCAACTACCCTCTGTGGCAGAGAGTTCCAGAGATTCACCACTCTCTGTGTGAAAAAAGTTCTTCTCATCTCGGTTTTAAAGGATTTCCCCTTTATCCTTAAGCTGTGACCATTTGTCCTGGACTTCCCCAACATCGGGAGCAATCTTCCTGCATCTAGCCTGTCCAACCCCTTAAGAATTTTGTAAGTTTCTATAAGATCCCCTCTCAATCTCCTAAATTCTAGAGAGTATAAACCAAGTCTATCCAGTCTTTCTTCATAAGACAGTCCTGACATCCCAGGAATCAGTCTGGTGAACCTTCTCATTAATATAGAACATTGAACTTTTCAAAGATGCTTCATGGAAGGATATTCAGGCAAGTTATGTCATTGAGACACGGAAATAGATTTAAGACAGATGGCTGGAAGTTTGGCCACAGACAAAGGCTTCAAGGAGTGTCTTAAAAAGGAAAGAGATGTGGACAGGTTTAGGGTGGAATTCCAGAGCTTGGGTCTAAACAGCTGAGGCTGTGGAGGGATTGCAAGATGAGAGAGAAAATGTTAGATCACAGGACTTAAACCTTAAACGGACGTCTCAAAGCACTGGAGACGTTTCAAAGCACTGAAGCTCTCATCTTAATGCCAATCCTACCCCGGTCTACTACATTCTCCTCATACTCCCCATTGATCCATGCCAGATTCCACCGCTCACCTGCACACAGGAACTTCACAGTGGCCAATTAACATACCAACATACACACTCTTTGGATGAAGCAGGAAACCAGAGCACCCAGGGAGGTGATAGGGAGAACATGCAAACATCCAGACAGGAATGAGTGAGCCTGGCTCTCAGGCACTGTGAGGCAGTGACTCCACTAGGTGGAACGGGTGCAGGAGAGATTTACCACGATGTTGCCTGGAACAGTGGGCTCGAGTTATAAGGAGAGGTTAGAATGTAGGAGGCAGAGAGGCGAACATTGAAATATACAAGATCATGCGGGACATGGATAAAGTGAATGCTCATAGTCTGTTTCCCCGGGCAGAGGATGCAGAAACCATTGGACTAAGGTGAGAGGGGAGAGATTTAAAAGGGACTGCATGGGCAAACTTTTCACTCAGAGGGTAGTCTGTATCTGGAACAAGTTGCCAGAGGAAACAGATACAATCGTGACTTTCAAAAGACATTTTGACAGCTACAGTATATGGTTATAAAGGGTTTAGCAGGATAAGGAATAAATGCCGGCAAATGGGACTCGACAGGAATGGCAACTTAGCCAGCACGGACACGATGGGCTGAAGGGCCTGCTTCTGTGCTGTATATCTCTTCCATTCTATGGCACTAGCTATGTTACTGTGCCACCTCTTGCACTATGGGCTGAAGGGCCTTCTTATGTTCTGTATAGCACTCTGATGCTATGTCACCAGCTCTGGCACTGTGCTATCTCTTACACTGTGTGTAAATCTGAACACATACAGAACCCTAGTCTCACGATAATGCTCCAGTCTTGCCTGAGTTACCTTAGTGAATCATGCCACTTTACTTTAGACTTTAGAGACACAGCATGGAAACAGGCCCTTCAGCCCATGCCGACCAGCGTTCACCCCATACGCTAGTTCTATCCTACACACTAGGGACAATTTACAAATTTACAGAAGCTAATTAACCATACAAACCAGTACATCTTTGGAGTGTGGAAGGAAACGGGAGCACCCAAAGAAACCCCATATGGTCTCGGGGAGAATGTACAAGCTTCGTACAGACAGCAACCATAGTTGGGATCAAATCCGGGTCTCTGGCGCCGTGTCATAGCAATTCTACCACTGTGCCATTAGTTGTTGTGTGATTAACACTGAGTGTTTCTTAAGTAAGTGTTTCCAATGGCTCCATAAATTAACAGAGGCACAGAAATAAGAGCAACCACTCCTAATCCCCAGCCTAGGTTAATGACTGATTGCTTCCACTAATGAAATATTTACTTCAAAAGTTAATTGGCAGGGATCACAGTTTGGACCAGTTTACAAAGCAATACAATTCCTTTTCTTATCTGAGGAATAAGCCAACAACACACCCTAAGTACTCAGACAAAACACTGGGCCAATTTCACATCTCTGGTCTAGCTGCTCGATTATTCCACCAGAAAATCTAATGGGCAGCACAGTGGCGCAGTGGTAGAGTTGCTGCCTTACAGCGCCAGAGACCCCAGTTCGATCCTGACTACGTGTGCTGTCTGCAGAGAGTGTGCACATCCTCCCCGTGACTGCATGGGTTTTCTCCAGGTGCTCCAGTTTCCTTCCAAAGATGTACTAGTTTGTATAGTTAATTGGCTTCTGTAAAATTGTAAATTATCCGTAGTGTGAACTACTATCTATCTCTTTGGTGATCCTCGGACTATCCTTTATCGGACTTTGTTGGCTTTACCTTGCACTGCACATTATTACCTTATCATGTACATTGTAAATAGTTCGATTGTAATCATGTATTGTCTTTCTGCTGACTGGATAGCATGCAACAAAAGCTTTTCACTGTTCCTCGGTACACATGACTAAACTGAACTGAGGATAGATCTAGTGTTCGGAGTCGCTAGATAGATCTAGTCACTGGTCGGCGTGGACTCAGTGGGCCGAAGGACCTGTATCCGTGCTGCATCTCTAAAGTCAAAAGTAAAGTCTAGAGTTTTTAAATTGTGGGCAGCACATGTTTGAATTTCTAATCTACATTTCGAGGTGCTAATTGGGAATGAGATAAACATCTCGTGAGGCAAGAATGTGTAGGATTTGCGAGTTGCAAATAATGGTCCCGACGTCACCTATCCACGTTCTCCAGACATGTTGCCTGACCCACTAAATTACTGCAGCACTTTGTGTCCTTTTCTGTAGGATTTATGTCCACTGACTGGAGTTTAGATGAATGTTAAACACACCAAATTATATTTGTTTATTCAATAAAGTATAGATTTAAGGTGAAAGGTGCAAAGTTTAAAGGAGATGTACAGAGCAAGATTTTTAACACAGGGAGTGGTGGCCACCTGGAACGTGCTGTCAAAGGTGGTGGTATGCAGGAAATGCAGGGATATGGATTGGATGATTAGTTTAGCAGCATCATGTACGGCACAGGCATAGTGGGTTGAAGTGTATTCAGTACAGTGATCTGTGCTGTACTTGCCCTATGTTCTAAAGGGACTCGACAAGTTATGTATAGGGAGGCAGTGTGTCCAGTCTGGCAAGTTTAGGACAGGGGCAGGTATTAATCTTAGGTTAAGAAATAAGCCATTTAGGATTGGAATGAGGGGAATGTGGTTCACTCAAAGATTGTGAATATATTTATAGATCTCTTATTTCCCGTTAAAATGAGAAAATGTTGGCTCACTTGGCACAAACATTGTGGGCCAAAGGGCCCGTTCCTATGCTGTACTGTTCTATGTTCTATGTTGAGTTTAGTTTAGTTTAGTTTAGAGATACAGCGTGGAAACATGCCCATTGGCCCACCAAGTCCACGCCGACCAACAATCACCCCGTACTAGTTCTATCCTACACTCAAGGGAGAATTTATAGAACCCAATTAACCTGCGAACCTGTACGTCTTTGGAATGTGGGAGGAAACTGGAGCACGTGGAGAAAATCCGTGCAGACAACACCGTAGCCCGGATCGAACCTGCGCCTCTGATGCTGTAAGGCAGCAACTCTACTAAGTTTTACAGCAACCAGCATTCATTCAGTCGTTGGGTCAGTAGATGGTCAGTGTTGGGTCAGTGTTGAGGCTGATACCAGAGTCGCCACATCCCAGAACCATTCACTCCCTCTGTGGCGGCTCCCATAACTTTTGAGACCCACGCACTACACCTCATTCCTTTATCAGTGTTTCCCATAAATGGTGCATTAGCCTCCAACTTAATTATTCCCCGTGGCACGACATTCCAACCTTTTCCAACTGCCCTCAATGCAGGGAAGAATGTCGCCAACGCTTTCCGCGTATTCACTTAGCGACTATTTTAAGTTTGTGATCTCACGCAACCTCATTATCTGCAACCAGAGTTAAAATAGTGATTCCTATTTATAAAACCCACTATCTTTTCATTCATCCACCTTTGTTTCACCAGTGGAAACTCTTCCAAACCCAAATGGAAGATTTAAAACGACTGTCTGCACTTCAGTCATCTGTAAATAGCGAGAGACAGCATAGTGCTTCTTTAGTTTAAGGTTTTTAGAGGTATAGCATGGAAACAGTCCTTTCAGCCCACCGAGTCCACACCAACTATCAATCACCCGTTCATACTAGTTCTGTCATCCCACATTCTCATCCACACCCTATACACTTTTTACAGAGGCCAATTAACCTACAAACGTGCAAGTCTTTGGGAAGTGGGTGGAAACCGAAGCAACTGGAGGAAACCCGGAGGTCACAGGGAGAACGTGCGCATTCTACGCATACAGCACGAAAGTCAGGATTGAACCCAGGTCTCTGGAGCTGTGAGGCAGCAGCTCCACCAGCTGCGCCACTGTGTGAGGCATTCTTGACCAAATAATATTTCTCTTCACCCAACTGTTCCCAGCATTGTCTACAATGCCCCTGTGAGTCCTGACCAACACCAAGTTGGGCTGAAGGGCCTTTTTCCAGGCTGCGTAGCTCTCTGACTCCTGGATTCTATTCGGTATTCTCAGTTCAAAAGCAACACCTCAAAAACATCAACTCAGGACAATGTAAGCTTCAAACAATAACTGCAGGACATCCCAAGCTGGAAAGACCATCTCCGGACAGGCTAAAACTATCACTCACGATATCCCAGGCATGAAACACCAGATCCAACTGTTGTCAGGCAACTGAACTGTCCACTCACCAACCAGGGCACGGTCCTGACTTGTCGATAGGCACATGGTGAATCTGTAGAGTTCATTGCCACAGACAGCTGTGGAGGCCAAGTCAATGGATATTTTTAAGGCAGAGATTGATAGATTCTTGATTAATACGGGTGTCAGGGGTTGGGGAGTTGGCTGGAGAATGGTGTTGAGAGGGAGAGATAGATCAGCCGTGATTGAATGGCGGAGTAGACTTGATGGGGCAAATGAACTAATTCTGCTCCTTGACTTACGAACTTATGGAAGTGCAGGGAATAAAGAGATATTGATCACATGCAGGCAGAGATTAGTTTAATTTGCCATTATATTCAGCAGACATTGTTGGCCAGGCGACTTGTTACTGATCTGTACTGTTCTTTGTTCTATGCAAAAACACTCATTCATAAGTTGTCAGGATGCTCAAACTCGTCGAATGGGCTACGGGGATGTGACAGGCCTTCAGCTCACACGACAAGGGGCGCAGACTCCCATTTCTACGAGTCTCATTGATTTATGGGGTAGCTAAGGGAGGGAGAGGGTCCTGCATGTATATAGAGCTCCTCTCAAAAGCAAGATGTTCAATGACATCCCAAAATCGTGGTGGTCAATCCCTACACAGCATGGTCCCTCACAAGGAAAGACACAAGGTGCTGGCAGAATTCAGTGGGTCAGGCAGAAAATGGACATATGACGTTTCAGGTTTGGACCCTTCTTCAGACCGACGTGTAACCTATCCATTTTCACCTGGGATGCTGCTTGACACAACCTGTTCCTCCATCACCTTGTGTCTTTCCTTGATAAATCAGCATCTGCAGTTCCTTATTTCTACATGATTACACACAAGGTTTGGGTTAGGGTCCAGCTTGGTACTCAGCATTGCTCCTCTAACAGTGCGGCACTCACTCACTCACTACTGCCCCTTCCACAGTGCGGCACTCACTCAAAACAGCCCCTTTCATACAGTCGCACTCCCTCAGTACTGCCCGTCTCCCTCTGACAGAGTGGCACTCCCTCAACATTGCCCCTTCCACAGAGTGGCACTCCCTCAACATTGCCCCTTCCACAGAGTGGCACTCCCTCAACATTGCCCCTTCCACAGAGTGGCACTCCCTCAACATTGCCCCTCCCACAGTGTGGCACTCCCTCAGTAGCACCACTCAAGACTGCGTGGCGCTCCCTCAGCCTTGACCCCTTTAAGAAGTGGCATTCCCTCCACACTGCCTCCTGATCATACAACACCTCACAACACACAGTCGATGGGCCGAGTGGCCTAATTCTGCTCCCATGTCTCTAACCATTCCTCAGCGCCGAATTCCAAGTGCCAGCCTACTTGTGGCTAATCAACTCATCGAACATGCACACCACTTCCTGAAGTCTCTCCTGACCCCATGACTGTCCCTCCACTAAAGCTCCGCATTGGATTTTTCTTTCCTAAATATCCATCCTGTTCTTTGCTTTTTATGGGGAACTGAAATAGGAACAAGTTGTCAATGAGTTCTGGAAAACCTGCACTGTTCCCAAGCAGGAACTTAAACTAAAACAGGCTGCAAATCGAAACAGAATTGCTCAGTGGCGTAACAGCAATAACGGACTGCTCAACAACGCGGTGGAGTCACTCACTGTCAGTTCCGTGAGTCCCGAACCAAGGCACACAGACTGCAGCCACGCTCTCTCCCTGGGATAACCTCTCAACGCAAGTACGAGAAAGCAAGGCTGAGACAGACAGTTTGCGGGAAAGACCAGAGCAGGAGGGCGGGCCCGAGAGCAGGAGAGTCTCATTTGATCCAGACAAGACCAACCCCCTTAGAGGCTGCTGCAAAGAACAAAGGTCCAAGCGAGAGGAGAATTTCAGCAGGAGGGAGGGAGGATCGGGGTTGGATTTCCCGACTGCATAAGACAGCTGTCGTGGTTAACTTAGACAATGGTGGGGAGGGGCAGGTAGGAGAGGGAGAGGGGCAGGCAGGAGAGGGGCAGGCAGGCAGGCAGGAGAGGGGCAGGCAGGCAGGAGAGGGGCAGGCAGGCAGGAGAGGGGCAGGCAGGCAGGAGAGGGGCAGGGGCTGTACTGGTGGGGTTTAGAGGAGAGGGGGATTAGAAGTGCCAGCAGCAACATTTAATTATTGGCCCACTGTCATGATGATACTAGAATGTACCAGAGACCCGGGTTCGATTCTGATCTTGGGCGCTGTCTGTGTGGAGTTTGCAAGTTCAACCCTGTGACCACGTGGGTTTCGTGCGGGTGCTCTGGTTTCCTCCCACTTCCCCAAAACATGCGGGTTTGTAGATTGTTCAAAAGGGAACTGCAGATGCTGGAATATCGAAGGTACACAAAATTGCTGGAGGAACTCAGCGGGTGCAGCAGCATCTATGGAGCGAAGGAAATAGGCGACGTTTCGGGCCGAAACCCTTCTTCAGACTCAAGAGTCTGAAGAAGGGTTTCGGCCCGAAACGTCGCCTATTTCCTTCGCTCCATAGATGCTGCTGCACCCGCTGAGTTCCTCCAGCAATTTTGTGTACCTTCGGGTTTGTAGATTACTTGGCCCACTGTTAATTGCCGCTGGTGTGCAGGGAATGGATGAGAAAGTGGTATAACGTAGACAGAAACAAAGTGCTGGAGTAACTCAACGGGTCAGGCAGCATCTCTGGAGAACACGGCGAGGTGATGTATTGGGTCGGGATCCTTCCTCAGACTGACTGTAGGGTGGGGAGCGAAGAACGGAACAGGGGAACGGCAGGTCAGGAGGTAATAGGCTGACACAGGTAAGGGGCGTTTTGAAAGGCAGATGGTTGGAACGAAGGTCAGCGATAAGAATAGAAGGTATGAGACAGGTTTGAAGTGTTTTAGTTTAGTTTTAGAGATACAACATGGAAACAGGTTCTTTGGCCCACCGAATCTGTGCCAACCAACTATCACACCAGATCTCCTACACACTAGGGACAATTTTACAGAATCCAATTAACCGACAAGCCTTTAGGATGTGGGAGGAAACAGGAGCGCATGGAAAAAACCCATGCGGTCACAGGGGGAACACACAAACTACGTAAAGACAGCACCCGTAGTCAGGATCGAACCCAGGTCTCTGGTACTGTAAGGAAGCGACTCTGCGCCGCCTTGTTCTAGATGTACAGTGTGGAAACAGGCCCTTCAGCCCACCAAGTTTGCGTTGACTAGTTATCGCCTGTACACTAGTTCTATCCTACACACACGGGACAAGGTAGAGAAGCTAATTAACCTGCTCGTCTTTGGTACATTGTGAGTTGTGAAGTCAGAAAGAAGTGAGTCTGGGTCAGAACCTGTCCGTAGAGCCGGAGAACAGCAGGAATCACAGAGGCGGAGCAGTGAGAGAGGGTCTCACAGAACTCCCATCGGAGAAAGGAGGAGAATTTCTTCATACTGGGCAAGAAGGCGGAGATTTTGCAGTGGAGCAGTTGAAATGTAGAAACAAAGAACTGGATACTGGCTTTCAATAAGTGTTGGAGTAACTCAGCGGGTCAAACAAAATCAGTGGAGAACATGGACTGCTGATGTTTTGGGTCGGGTCCTTCAGACTGACAAGTCTAGCAAATGATGTGTAGAAAGGAACAAACAGATGCTAGTTTATACCGAAGATAGACACAAAGTGCTGGAGTAACTCAGAGGGCCAGGCATCATCTCTGGAGAAAGGGAATTGGTCTGAAGAAGGTTTACCCACCCAAAACGTCACCCACCTTTTTTCTCCAGGGACGTTGCCTGACCCGCTGAGTTACTCCAGCAATTTGCGTCTAACTCTAGCAAGTGATGGGGATAGAGAGGTGGGGTGAATTTACTTGAAATGATGGGTATACTTGAAATTAACTCCCTTCCCATTTTCTTCCCCCCCCCCCCCCCCCCTTCTGTCTTCTGTCTCTCTTCAGCCTCTGGCGCTCCAGGGAAAACAATCCAAGTTTCAACAATACATGTATCGGGACGGCAGAGTGGAGCAGCGGTAGAGTTGCTAACTTACAGCGCAAGAGACCCGGGTTTGATTCTGACTATGGATGCTGTCAATACGGAATTTGCATGTTCTCCCGGTGTTGTGCAGGTTTGTAGGTTAATTAGGTTCTGTCTGAAAATGTAAATTGTCCCTAGAATGTAGGATAGTGCAAGTGAACGGGGTGATCACTCTTTGGCGTGGACTCGGTGGGCCAAAGTACCTGTTTCTGCACTGTATCTCCAAAGTCTAATGTCCAAAGTTTGTGTATCCCAACGGTTAATGCCATCACATCCAGGCAGCATTCTGGTCAACCTCTCCAAGCCACCACATCAGACCTGTAATGGGGCAACCAGAACTGTACTCAACACTCTGTGGATAGACACAAAATGCTGGAGTAACTCAGCAGGACAGGCAGCATCTCTGGATAGAAGGAATAGGTAACGTTTCGGGTCGAGACCCTTCTTCGGACCTGAAGAATGGTCTCGATCCGAAACGTCACCCATTCCTTCTATCCACAGTTACTCCTGCATCTTGTTTCTATCTTCGGTTTAAACCAGCATCTGCTGTTCCTTTCTACAACTGAGAGGAAAGCTATGAGTGGGATGGGCAATAATAGGTTTATTTTTGTCACGTGTACTGAGGTGCATAGTAAAAAGCTTTGTTTTACATGCTATCCAAAGAGGTCAGATATACCAAACATAAATACAATACAATCAAATTCAAGTAGAATAGATAGAGCAAAGCGGAAGCTACAGAGTGCAGAATATAGTTCTTGGCATTGTAAAGCATCAGTTCCATAGACAAAGTCCAATGTCTTCAATGGGGTAGTGGTGAATTGGACAGTACCCTAGATTATGGAAGGGCCATTCAGAAGCCATCAGGAGGATGAGGGTGAACCTCAATGAAACTTACAGAATATTGAAGGGCCTAATTGTGAATGTGGAGAGGATGTTTTCACTAGCAGGAGAGTCTAGGACCAGAGGCCATAGCCTCAGAATAAAAGGACATACCTCTAGAAAGGAGATGAGGAGGAATTATCCTTGGTCAGAGGGTGGTTCATCTGTGGAATTCATTGCCATAGATAGCTGTGGAGGCCAAGTCATTGGGTATTTTTAAAACGGAGATTGATAGGTTCTTGATTAATAAGGGTGTCAAAGGTTATGGGGGAAAAAGGCAGGAGAATGGGGTTGAGAGGGATAGCTAGATCAGCCACGATTGAATGATGAAGTAGACTCAATGGGCCAAATGGCTTACTTCTGCTCGTATGACTTATGAACATATGAAGCCTGTTAACTGAGAGAAAGAACCTGTTCCTGAGTCTGGTGGTGTGCGTACATTTGATTTTCTGTATCTTCTGCCTGATGGGAGCATGGAGAAGAAGGAATGACCAGGTGGGACAAGTCTTTGATTAAGTTGGCTGCTTTTATGAGGCAACGTGAAGTGTAGATGGAGTCAATGGTGGGGAGTCTGGTCGGTGCGATGAACTAGGCTTCCATTTCACTTCCTCTCTGCCCGTTTTGTCAATCACCTTAAACCTGCGTCCTTGCTTACTGAATCATCGATCAGTGGAGTCTGACACTTCTCTGGAAAAATCCCTCCTGATTTGATCGTGTCCATGAAATCTTCATGAACCATCTTTTTCCCCCCGTGTTTTCCCTGGAACTCACATTCCTGGGAGTGACCTCAATGTGCGGAGTGCTGGTAGCAAGTTAGGAGAAACTGTTGGCAATCATATTCACGAGGAGTCTGTGCTCCTTGAAGTAGAACAAACTCCCATCTGTATGCTCAGCCCAGTTTAGACAATTAGGCTTAATTGGCCCAAATTGGGGAATTTAAATTGGAATCATGATCTCTGCTGATCAGCAACAGCTCAGGACAGCAAGCCAATTGTGCATGTGAAACATTCAGCCTCAGAACTCCAGTGCTGTGCCTTTTAGTATTTGACATTGCAATAAAATGACAAATAGGCATCAAATCGGTTTCCATCCTCCTCCACTGGAGAGACACAAAATGCTGGAGTAACTCAGCGGATCAGGCAGCATCTCTGGAGAAAAGGAATAGATGATATTTCGGGTCGAGACCCTTCTTCAGACATAGCTTGAGATTTTGCAGTGGAGCAGACAAAATGTGTAGGAAGGAACTGCAGATTACACCGAAGATAGACACAAAATGCTGAGGTAACTCAGCGTGTCAGGTAGCATCTCTGGAGAAAAGGAATAGGTGAAGTTTTGGGTTGTGACTTGAGTGTGAAGAAGGGTCTCGACCTGTAACGTCAACTATTCCTTTTTTCCAGAGATGCTGCCTGATCCACTGGATTAATCTTTGATTATAGGAGGGCCTGGAGAAAGGACCTCCAGGTGAGTATGAAGCATAACAACAGCATATGGTTCAAGACCCTGGGAGCCAGGCGTCAGTGTCACAAAATGGTCAATGGCAACTTCAACCCACTCACAAGTCCAAAGGTCAGAGACAACTTCACCTGTTGAAGCTATGGATGGGTCTGCTTGTCGACGATCGGTCTAGTCAGCCACAGCAGAAAATGCAACCACAGATGAAACATTCCCCTCTCCAAGCAGGTCAACGTCAAAGCCGCACCATCATCTCTCGCAGATGGACTTGTGCCAACAAAATAGGGAAATGGTAGAAAAGGAGCTAAAATGAAATCTGCCCTGCAACTCACACCTCCAGATTCAGTGGCTGTTTCTTCCAAGCTGTTATCAGGCAACTGAACCATCCTATCACCAACTAGAGAGTGTTCCTGAGCTGCTATCTACCTCACTTGAGACCCTTGGACTATCTTTAATCGGACGTTATCTTACACTAAACGTTATTCCCTTTATCATGTATCTGTACACTGTGGACAGCTTGATTGTAATTGTGTATAGTCTTTTCACTGACTGGATAGCATGCAACAAATTTGCTTTTCACTGTACTTCAGTGCATGTGACACCAAACAAAACTAAACTGTGAAGATAGACACAAAATGCTGCAGAAGCTCAGCGGGTCGGGCAACATCTCTGGAGAAAAGAAATGGGCGACGTTTTGGGTTGAGACCCTTCTTCAGACTGAGAGTCTAGGGAGAAGGAAACTAGAGGGATGAAAAGGTACAGAGGTTTGCCTCTCTCCTGACTCTCGGGCGAGTGGAAGCTATCACATATCTACCGAGACTTCAAACCACAAGAGAGGGAGGTCAGGTAAGGACTGTGTTTGGCCACAGCTAGAGTTTTGGTCCACAGGAAGGATATGGTAACATTAGAATAGGAGCAGAGATTAACATGGATGGTGCCAGGGCTGGAGAATTATAGCTGTCCAGAGGGACACGAGGCTGGGTTTGCTTTACTGAAATAAGCAGTGCTTTTTTTTGTAGACGTGAAAGAGCCGGTACGCACATCATTCCCCGCTGTTGGTGCCTGGGGGAGATCGTTGTCCGATCAACTGCTTACACTGTTTAAGTGCGTGACCGCCTAACTTAATGAATGCACTTTATTTCCAGTGCTATTTTTGTGATGCTCTGCACTGATTCAGCCTACCAGCCCCTCTAAAACACTAAAGATTAGATTTTCAAATCTTGAATATTACAGAAATATTACAAAAGTTTAAGAAATAAAGAAAGCTTGAGGGGAGATTTAACTGAGGCGTATAATAATATTATGAGAGTCTTGAACAGGCTGTAACATTAGATAGACACAGAGTACTGGAGTCACACAGTTTCAGGTGGAAAACCTTCACATTAGGTCAGCTCGAGGCTCCGGTCAAGTGGGTCTAACGTAAACCCCACTTAGGTTGGCATGGAAACAATGGGCTGAACAGATAACATTTCTGTCCCATAACATAGAATATAGAAAAGTACGGCACAGGAATAGACCCTTCAGCCCACAATGCCGGTGCCAAAAATGATGCCAAGATAAACTCATCTCCTCTGCTTGCACATGACCCGTACCCCTCCATTCCCTGCGTATCCATGTACCTATCTAAAAGCCTCTTAAATGTCACTATCCTATCTGTCTGGTTGAAAACTTCAAATTCCCAGGAGTAAATATCACCAACAACTACTCCTGGACCACCCATATTGAAGCAACGACCAAGAAAGCACCCCAGTGCCTCTACTTCCTAAGAAGCCTTAGGAAGTTCAGTATGTCCCCAGCAATCCTCATCTACAGATGCCCTGTAGAAAGCATTTTATTGAGATGCATCACAGCTTGGTTTGGGAACACCTCCATCTAATACTCCAAATATGGCCTTACACAGATGCTGCTTTAGACTTTAGAGATACAGCGCGGAAACAGGCCCACGGAGTCCGCGCCGACTAGCGATCCTCTGTACACTATCCTAGCACTATCCTCTGTACACTAGCACTATCCTCTGTACACTAGCACTATCCTCTGTACACTAGCACTATCCTCTGTACACTAGCACTATCCTACACACTAGGGACAATTTTACAATTTACCATAGCCAATTGACCTACAAACCTGCACGTCTTTGGAATGTGGGAGGAAGCGGGAGCACCCCGAGAAACCCACACGGTCACAGGGAGAATGTTCAAACTCCGTTCAGACAGAACACGTAGTCAGGATCGAACCCGGGTCTCTGCTGTTGTAAGGCAGGTACTCTACCGCTGCGCCACTGTGTCGCCCAAGGGTTTTCCAAAGAAAGCCACAAAATGCTGGAGTTACTCAGCGGCTCAGGCAACATCTCTGGAGAAAATGTTTATGATTCCCTGCCTGTCTAAGAGGCCAAGAATGGTCCCCATGCATTCCGAGCAGCATTCCCACGGATCTCACGGATCTAGAGTTGCAATGGGAGTTCACTTGAGGTGCCAGACATTTGATCGCAGATTACATTTCAGGAATGTTCCTATTTAAACATTTCTTAATTTCTTCCCTTACCCAGCCCAAATGTAAGCACTAATTTCTTTGTAATGTTAGAGTTATCTACCTTTTTTGGATGAATTCCCAGAAGATTAATCATGTGAGTTTATACGTGGTCTCTTCTACCAGTGCTCACCTGACAGGCCTGTCGTTGTGGCATAAGCCAATTGGAATCAAGACCACAGCTGAATCGTTGTCCAATTGGACAACAACACCCAAATCATTGTCCCATTGGTGTCTCCCAGCCAACCTGTGCATAGTTCCTGAATTATGAAAACAGATGATTGGGCCATTGCTGGTTGAACTTGTTCCTTGCAGACACAATGACCTGCAGGTGCTGGTTTAAAATAAAAGAAATAAAGTAATGGAGTAACTCAATAGGTCAGGCAGTATCTCTGGAGAACATGGAAAGGTGGCGTTTTGGGTCGCGACCTTCCATCAGATTGATTGTTGTGGGGGGGGGGGGGGGGAGAAAGCTGGAAGAGAGGTGGGGATGGGACAAAGCCTGGCTAGTGCGAGATGGATACAGGTGAGGCGTGGAAGGGTTTGAATGACAGATGGGTGGACAAAGGCCAGAGATGAAAGGACAGAAGGCTGTGAGATAAGGAAAGAAGATGCGTTGAATGTGAAGACAGATGAAGAGATATAGGTTCACGAGCAAGGGAAAAGTGGGGTCAGATTGTGCAAGAAAAGTGTGCACAATGATCTGGGGTGCCGGGAGGAGAAAAAAGGTTAGGGGAGGTGCTTTTGTGGGTTAAATACCGAAAATTGGAGAATTCAATGTTCGTACCATTGGGTTGTAAGGTACCCAAGTGGAATATGAGGTGTTGTTCCTCCAGTTTGTGTGTGGTCTCACTCTGTCAATGGAGGAGGCCCAGGACAGAACCGTCAGTGTGGGAATGGGGAAGGGGGAGTTAAAATGTACCTTGTATATTAGCTCCCACTCAAAAAAACATTTCATTGGCTGTGAAGTAATTTGGGACATTCTGGGAAAGAAAATGGCAGGCATTTAGTTCATCCTTGCCAATATTGTTGACTAATAAATGACTGGTTCAGAAAAGCAAACAAAAACACACAGAGTCTGGTTTTTAATAACTGGGTCTAGAATTTCAAATTCCAGAGTGCTTCATTTCAACTCAATACTAATTGGATTTTTCTTGACGAGAATCATTCTAAGAATTTGATTGGTTGACTGGTTGCTCCTGTGACAGGGTATCCTTGCTGGAACAGAGCCGGATTGGGGTGTTTATCAATAGGTTGTCCACTTGGGCAATCACACCCAAATCATTGAATGATTTCTATCACCCAGCCAACCAGTTCATGGTTCCTGAATTATGAAAGCAGATAGAGTCATAGAGTCAGCATGGAAACAGGCCCATTGTCCCAACTTTCCAACACCAACCAACTATAGTAGTCCCACCTGCCTGCATTTGGGCCATATCCCTCTAATCGTATCCTATCCATGTACCTGTCTAAATCAATCTCTCTCTCTCTCTCTGCGCCATCGCATCTTTACTGCAGCTGCGGGTGGCTCTGGATGGCCGGCGGAGGTCTCCAACCAGTCACCATTTTCAGAGAGAGGGACCCCCCGGAAATGGCCCGATCCAGCCCGACGCGGAGTCGGAGATTGCGCCGATGTCGCCAAACAGAAAGCGGTGACTCCTATCCCGGCGGAGGAGTTTGACCAGCGGCCAGCGGCCAGCTCCCGCTGTGAGTCCTCATTGCACCGCCAACCCCTTCCCCTCTGGTCCCCCTCGCTGGCTCCTGCCCCCCTCCCCCGTGATACCGCACTCTCCCCCACGGCTCATCCCCCGTCTTTTCTCCGAGCTATGGAGCGAAGGAATAGGTGACGTTTCGGGTCGAGACCCTTCTTCAAGAATCAATTCAAGAGAGTTTTACTGTCATGTGTCCCAGATAGGACAATGAAATTCTTACTTGCTGCAGCACAACAGAATATGTAAACATAGTACAAAATGGAAGATAAAAGTTCAGTGTGTCTATAGACCATATATACACAATAAATAAACAGATATAGTGCAATAATAATAATAAACTATTATTGTTCAGAGCTTATTTGATGTCGTGTTTAATAGCCCGATGGCTGTGAGGAAGAAACTGTTCCTGAACCTGGATGTTACAGATTTCAGGCTCCTGTACCTTCTTCTCGATGGCAACGGTGAAATGAGTGTGTGACCAGGATGGTGTGGGTATTTTATGATTTTGGCAGCCTGTTTCAGGCAGCGACTGCGATAGATCCCTTCGATGGTGGGGAAGTCAGAGCCGGTGATGGGCTCTCTGGAGATGCTACCTGACACACTGAGTTACTCCAACATTGTTTTTTAATTTTCCCAATAAACATTTCCTATCCACGTACCTGTCTAAGTGTACCTGCCTCAACTACCTCCTCTGACAGCTCGTTTCATATACCGACCACCCTCTGAGTGATAAACTACCTTCCATCCCACAACCATCCCAAGACTTGATGGCGTTCCCTGGAATTGGATGCTTTTAAGGAAGTGCACTGCCCTGCATTTCTTCCAACCTCATGACGACTGACTTTACAATGGGGGGTTGGGCTGGGGTGGTGGGGGTGGGGTGAGCAGGACCCGGGGATCGCGGGGGGAAGGGTGTCTCACTCTAGCCTCGACTGTGCCACCTGCTGCACGGGGCAGCGAGTATGTTGTTGCCCCAGCTGCCCCTTGCACCGTGACACGTCGTGCCTGTTTGATCAGCTGCTGCCGTGTGAGGCAGGGAGCAGGACTGTTATGCCTGTAATGTGCAGCTCTTGGGATGATTGTGTGCAGTGGCTGCCGGGGTCAGGCATCCGGGCTGCTCCTGAGGCGGCATGTGCACACACTCACACACACCCACACCCACGCACACACACGCACACATATTCGCACACCCACACACGTACGCACACACACTCAAACATACGCGTGCGCATACAAACACACACCCATGCACAGACACACGCGCACACACAGTCAGGGAGAGACAAAGACAGAGGCATGGGGATAGACAGAGGGAGAGAGACACGCACAGACACACACCCACAGTTAGGGAGACACAGCCAGACAGATGCGCACACACACACACAGAATCAGGGAAAGACACTGAGGCACAGATATAGACAGAGGGAGCCACAGATAGAGAGATGTGACATACACATCCATAGACAGAGACACAAACAGAGTCGTAGAGAGAGACACAGACAGACAGATGTGCACACACACACACACACACACAAACTCAGGGAGAGGCACAGAGATAGACACGGAGTCACGGAGAGAGACACACAGACACATGCACAGTCAGAGAGAGACACAGACAGAAATGGACACAGAGAGAGATACACACACACCCACAGTTAGAGACACAGAGGCAAACAGTCACAGAGAGTTAGACACAGAGAGAAAGACAGTTATAGAGAGACAGACACACAAACGCACACATGTACTCACACGCACATACACACACAGACACATGCACATATGAACTCGCATACATGCACCCAAACACAGTTTCAAACACAGACATATACAGTCTCACACAGACGTACACACACACTCATACAGGCACACACGCATGTAATTGCATTTACATGTACATACACAGACAATCTCACACGCATATAAATGCATCATATGAACACGTGCACATGACACAAATACATGCGTGTGCGCATGCATGCACATGGTACACACACAAGAAGAACGCATACACTCAGTAGGATGCACATTCAAACACTCTCATAAACACACACAAAAACAAGTCTGAAGAAGGGTTCCGACCCGAAACGCCACCCAATTTTTTCTTCACAGATGCTGCCTGACCCGTTGAGTTACTCCAGCACTTTGTGTCTACCTTTGGTATAAACCAACATCTGCAGTTCATTCCTATACACAAATACAAAGATGCAGTGGCAAATAGAGACTTACACACTCAAAAACAGGCACACAAACCCACACACAAATGGGCAGACATGATCAGACATAGACATATACAGACACTGGGTCAAAGCATATATACACCGATAAACACAATCAAATGGGCATGCACTTCATGTACGCACAGAGGGATAAATGTTCACACAAATGGGCAGAAAGCTCATCGCTTTGTTAATACGGAAAGGCTGGAAATTTGCAATGTGTTGCCATGTCAATTATCTGAGGTTGATAAATTATAAACAAAATGAGCTGCAGAACCAGAAAAGCCACAATTCCTCATTATTCGTTGCACTCCAAGCCAAAGTAGAAATCTCTCAGTAAATCTTGAACTTAGAAATCTGCTGACATTTGCTGAGTTAATAGACTTTGAAAACCCAAGAGTCAGCAGCCATTTACAAACTAAACTCTGCCCGGCAGCCTGGTGACCTTTACTGGTGCTTTTACTGGACCATCACCCTGCCTCAATTAGACCACTTGAAGTGTGACATTGAGTTGTAGTCAAACAGGCCTTTCGGCCCAACTTGTCCATGCCGACTAACATGTCCGATCCACACTAGTCCCAACTACGTGCATTTGGCCCACATTCCTCTAAACCTGTCCTATCCATGTACCGGTCTAATATGACATATTTTATCATAGATGGCGAAGCACTCAATGTGTTGGATGGGTGAGGGTTGGTTAGTTCTTCAGTTTCGATGGCTCCCTTGCCTTCCTGACCATTATTTGTGCTTGCATTAGAAGACTGATGCTCCAGGGTACCTTTAGTTCAGTGGTTCTTAACCTTTTTGGCACCAGTATGCACATACGTGAACAAAATACTGTATGTGGTATGTACCTTTGTTAGGTTCCTAAACATGGGCTCAACAAATTGATATGTTATTTGTGTCCCCTTCATGACCCCCGGCAAAGCCCCAAACGACCCTCATAGGGGGTCACGACCCCCAGGTTAAGAACCACTGCTTTAGTTAAATGAGTCTGAAGAAGGGTGCCAACCCGAAACGACACCTATCCTTTTACTCCAGAGATGCTGCCTGACCCGCTGAGTTACTTCAGCACTTTGTGTCTATCTTTGGTATAAACTAGCATCTGCAGTTCTTTATTTCTACCTTTAGTTTAGTTTAGTTTAATATTGTCACGTGTACTGAGGTACAGTGAAAAGTTTTTGTTCCAGTCAATGGAAAGACTATACACGATTACAATTAGGCAATCCACAGTGTACAGATACAGGGTAAAGAGCATAATGTTTAGTGCAAAACAAAGTCCAGAAAAATCCATCAAAGATATTTCAAAGGTTTCAAGTGGGAGGTCAGTACCCCACTCTACCCGGTGAGAGGACGGTTCAGTTGCCTGATTACAGCTGGGAAGAAACTGTCCCTGAATCTGGAGGTATGTGTTTTCGCACATCTGTACCTCTTGCCTGATGGGAGAGGGGAGAAGAGGGAGTGACGGGGGTGAGACTAGTCCTTGATTATGCTGGCGGCCTTGCCAGATCAGCATGGTGTGGATGAAGTCAATGGAAGGGAGGTTGATTTGTGTGATGGTCTGGGTTACGTACAAACCTTGACAATTCCACCTAACTTACCCACACTGCAATCAACTTCTATTAAAAGGCTCCTTTGAGGTAAAGAAACAGAGACACAAGGAACTGCAGATGCTGGTTTACAAGAAAAAGACACAGAGTGCTGGAGTAACTTCACGGGTCAAGCAGCGTCTCTGGAGAACATTAATTGGTGATGTTTTGGATCGGTACCCTTCTTCAGACTGATTGCGGGGGTGGGGGGTGATAGAGAGGTGGGGGCTGTAAAAAATCCTGGCGAATAATAGGTGGAAACAGGTGAGGGGTGGGAATTGATTTCCAACCATCTGCCAACCAAATCCCCCCTCACCTGCATTAACCTATCACTTGTCAGGCATTGTCCCGAACCCCTCCCTCTCTTCCAGCTTTCACTCCCCCATCACAATCAGCCTGAAGAAGGGTCCCGACCCAAAATGTTGCCTGTCCCTGGCTCCAGAGATGCTGCCTGACCCGCTGATTTACTCCAGCACATTGCGCCCTTTGTTTTGAAATAAAGGAACACTTGTCCTTCCTGCAGCACCAATCGTGGTGTCAGGATGTGTCCAAAACACTTGAGTTACTTGAAGTGTAGTGATTGCTGCAAAGGGAGGTCAATTAAGGCAGAACAATCTCTCACAAAGAACAGATAATCACCAAATAATCTACTTCAAGTGACATCAATTAGGGGTGAAATATTCTCTGGAGCAGCAAATAAAACTCAACCTCTCTGAATGAATGCAGATGCTGAGCCAACAGAGTATTAGTTTAGAGATAGAGCATGGAAATAGACCCTTTGGCCCACCGAGTCCACGCCGACCATCAACCACCCGTTCACACTAGTTCTATGTTATCCCACTTTTGTATCCACTCCCTACACACTAGGCGCAATTTACAGATGCTGACTAGCCGACAAACCCTCATGGCTTTAGGATGTGGGAGAAAACCGGAGCATATGGAGGAAACCCACGCATTCACAGTTGGAACGTGCAAACTCCACACAGATAGCACCTGAGGTGAGGTACGAACCCGGGTGTCTGGCGCTGTGAGGCAGCAACTCTACCACTGTGCTGCCTTTAGAGAAAAAAATATTGAGAAAAACACAAAGTGCTGGAGGAACTCAATGGGTCAGGCAGCATCTGGGAAAGGAATGGACAGTCAATGCTGGTCAGCATGGACAGGCCCTATGGCTCAACCTGTTTCAGTTTAGTTTATTCTAAACTGAAATAAACGAAACTGAAGCGGGTTGGGCCAAAGGGCCTATTTCTATGCTGTATAGCTCTATGTCTCTATATATAGTAGTTGACAGATAGCTTGGTGTTCCAATGGGAGTGGGTCACTACCACGGAGGCATCTGGAGAGGACCCGGCGGCGATAGTGGAGAGGTCGGTGTGGCGGTCAATGATGCCGCCGACCGATGGACGAGGACGGACCACGTGGAAGTGAGGACGGCGTTGTCGGGGAAGGAACAAAGGAGGACCCGGCATGGGGGAGGGGGAGGAGGGGAGAACAACGGGGGGCCTGGCGCAGGGTTACTTTGTGACTTTGTAAGCGCCCTTTATGGGTGAATATTTGCATACCTTGGGTATACAAGCAAAGATGTCACTGCAACTTGTCACTGCAACTTGTCACATGTGACAATAAAGTATTCATTCACTGGTGTGTTAATTGCACTAATATTTCCTGTGTACCCATTCCTCCCTCAGCCCAGAGCTGTGAAATCAATAAGAAAAATTCCAGGATGTTGACACAAAACGTGCAACATAAAAGTGTTGAAAGATAAATTGGAACAACATTGCCAATGCAATCACAACGGCCGATAGCTGCTGCCTCACAACACCAGTGACCCAAGTTTGATCCTGACCTTGGCTGCCGACTGTGTCATCTATAGTCATAGAGCTGTACAACATGGAAACAGGCCCTTTGACCCAACTTATCCATGCCGACCAACGTTGTCTGTCCATTCCTTCCCCAGACCCTGCCCGACCTGTTGATTACCTCCAGTACTTTGTGTTTTCCTGAAGAATCTTTTGCCTAATGGTGGCACAGTGGTGCAGCTGGTAGAGTTTCCGCCTCACAGTGCCAGAGATCAGGGTTTGATCCTCACCTCGGGTGCTGTCTGTGTGGCGTGTGCTTGTTCTCCCTGTGACCATGTGGGTTTCCCCCGGGCGTTCCCGTTTCCTCCCACATCCCAAAGACATGCGGGTCTGTAGGTTAATCAGCCTTCTATAAAATTGCCCCTAGTGTATATGGAATGTATGTGACAGAAGGATAACATAGAGCGTGCGTGAACGAGCGATCGATGGTCAGCATGAACTTGATGGGCTAAAGGACTTATTTCCATACTATATCGCTAAACTAAAGATCATCATGTTCGCAGATTCACTGTGCATGGGTGGATTGTCTATTAGTGCGTGTGTGTACCTGTACCATCAGGCATTGAAATCCTTCCCTATATCAGCTAATACTTCAGCCTCTCTCCTCTCTCTTAGTCTATGCTGACCATCAACCACCCATTTACATTAATCTTACATTAATTAATCTGATTCTATTCTCTTCATATTGTCACCAATCCCCTCCTGAATTCTACCACTCACCCACACACTACGGACAATTTTACAGAGGCCATTTAACCTACCAACATGCACGTTTTTGGGATGTGGGAGAAAACCGGAGCACCTGGAGAAAACCCAAGTGGTCACTGGGAGAATGTACAAACTCCACAGAGACAGCACCTGAGATCTTGATCAAACCCAGGTCTCTGACTCTACCAGCTGCGCCAGTGTCGTCCCTGCAGTACTATACATTACGTTGGCCATACTTCAAAAATACTCCTCTGTTGTACAGTGTTTTGTGTTATCCTGAGTTGGAAAATTCTTGTGCAGTACAGAAATGCACTCTTGAGATTAGTATTTTAATCTTCTGATTCCTTCTGTGTAATGTTTAATATTTCATTCTAACTCTGATTTATTGGCTTTATGAAGGCATTCAGTTTTCTTAGTTTAGTTTAGAGATGCAGCATGGAAACTGGCCCTTCGGCTCACTGCCCACACTGACCATCAATCACCCGTACACTAGTTCTATCCAATACACTAGGAACAATTTACTGAAGCGAAAATCATTTCCAAACCTCCGTGTTTTTGGAGTGTTGGAGGAAACCGAAGTACCCGGAGAAAACTAACGTGGTCACGAGGAGAAGGAGCAAACTCAGTACAGAGAGCACTCGTGGACAGGATCAAACCTGGATCTCTGGCGCTGTAATGCAGCAAGTCTACCGCCGCGGGCATTGCGGCACCCTTAACCATAAACTCTGGGCTGATACTTCAGTGCAGTGCTGAAGGAGTGCTTCAGTCCTAAACAAGATGTCCAGCTAGGGTCCTTTCTGCCCTCTCAGACAGGTGAAAAAAACCCAGAGACAAAAGATACTTCAGATGCTACAATCTGGAGTAAAAAACAATCTGCTGGAGGAGCTCAGCAGGTCAGGCAGCATCTGTGGAGGGAAATGGGCGGACGTTGTTTTGGGTTTAGTTCAGTTTAATTTAGTATCACATGTACAGTGAAAAGCATTTTTGTTGCCTGCTATGCAGTCAGCAGAAAAACAATACATGATTACATTCGAGCCGTCCACAGTGTACAGATACTTGATAAAGGGAATGATGTTTACTGCATGATGAAGTCCAGTAAAGTCCGATTAAAGATAGTCCAAAGGTTTTCAATGAGGTAGATCCAAAAGAGATGGGGGAGATATTGAACAATTTATTTTCTTCGGTATTCACCAAGGAGAAGGATATTGAATTATGTGAGGTAAGGGAAACTAGTAGAGTAGCTATGGATACTATGAGTTTCAAAGTAAAAGAAGTACTGACACTTTTGAAAAATATAAAAGTGGATAAGTCTCCAGGTCCTGACAGGATATTCCCTAGGACATTGAGGGAAGTTAGTGTAGAAATAGCCGGGGCTATGACAGAAATATTTCAAATGTCATTAGAAACGGGAATAGTCCCCGAGGATTGGCGTACTGCGCATGTTGTTCCATTGTTTAAAAAAGGGTTCTAAGAGTAAACCTAGCAATTATAGACCTGTTAGTTTGACTTCAGTGGTGGGCAAATTAATGGAAAAGATACTTAGAGATAATATATATAAGCATCTGGATAAACAGGGTCTGATTAGGAACAGTCAACATGGATTTGTGCCTGGAAGGTCATGTTTGACTAATCGTCTTGAATTTTTTGAAGAGGTTACTAGGGAAATTGACGAGGGTAAAGTAGTGGATGTTGTCTATATGGACTTTAGTAAGGCCTTTGACAAGGTTCCTCATGGAAGGTTGGTTAAGAAGGTTCAACTGTTGGGTATAAATGCAGGAGTAGCAAGATGGATTCAACAGTAGCTGAATGGGAGAAGCCAGAGGGTAATGGTGGATGGCTGTTTGTCAGGTTGGAGACAGGTGACTAGTGGGGTGCCTCAGGGATCGGTGTTGGGTCCTTTGTTGTTTGTCATGTACATCAATGATCTGGATGAAGGTGTGGTAAATTGGATTAGTAAGTATGCAGATGATACCAAGATAGGGGGTGTTGTGGATAATGAAGAGGATTTCCAAAGTCTACAGAGTGATTTAGGCCATTTGGAAGAATGGGCTGAAAGATGGCAGATGGAGTTTAATGCTGATAAATGTGAGGTGCTACACCTTGGCAGGACAAATCAAAATAGGACGTACATGGTAAATGGTAGGGAATTGAAGAATACAGTTGAACAGAGGGATCTGGGAATAACCGTGCATAGTTCCTTGAAGGTGGAATCTCGTATAGATAGGGTGGTAAAGAAAGCTTTTGGTATGCTAGCCTTTATAAATCAGAGCATTGAGTATAGAAGCTGGGATGTAATGTTAAAATTGTACAAGGCATTGGTGAGACCAAATCTGGAGTATGGTGTACAATTTTGGTCGCCCAATTATAGGAAGGATGTCAACAAAATAGAGAGAGTACAGAATGTTGCCTGGGTTTCAACAACTAAGTTACAGAGAAAGGTTGAATAAGTTAGGTCTTTATTCTCTGGAGTGCAGAAGGTTAAGGGGGGACTTGATAGAGGTCTTTAAAATGATGAGAGGGATAGACAGAGTTGATGTGGACAAGCTTTTCCCTTTGAGAATAGGGAAGATTCAAACAAGAGGACATGACTTCAGAATTAAGGGACAGAAGTTTAGGGGTAACATGAGGGGGAACTTCTTTACTCAGAGAGTGGTAGCGGTGTGGAATGAGCTTCCAGTGGA
Source organism: Amblyraja radiata (assembly GCF_010909765.2). Taxonomy (NCBI): domain Eukaryota; kingdom Metazoa; phylum Chordata; class Chondrichthyes; order Rajiformes; family Rajidae; genus Amblyraja; species Amblyraja radiata. Next base: position 89,017,426 of record NC_045958.1, on the reverse strand, counting down.
AGTGGTGGGGGCAGGTTCGTTGGTATCATTTAAAAATAAATTGGATAGGCATATGGATGAGAAGGGAATGGAGGGTTATGGTATGAGTGCAGGCAGGTGGGACTAAGGGAAAAAAGTTGTTCGGCACGGACTTGTAGGGCCGAGATGGCCTGTTTCCGTGCTGTAATTGTTATATGGTTATATGGTTTATATATGGGAGGTCAGACTGTTCCCTAGTTGTTGGTAGGAAGGTTCAATTGCCTAATAACAGCTAGGAAGAAACTGTATTTGAATCTGGACCCTTCTTCATCAGTCTGAATCATTGTTTGTCCATTTCCTTCCACAGCTGCTGCCTGAACCACTGAGTTCCTCCACTGAGTTCCTCCAGAAATTAGTTTACTTGAAAAAAATCCCCAGAAAACATGAGCATTTCTTGTTGAAACAATGATCTGCAGATGCTGGTTTTAAAAAAAAGACACAAAGTGCAAAGAGTAACTCAGCGGATCAGACAGCATCTCTGGAGATCATGGATGGGTGACGTTTCTGGTCAGGACACCTCTTCAGACTGATTAGCCTGAATTTGAGCGTTTCTTATTTTATTTTACAGATGTGGAAATTAATAGATAGAACTTTTTTTTGCAGGGTGGAAATATCAAGGATTGGAGGGCATAGCTTTAAAATGAGAGGGGTAAAGTTTATAGGTGATGTGCAGGGCAATTCTTGCACAGAGAATAGTGGGTGACTGGAGGGGTGGTGCTAGGGATGCCAAGGGTGGTGGTGGTGGCAGATACCAGTGGCGGTTAGCAGTTTTTACGAGGCATGTAGCGAGCCCAAACTTTGTGATCAAATGGTGACTTTATTCGGTGAGAGAAGTTTGACATACATGTGCATTGGGACTCTAACATATTGAGTCATTGCTGCTGCTGCTGAGAGAGGGTGGTGACTCGAGCTCAGCTACCTGTTGATTGGTGATCTCAAGGTAAGATATGCTGATGTAGTGGGACACTCCCCTTAACCCATGACTTCACCTGACAGTCCTCATAACCACTGACGAGGGTTCGACAGTAAGTGGTCTGGCCATCAGGTGATGCCACAGGCTTTTAGATGGGCACATGGATATGCAGGGAATGGAGAGATATGGATTATACGCAGGTAGATAAGTGTTGGTCTTGGCATCGTGTGTAGCATGGCCATTGTGGACAGAAAGGCCTGTTCCTATGCTGTTCGATGTTCTATGAAATGCCAGCACTTCACGTCCATCCTTCATTGTTTCTAAATTGAAAAGACAGTCAATAGTCAACTGTATTGAGAGTGTGGAGTTATTTAGGGACCAGACCAAGTGAGGTGAACAAATTGCCTCTCCTGGAAGTCATTAGTGAACCAGGTGTGTTATTATGACAATCTGGTACATATATGGTTACAATTAAAAATCAATAAAAAGTCTCTTTTTAAATCCAGATGTATTTAATTTCTTGAATTTAAATTCTCCACAGAGGGATCTGAACTTGTATTTTAGGATCCAACAGAATAGACAGTCAGAACCTTTTCCCCAGGGTGGGAACGTCAAAGACTAGGTGTAGCTTTAAGGTGAGATGTATGGGGCAAGCCTGGAACTCGCTGCTAGGGGTGGTGGTGGAGCCAATACGATAGTGGCATTTCAGAGTCTTTTAGACATGGACGTGCAGGGAATGGAAGGATAAGAATCAAGTGCGGGCAGGAGAGATTAGTTTAACTTGGCGTCATGTTTGGCACGGGTGTTGTGGACCAAGAGGTCCGTTACTGTGATGTACTATGTTCTATGCCCTATGTTCTTATCACTGGTCCTGATCCAATAATTATATTGCCATGAGCAAAAAACAAAGTCCTGGAGGAACCCAGCAGGTCAGGCAGCATCTGTGGAGGGTAATGGACAGATGACGTTTTGGGTCAGGATCCTCGCTCATACTCTGACCCAAAATGGCTGTGACCTCTGGAACCAGGGGCTGTAATCCCGAATGAAGGGGTCAGCCAATCAATATTTCTTCTCCCAAGGGGCAGTGTACCTTTGGAATCTTCTACTTAAGTGCGCCATGGAGGCTCAGATACTTTCTGATTGAAAGATGCAGCATGGAAAAAGGTCCTTTGGTCCCCGAGTCCACACCGACCATCGATCACCTGTTCACATAACGTAGGTAGTTCTGTATTATTCCACATATAATAATATCAGTAATTCTCTTTTATTCCACTTTCGCTTCCACTCCTTGCACACGGGGGGGCAATTTACAGAGGCCGAATAACCTACGAACCTGCATATCTTGGGGATGTGGGAGGAAACTGGAGCACCCGAAGGAAACCCAGGGAGAAGTGCAAACTCCACATGGACAGCACCAGAGGTCAGAATTGAACCCGAGTCTCTGGAGCTGTGAGGCAGCAACTCAAGGTGGCTGTACCAATGTGTCACCCTACCTCCATTCGATGATCAATATTGCTAGATTTATGGATATGAAAGGAATTAAGAGACATGGGGTTAATGCAGGAATGAGGCATTGAGATGAAATACCAGCCATGATCTTGTTGAAGAGGAGGGCTGCCACAAGGCGCGCAATGACTTTTGCCAGAGGAGGTAGTTGAGGCAGGTACTGTAATAACACTTATAAGACACTTGGACAGGTACATGGATAGAAAACATTAAGAAGGAGATGGACCAAACGTGGGCTAGCGTAGATGGGATACTGGTCGGCGGGAACACCTTGGGACATGAGGGCCTGTTTCCATGTTGTATGACTCTATGAGTTGCTCCTGATTCTAGCTCTTGTCCCTGTGTTTTGATACTCTCTACTCTCTGACCACTGAATGTTTTCTTCTTGAGATGTTAATCTAGTTCCGTTTCGGATGAATCAATAGACTCCGAGTCAACAGTTACTCAAGGAAAAGAGATCCTTTCCTGCAATCAGTGGGGGAAAAAATACAGCTTTTTGTTTTTAATTTGAGAAACAAAGGTGAAAGACCAAGCGAAACAAAAAAAATATACAGAACTGCAAACGCAGGAGTGTGTCAATAAATAGTTTAAAAACCTAAACTAGTCTTAGTTTGGGGAGAGGAGGTAGCTCTGGGCTGTGGGTTTGGTCAGAGGAGGGGGAATCAAGAACCAGAGGACATAGGTTTAAGTGAGTGGGGAAAGATATTATAGGAATCTGAGGGGAAACTTTTCAGTTTAGTGTATTAGTGTCACGTGTACCGAGGTACAGTGAAAAGTTATTTGTTGCGTGCTATCCTGTCAGCGAAAAGACTGACACACAGAGAGGGTGGTGGGTATATGGAACGAGCTGCCAAAAGAGGTAGTTGAGGCAGGTATTATCACAACATTTGGACAGGAACATGGAGAGGAAAGGTTTAGAGGGAATATGAGCCAAACACAGGGAGGTGGGACAAGTGGAGATGAGGCACCTTGGTCAGCATGGGCAAAGTGGGACGAAGGGCCTGTTTCCGTGCTGCATGACTCTAGGACCATCATAAAAAAAGGTTAGGTTGAGAAGCCCAAGTTCATGCCGACATTTCTTCACCAATTTTGCACGCTTCATCTTATTCTTCCCTCATACTCTCAACTCTATTTAGATTGTGTATATCATCTGCAAACTCGTAGCAATTTGACTGGTTAATTAACCTCCCGGTCAGAATGGCATGGTAGCACAGCGATAGAGTTGCTGTCTCACAGCTCCAGGGACCCGGGTTGGATCCTGACAATGGGTGCTGTCTGCTTGGAGTTTGCATGCTTTACGTGTGAGTTTTCTCTGGGTGCTCCTGTTTCCTCCCACATTCCAAAGACTTGCAGAATTGGCTTCTGTAAAATTGCCTCTAGAGTGTAAGATGCAAATTTAGGATAATATTGAACTAGTATACAGGTGATCGTTGATTGGCACAGATTCGGTGGGCCGATGGGCCTGCTTCCACACTGTGTCTCTAAACTAAACTATGCATTCTTGCGATGTGGGTGGAAACCGGAGCACCTGGAGGAAACCCACGTGGTCACAGGAAGAACGTGCGAATTCCACACAGGCGGTACCCGAGGTCAGGATTGAACCCAGATCTCCGGAGCAGTGAGGCAACAGCTCTCCCGGCTGCACTACTACTTAGTGATGTGTGTTCAGGGAGTATGTAAACACGTAAGGTGCCAGGACCTCCTTCATGGTTGTTGAAGGGAGCCAAGTCTTTGCTCATATGAATGAACTGTTTCCGCATGTCATCTAAATCCATATTCTCGGCAGTAATCTGAGAAGAATCAGGATTAACATCTCACTTCAACAAAAATTGACCCTAAGCTCTCTGGCTCACCCAGACTCCTGAAAGACTTTATTTACATCCAGGAGACTGAGCATAGACTAGACGACTGTTTTGCCAAACATTTGAGGTGTGTCCGCCAAGGCCTGCTGGATCTCCCGGTTACTAACCATTTTAACTCTTCTTCCCATTCCCACGCTGACCTTTCTGTCCTGGGCCTCCTCCATTGCCAGAGTAAGGCCCAGCTCAAATTGGAGGAACAGCATCTCATATTCTGCTTGGGCAATTTACAAATCAACAGTATGAAAGTTGAATTCTCCAATTTTAAGTAATGCCCCTCCTACCACCTCTCTCATTCCTGTGCCCCCCCTGCACATCTGTGTTCCTTCCACTATCCCACCATCCCATTCCTCTTCCGTCCCCTTCCACCATATCCCTCCCTCTGGCTCTGCATTTTACTCCTCCTTTCCACATCTAACACACTGTATCAAGTCAAGTCAAGTCACATTTATTTATATAGCACATTTAAAAAAACAACTCTCATTGGCCAAAGTGCCTTACATTTGTTATAAGAATAGCACAACAAAACAGACTACATACATATATACATGTAGCCCTCACTCAGAGGACGTCAGGAAAGGCTTGGGAGTATAGATAAGTCTTTAGTCTTGACTTAAAAGAGTCGATGGAGGGGGCAGTTCTGATGGGAAAGGGGAATGCTGTTCCACAGTCTTGGGGCTGCAACCGCAAAGGCGCGATCGCCCCTGAGCTTATGCCTAGACCGTGGGATATTCAGCAACCCCAAGTCGGCCGATCTGAGGGGCCTGGAGGTGGAGTGGTGGGTGAGAAGACTTTTTATGTAGGTGGGGGCAAGCCCATTGAGGGCTTTGTAGACATGGAGGAGAATCTTGAAGTTTATACCGAACCGCACAGGGAGCCAGTGGAGAGAGGCCAGGATCGGGGTGATGTAGTCCCTTTTTCGGGTGCCCGTCAGGAGTCTCGCTGCGGCGTTTTGGACCAGTTGCAGGCGGGACAGGGAAGATTGGCTGATGCCAGTGTAAAGGGAGTTGCAGTAATCTAGGCGGGAGGAGATGAATGTGTGGATGATCTTTTCCAGGTCATCAAACTGGAGGAATTTATTTTATTTTAGCAATCGTCCGAAGCTGGAAGAAGCTAGCTTTTACCACGGCATTGACTTGTTTGTCAAATTTCAGTGCTGAGTCAAACATCACGCCAAGGTTTTTGACGTGAGGTTTGAGTAATGGGGTAAGGCTTCCAAGGCTGCCTGCTAACATTTTGATTGAGTCCGAGGGGCCGAGAAGGATGACCTCAGACTTACTCTCGTTTAGTTGGAGGAAGTTCTGGGCCATCCAACACTTTATATCCTCGAGGCAGTGGGTAAGGTTAAACAGATTTGATTGGTTTTTGGGCTTCAGGGGGAGATCGAGTTGGGTATCGTCTGCGTAGCAATGGAAGGAAATTACGTGCCTTTTAATGACTTGGCCTAAGGGGAGCATATACAGGGAGAAGAGAATGGGGCCAAGGATGGAACCTTGTGGAACCCCACAGCAGAGATTAGCTGGGGAGGAGAATGAGTTGCCTATGTTAGTCGAGAAACTCCTACCTTTGAGGTAGGAGATGAACCAGCTCAGGGCAGTGCCATCAATACCAACCCCGTACCGGAGACGGTCAATTAGGATGGTGTGGTCGACAGTATCAGATGCTGCACTGAGGTCAAGAAGGAGCAGAATTGCACAGTCGCCGGAGTCAACGGTGAGGAGTAGGTCATTGTGTACCTTCAACAAGGCAGACTCTGTGCTGTGGTGAGCCCTGAAACCTGATTGGAAAGTTTCCAGGATAGTGTTTTGGTGAAGGTAAGGTATAAGTTGACATAAGTAGGTATTATTGAATAAAGAAATTAGGTCGTCGTATGTCACCTCCACCCTTTGTCACTTACGCCACACACCTGCCAATCACTCACCTGCCTTCTCACCTGTATCCACCTATCACTTGCCAGGCATTGTTTCCCCCCCCCTCCAACCCCCTCCCACCCACCACCACCTCTTTTACAGCCTTCTCCTTCCTAGTACACGTCTACAGAAGGGTCCCAACCCAAAATGTAATGTGTCCATTCCCTCCACAGAGGCTGCCTAACCCTTTGAGTTCTTCCAGCCCTTTATGTTTTTCTCAAAAGAACAGAACAGTGGCGCAATGGTAGAGTTGCTGCCTCAAAGCGCCAGAGACCCGGGATCAATCCTGACTACGGGTGCTGTCTGTATGTAGTTTGTACATTCTCTTCGTGACCACGTGGGCTTTTCCGGGTGCTCCAGTTTACTCCCACACTCCAAAGTCGTACAGGTTTGCAGGTTAATTGGCTTCTGTAAATTGTCCCTTCTGTGTAGGATAGAACTAGTATATGGGTGATCAATGGTCAGCATGGACTCAGTGGCTCGAAAGGCCTGTTTCTATGCTGTATCTCTTAAACAAACTAAATTAAAGTTCCCTCTCCAAGCCCTCTTCCTCGAAGTCACCGACCAAGGAGAACAATCAAAGAGGTTGCATAGAACATGACTCCCATCCATGAGGATCTGATTTGATCCTAAAGGGAAGGTTTTCACAAAACAGGCCATTCAGCCCATTATGTCCCTGTACTTTTTCCACACCCCTGCTCTCCATGTGGATCCAGGCCTGTGTGTAAGGCCTGTTCCGTCGTTCCTGACAACCACAGCCTTGCAGCTGATCGGATGTCACTGCCTGACTGGCCTTGCAGAGCCTATCCTCCCCTGTCCCCCACCAATTCCCCAGATCATCTCCTGTGATCTGTCCACACAGTTAGGACAGCACAGTGGTTTAGCAGGTACAGCGCCAGAGACCCCGATTCCATCCTGACCTCGGGTGTTGGCTTTGCGGAGTTTGCACATTCTCCCTGTGACCGCGTGGGTTTCCTCCAGGTGCTCCACTTGTTTGGGATGTTTCCTCCCACATCCCAAAGACAAGCATGTTTGTAGGTTAACTGGCTACTGTAAATGGCCTCTAGTGTGTAGGACATAGAACTAGTGTACGAGCGATCGATGGTGGGCGTGGACTTGGTGGGCTGAAGGGCCTGTTCCACGCTGTATCTCTACACTCTAAACCCTATAACAACTTTTAAGATATTTGTAAGAAGGAATTGCTGGATTACACCAAAGATCGACACAAAATGCTGGAGTGACTCAGCGGGTCAGGCAGCATCTCTGGAGAAATGGAATGGTTGACTTTTTGGATTGAGACCCTTCTTCAGACAGGAACCCGAAGACGGTTCTCGACCCAAAACATCACCTATTCCTTTTCTGCAGAGATGCTGTCTTTAAGATATTTTGTCAGGTATGGGCCAAACACAGGCAGGTGGGACTGGCTTAGATGGGGCATGTTCGTCGGAGTGGGCTAGTTGGGCTGAAGGGCCTATTTCTGTGCTGTATGACTCCATTATAATGCTTAGAACTTATGTTCTCCTTTCAAATCCCTGTGTAGTGGAGGATAAGTTGTCGTCTTTAAAGCTGCACCCAGCATCAGTTCATTAGGAAACAGCAGGGTTCTGACACGTTCTAAGGAACTGTCTGACAGGAAACACTTTATTGCATTTTATTAGTGCCCAGGGTTCTTGAACGGCCGCCCTTCCTTCGCAATTACTGAACAGTGTAGTCCAAAGATCTACTATAAGATCCGCTATAAGATCTTTGGTGTAGTCTATAACATTGGCAGCTGTTAAGGTCGCACCTCAGAATCTGCGTTAGGCGCCTGGACCTACTCTGCGGCTCCTGCTGTTCGGAGTTTTTGAAAGTCACGTCACCAAACCCACACTCTGGCTGCGAGCTCTGCGGGTAATCGGCCTGGTTCTCCCCAGCTGCCCAATGTGTTTTCCAAATGTTTACAGATGGGAAATTGCCGTCAATCAACAAAAAAGAACCCGATTGAATCATGTGTGGGGGCGTTGGCATAAAAGCTGGGGTCATAGATGTGGAGGTGTTGATTAATCCAAGGAGTTTCAGGAGATCCTTACCGAGAGACCGAGAATGAGAGGGAGAGGTACAGAGACAGAGAGAGAGACGGAGGGAGAGAGAGACCGAGAGACTCAGAGAGACAGAAAGAGAGAGAGAAAGGCAGAAAGACAGAGATGGAGAGACAGAGCGAGAGAGACAGCGAGAGAGAGACGTAAGAAACAGCCCAACTTGCTCACCCCGGCCAAAATGAGACTACACTAGTCTCACCTGCCTGCATTGGCCCATGTACCTCTAAACCCATCCTATCCATGTACCTGTCAAAATGTCTCTTAAACGTTGCGATTATATCTGCCACAACTACCTCCTCCGACCACTCCTTCTATACACCTACCATTGTGTGTGAAAAAGTTACCCCTCCGATTCCTATTAAATCTTTTCTCCCTCACCTTAAACTTATGTCCTCTGATTCTTGGCAAGAGACTCTGTGCGTTTACTCGATCTAGTCCCATCATTATTTTGGACACCTCGATAAGATCACCCCTCATTCTCCTGTGCTCCAAGTCCTGCCCTAACCTACTCAACCTCTCCCTATAGCTTAAGCCCTCGAGTCTGGCAACATCCTCGTAAACGTATCTCATGACAAAGACGGTCAAATATGTAAAAAGTACTGTTTTATAACATAACATTTTGTGGCTAAATTTACTTCTGATGAGATCATGTTACGAGAATTACATTTGGCCCAAGGTTGAATCGTGGGTTATGTTAGGTTGGCGAAGAAAGAAAAAAGTTTTGAGGTTATAGTAAAGACGTATTATTGAAAGGAATTTCCGGTTTTCCGGCCAGGAAACATTGAATGTAATCGAGTAGGATTCAAGATGTGTGGTGGGTTGGGGGGAGTGTGGGGGAAAGGCTTCTGCTACAGAGCAGCACCGGGGTTGGAAAGCAAACAGCACTGTGGTGTTGGTCAGGGTAGTGTCCTGGGGTGGATCGCCATCCTTGGTCAGCAGTGGAGTGTGTATGGAGCCTCGACACGATCCTTCCCTCAGCACAGGCAACACGTCTGTCACTAGATGCGCTCCAGATGTTTGAGGCAAAGCCAGAGGGAAAGTCAGGAGGATTATCCGCCTTGTGCGAGTTTAGTTTACAAAAGAACACAAAATGCTGGAGTCATACAGTGTGAAAACAAGCCCTTCGGCCCAACTGCCCACACCGACCAACATGCCCCATCTACACTAGTCCCACCTGCCTGCGTTTGGTCAATAAGGGAGAAACACCCGACCTAAGCTTGTTTAAGAAAGAACTGTAGATGCTGGAAAAATCGACTTGAGGGCCTAAGTAATCGGGACAGGCTGCGTAGGTTATGGCAGGACATGGAGCACTGGAGGATGAGGGGCGATCTTATCGAGGTGTACAAAATCATGAGGGGAATAGATCGGTTAAACGCACAGAGTCTCTTGCCAAGAACCAGAAGAGATAGGTTTAAGGTGAGGGAAGATAGATTTAATAGGAACCTGTGGGGTAACTTTTACTCACACAATGGTAGGTGTATAGAATGAGTGGCTGGAGGAGGTAGTTGTGGCAGATACAATCGCAACGTTTAAGGGCCTGTCCCACAGCGGGGACCAAATTGGCGAGTTTAAAAGAGTTTGCCCTTAACTCATACTCGCAACATGGTCGACACGAAGTCCTAGGAGGTCTTTGTAACTCTCCTTCATGCTTGAGTGTAGTCCCTGCATACTCGAGGTCTCAGTTAAGGGGCCGTCCCACTGCGGCGACCTAATCTGCGAGTTTAGAAGAGTTTGCCCTCGACTCAAACTCTCGGTCTCTCGGTCTCTCGGTCTCTTCTTCCTTTCTTTCTTTTTCGCTCATCTCTCCGCTGCCTTCAGGTAGAAGGTACAGGAGCCTGAAATCTGCAACAACCAGGTTCAGGAATAGCTATTTCCCCACAGCCATCAGTCTATTAAACTCAACTCAAACAAAATCAGAACTTTAATCAGCCTACTGCACTTTATATGTTTATTTATGTGTGTATATATATATTCAATGGTATATGGACACACTGTCCTGTTCTGTATTAATTATGCCTGCAATATTCTGTTGTGCTGAAAGCAAAGCAAGAATTTCATTGTCCTATCTGGGACACATAACAATAAACTCGTGAATCTTGAATTTTCTTCCTTTCTTCTTCCCGCCCCCCACCCCCCACCCGCACATCAGTCTGAAGCAGGGTCTTGACCCGAAACGTCACTTATTCCTTTGCTCCATAGATGCTGCCTCACCCGCTGAGTTTCTCCAGCATTTTTGTCGACCTAAGCTTGTATACTGTCTCAACTTCTGCATCGTGTATAATATTGAGTGGATGGGCAAGAAATGCCTCACTTTGTTCCTTTTAATGTTTGATTGATTGAGTCATATATTCATACTGTGTGGAAACAGGCCCTTCGGCCCAACTTGCCCACGCCGCCCAACATGCCCCATCTACACTAGTCGCACCTGCTCACGTTTGGCCCACAACCTTCTAAACCTATCCTATCCATATGTATCTGCCTAAATGTATCTGAAATGTTATGATGGTACCTGCCTCAACTACCTCCGCTGGCAGCTTTCTGAATAGACTAGAGGCAGAGGTAGATTGACTCTTGATAAGGAAGGATGTGAAAGGTCACCACAGGTGGATGGGAATGTGGAAGTCGGGGGCGTCATGGTGGTGCAGTGGTAGAGTTGCTGCCTTGCTGTGCTAGAGACCCGGGTTCGATCCTGACTATGGGTGCTGTCTGTACGGAGATTGTATGTTCTCCCCGTGGCTTTAATGGGTTTTCTCCTGTTCTCGGCTTTTTTCCCACACTCCAGACATACAGGCTTGTAGGTTAATTGGCTTTGGTAACATTGTAAATTGTCCCTAGTGTGTGGGATAGTGCTCGTGTATGAGGGGGATTGCTGGTCGTTGCGGACTCGGTGGGCCGAAGGGTCTGTTTCCGCACTGTATGTCCTAAACTAAAAAAACTAAAACTAAAATCAGATTAATTGTAAACTTTTCAATCGGCAAAATAGCCTTGTGGGGCTGAGGGTCTGACTTCTGCTCCGGGTTTATATATACATCCACGTGTTAAAAACTTCATACACACATCCTGAAAGGTATTAGAGAACCAGATGTGTTTTTTATGACAATCCGGTAGTTTTATGGGCACCAACATAAAATCGAATGTTAAGGTCAAATATCAATAATCACTTAATGAATTTAAATTGAACTCACGTTCCGGCCTTGATATCACTGGTTCAACAACGAAACCCTATCACTGCAAAATCACCAACACCATATCAAAGGTTCAGGCGGACAAATGAAAGCAGGTTAGATATATCACAACAAATCAAACAGGAATTTTGGAGTTCTCCACATTTAGGTAACTAACCCAAACCAGCCCTTTCCCCTCTCCCTGCTCCCTTTGCATATATCCCTTCCTCTGGCTTCACATTCCATAGAAACATAGAAACATAGAAAATAGGTGCAGGAGTAGGCCATTCGGCCCTTCGAGCCTGCACTGCTATTCAATATGATCATGGCTGATCATCCAACTCAGTATCCTGTACCTGCCTTCTCTCCATACCCCCTGATCCCTTTAGCCACAAGGGCCACATCTAACTCCCTCTTAAATATAGCCAATGAACTGGCCTCAACTACCTTCTGTGGCAGAAAATTCCACAGATTCACCAATCTCTGTGTGAAAAATGTTTTTCTCATCTCGATCCTAAAAGATTTCCCCCATATCGTTAAACTGTGACCCCTTGTTCTGGACTTCCCCAACATCGGGAACAATCTTCCTGCATCTAGCCTGTCCAACCCCTTAAGAATTCTGTAAGTTTCTATAAGATCCCCCCTCAATCTTCTAAATTCTAGCGAGTACAAGCCGAGTCTATCCAGCCTTTCTTCATATGAAAGTCCTGACATCCCAGGAATCAGTCTGGTGAACCTTCTCTGTACTCCCTCTATGGCAAGAATTCCAATCCTCTTCTCCCCGTATCTCGCAGCCTTTTGTTTTATTCCCTTTTCTAATCTTGGTCCACCACTCTGGCAATCAACCCCTCTCTCCCCCCCCTTTGAAAGTCCAAATACACCATATCCACTGGCTCTCCCTTATCCATTCTACTTGTTACATCCTCAGAAAATTCCAGAAGATTAGTCAAGCATGATTTCCCTCGTCATAAAACCATGCTGACTTTGACCGATTCCGTCACTGCTTTCCAAATGCGCTGCTACGTGGAAATATAGAAAATAGGTGCAGGAGGAGGCCATTCGGCCCTTTGAGCCAGCGCCACCATTCATTCTGATCATGGCTGATTGTCCCCAATCAATAACCCGTGCCAGCCTTCTCCCCATATCCCTTGATGCCCCTAGAGCTCTATCTAACTCTATCTTAAATCCAACCAGTGATTTGGCTTCCACTTCCCTCTGTGGCAGGGAATTCCACAAATTCACAACACTCTGGGTGAAAAAGTTTTTTCTCACCTCAGTCTTAAATGGCCTCCCCCTTATTCTAAGACTGTGGCCCCTGGTTCTGGACTCGCCCAACATTGGGAACATTTTTCCTGCATCTAGCATGTCAAGTCCTTTTATAATTTTATATGTTTCTATAAGATCCCCCTCATCCTTCTAAACTCCAGTGAATACAAGCCTAGTCTTTTCAATCTTTCCTCATATGACAGTCTCCCCATCCCAGGGATCAATCTCGTGAACCTACGCTTCACTGCCTCAAGGATGTCCTTCCACAAATTAAGAGACCAGAACTGTAAACAATACTCCAGATGTGGTCTTACCAGAGCCCTATACAACTGCAGAAGAACCTCTTTACTCCTATACTGAAATCCTCTTGTTATGAAGGCCAACATTCCATTAGCTGGCCAGCTTCCCCTCGTACTTCATCTTTTCAGCCGTATTACCCGTTTTGTTTCCTTCTGTTGTCCTATGATAGTTTCCCAATCCTCTGGCTTCCGGCTACTCTTTGCTGTGTTATACATCTTTTCTTTTAGTTTTGTTCTATCCCTAACTTCTCTTGTCAGCCACACTTGCCTCCTGCTCCCCTTAGAATCTTTCTTCCTTTTTGGAATGAAATGATCCTGCGTCTCCCGGAATATGCCCAGAAATTCCTGCAATTGCTGTTCCACTGTCATTCCTGCTAGGATCCCTTTCCAGTCTACCTTGGCCAGTTCCCCTCTCATGCCTTCATAGTCCCCTTTGTTCAACTGCATCACTGACACTTTCAATTTAACCTGCTCCTTTTCAAATTTTCAGATTAAAACTATCATATTATGATCACTACCTCCAAGCAGTTCCTTTACCTCGAGTTCTCTTATCATATCTGGTTCATTGGACAACACTAAATCCAGAATTGCCTTTTCTCTGGTCGGCTCCATTACAAGCTGCTCTAAGAATCCATCTCAGAGGCATTCTACAAACTCTCTTTCTTGGGGTCCTGAACCAACCTGATTTTCCCAGTCTACCTGCATATTGAAATCCCCCATCACCACAGTGGCATTACCTTTATTACATGCCAGTTTTAACTCCTACTACAAGTTACACCCTACATCCGGGCTACTATTTGGGGGTCTGTAGATAACACCAATTAGTGTCTTCTTGCCTTTGCAATTCCTTAACTCAATCCACAGTGATTCTATCTCGCCATTCCCTATGTCTTCCCTCGCAAGGGTCTGAATTCCATCCCTCACCAGCAGAGCTACCCCTCATCCTCTGCCCACCTGCTTGTCCTTTCTTTAGGATGTATAACCCTGAATATTAAGTTCCCAGGCCCGATCCTCCTGCAGCCACGTCTCAGTAATCCCCACAATGTCATATCTCCCAACCTCTAACTGAGCCTCAAGCTCATCTACTTTACTTCTTATACTTCATGCATTCATATACAATATTTTTAATTCCTTACGCATCTCACCTTTCACATCGATCCCTATTACACTTGGCCATACTCTCCCATCCCTTTGTGAGCTTTCTTTCTCATTAATTCTGGGGTCATTAACTATCCATTTACTCCCTTTCCCTTTAACTCCGTCGTTGACTATCCCATTTGACACCCCTCCCCCTTATTTAGTTTAAAACCACCTGTGTAGCAGTGGCAAACCTGCCTGCCAGAATGCCGGTCAGTCCTCTGGTCAGTTCTTCCACATATTAGTTTAAAAATCCATCCCGTATATATTCCAGGACATCTTCCTTCTCAGCACTGTTACCAATTTGTTTGGCCCAATCTATATGTAGATTGAAGTCACCCATGATAATTGCTGTACCTTTACCACACGCATCCCTAATTTCCTGCTTGATACTATCCCTAACCTCCCTACTGCTGTTTGGTGGTCTGTATACAACTCCACCAAGTGTTTTTTGCCCTTGGCTATTTCGCGGTTCTACCCATACCATACAGCATCCAAGCTAATGTCTCTCCTTGCTATTGCATTAATCTCCTAATACCACCCCACGTCCTCTTCCTTTCTGTCTATCCTTCCTGAATATCAAATACCCCTGCTTGTTTTGCTCCCAGCCTTGGTCACCCTGGAGCCAAGACTCCGTAATTCCAACTATATCATATTCCTTAACTACTAACTTCACATTCAATTCATCCACCTTATTACGAATGCTCCTCGCATTAAAGCACAAATCTTTCAGGTTTGTTTTTCTTATTTCCCTTCTACCTTTTGCTTCTTTCCTCCTCTTACGTTTCTCTGTCTCCTTGCATTGGTTGCCTTTGCCTTGCCCTGTTAGTTTAAACGTGACCTTTCCTACACTCTCATTCCCGTTAACTGTACGCACACACTTCCACGTTGTTGACTCTGGGTGCTCTCTTTTCCTCCCACATCCCAATGATGTGCGGGTTGATGGATGATTAGGCCCTGCGCATTGTCCTAGTGCATAGGTAGCATCTGGGGGAGACACATTAGTTTATAAAACATAGGAGCAGAATTAGGCCATATAGTTCATCGAGTCTACTCTGCCATTCAATCATGCTGATCTATCTTTCCTTCTCCACCCCATTCTCCTGCCTTCTCCATCCTCTCAACCTTTGATACCCTTACTAATCAAGAACCTATCAATCTCTGCTTTCAAAATAGCCTCTAGTTCTTCATTCCCCTACTATGGGCATCACCTGTTTATTCCCCTCATGGTCTTATCATTCCTCATCCTCCTGCATTCCAAGGAATAAAGTCCTGGCCTTCCAAACCTCTCCCTAAAACTCATGTCCTCAAGTCCTGGCAAAATCCTCATAGAAGTAGACACAAAGTGCTGGTGTAGCTCAGCGGGTCAGGCAGCATAGCTGGAGAAAAAGGATGGGAGACATTTTGGATCGGGACCCTTCTTCAGACTTTTCTAAACATCATCATAAATCCAGCCTTTAATACTATCGGGTGTACTCACAAATGGTATCATCTGCATGGATATCACATAAAACAGATATTCAACTGTATCTTGGTATGTCGTGACAATAAACTAATACCTGCATGGGCATGTTTAAAATGGCACAACCAGGCAACTCTAGCTGATGGACTCAGTGAGTCACCTACACATCCTGTGTGTAATTGGGGATTGCACTTATGTATGGCAAACATCTTACTGAACTGTACGCAGAAAATAATTTCACTGTACCTTAATATGCGACAATAAAGAACTATTGAAGCATGTTATTTTGCAGGGAAGGTCAAGAGAAGAGAACTTTGTGTCTGTTTAGAGCACAGCTGACCTTGTTTTACCCCAGCCCCCTGCATTAGCCCCCATGGAGCCCAACTCTTCCACAAGGTGAGGGAGTCAGGGAGGCATCCACATACTACTTGGTAAAGAGCTGTCGACAGCAGCCAGCTGGAAATGCGGAAGGAAGGTTCCAGAATTTAGTCTGAGGGACAGCTGAGCCTTTCACTGCATTTTTCCTTCTTTAGAAAGCTAAGTTGCGATGGAGGAGGAAATGGCCGACGATGCACGTGGAATCTCCCCTGCAGCAGTAGAGTTGCTGCCTTGCAACGCCAGAGACACAGGTTCGATCCTGACTACAGGTGCTATCTGACAGAGTTTATACGTTCTCCCTGTGACCTGCGTTTTCTCCGGGTTCTCCGGTTTTCTCCCACATCTCATAGATGTGCAGGTTTGTAGGTTAATTGGTTTTGTAAATTGACCTTTGTGTGTAGGATAGAACTAGAGTATGAGTTATCGTGGTCAGCATGGACTCGGTGGGCCAAAGGGCCTGTTTCCATGTTGTCTCTCTAAACTAAACTAAACTAAAAGAAAACTAAATGCAGCTTGTTGATTTCTGTGCGAAAAATAGAGTTAGGGTCATAGAGTCACACACCACATAAACAGGCCCCTTGGCCCAACTCGCCAATGCCGACCAAGATGCTCCATCTATGCTAGATCTATCTGTCGGCATTTGGCCCATATCCACCTCCTCTGGCAGCTCGTTCCACCCTCTGTATGGAAAAGTTGCTCCTCAGGTTCCTATAAAATCTTTCCCCTCTCACCTTAAACCTATGTCCTCTTGTTATCAGTCTGAGGAATGGACTCTACCTGAAACATTCGCCTGTCCATGTTCTCCAGGGATGCTGCCTGACCCGCTAAGTTCCTCCAGCACTTTGAGTCCCTCAAGTCCTTGATTTCCTCTACCCTGGGAAAAATACTTTGTGCATTCACCCTATCTGTTCCCAATATCTGTTTTGTTATTAAAGTTATCATGTTGTTGTAGCTACAGAGAAGAGGTCAAGAATTTAAACTTTCACTTGCGAGTGAATCTCGAACAAAGAGTTATAGTTTTAAGATAAGGGCGCAAACTGAGGCTCAGTGTGCGGCACAATGACACAGCGTTAGGTTGCTGCTTAACAGCACCAGAGATCCCGGTTCGATCCTGACTACGGGTGCTATCTGTATGGAGTTTATACGTTCTCCCGTGACCACTTGGGTTTCCTTCCACACTCCAAAGACGTACAGGTTTGTAGGTTAATTGTCTTCTATTAATTGTAAATTGTTCCTAGTGTGTAGGATATCGCTAGTGCTAGTGTACGGGGTGATCACTGGTCGACGCAGATTCGGTGGGCTGAAGGGCCTGTTTCTGCGCTATATCTCTAAAGTCTAAAGTAAAGTTTAAAGTCTGAAGCTATGTAGAAAGTTCTTCCCCAAGAGGTTGTGAAGGCTAGCTTATTACAAGTGTTTAGAATGGTTAAAGGCATGGAGTGGAATTTAAGGGCATCAAAGGTTATGGGGAGAAGGCAGGAGAATGGGGCTGAGAGGGAAACATAGATCAGCCATGAAAGAATGGAGGAGCAAACTTGATGAGCCAAATGGCCTAATCCTGCTCCCTTGTCTTATGGAGGTAGAATACATTTTTGAAGTTTGGGTGATTGAGGGCTATTGTGAGGGCTTTTAAGGTGAGAGGGCAATGACTTAAAAGGGACCTGAGGAGGAACATTTTCACACAGAGAATGCTGTCTGTGTGAAGTTTTCAGGTTTACTCCATCACCGCGTGGGTTTCCTCCGTGTGCTCCGGTTTCCTCCCACATCACATAGACGTGCGGGTTTGTACGTTAATTGGCTTGTGTAAATTGCTGCTAGTGCATAGGGAGTGGATGAGAAAATGGGATAACATTGAACAGGTGATCGATTGGTGGCTGGGACTCAGTTGGCCTGAAGGGCCTTTTTCCCTGCTTTACCTCTCAAAAAATTAAACATCCCAGAGACAACTGGGTTAATAGATTAATCAACCCACTGTAAATTGTCAATGATGAGTAGGGAGTGGATGAAAAACACTACACAATACACAATACAATTTATTTGTCACTTGAACCTCATAGAGGCTCAAATGAAATGTTGTTTCTACAGTCATACACACAAGAAAAAAAGACCCAAGACACAACACAATTTACACAGACATCCATCACAGCGCAGCTCCTCCTCGCTGTGATGGAAGGCAAAAAAACTTATCTCTTATCTTTTATCTCTTGAAAAAGTTGTATAACATAGAAACATAGAAAATAGGTGCAGGAGTAGGTCATTCGGCCCTTCGAGCCAGCACCACCATTCAATATGATCATGGCTGATCATCCAAAATTAGTACTCCGTTCCTACTTTATCCCCAAATTCCTTGATTCCGTTAGCCCCAAGTGCTATATCTAACTCCCTCTTGAAAACATCCAGTGAATTGGCCTCCACTGCCTTCTGTGGCAGAGAATTCCACAGATTCACAACTCTCTGGGTGAAGACATCTTTCCTCATCTCACTCCTAAATGGCCTACCCCTTATTCTTAAACTGCGACCCCTGGTTCTGGACTTCCCCAACACCGGGAACATTTTTCCTGCATCTAACCTGTCTAATCCCGTAAGAATTTTATATGTTTCTAAGATACCCTCCCATCCTTCTAAATTCCAGTGAATATAAGCCCAGTCGACCCATTCTTTCATCATAGTCAGTCCCGCCATCCCGGAAATTAACCTGGTGAACCTACGCTGCACTCCCTCAATAGCAAGAATGTCCTTCCTCAAATTAGGTGATCAAAACTGCACACAATACTCCAGGTGCGGTCTCACCAGGGCCCTGTACAACTGCAGTAGGACCTCCTTGCTCCTAAACTCAAATCCTCTCGCAATGAAGGCCAACATGCCATTAGCTTTCTTCACTGCCTGCTGTACGTGCATGCTAACATAGAACTGGTGTGAACGGACTATCGATGATCAGCTGTCTCAGGAGAGTGCGTAGACTCTGACGGACATTTAATGGAGGGGAGGGTGGTGGTGGGGTAGGGGGAAATAAGGGACTGAGGCCAATGCGGTGAGCACAGCTGCGGGAATGCTAGAGCCGGCTGTTCTGTTCATCTGTCTCAGCTGCCTCACGGTTACATGGGCCACTGGGGAGCACGCTGACTATATTTAGCGTCTCCGCAGGAGTCTGATCTCTTTGCAGCCATGACTCCTGTGCTAGGCATATCCACTGAATCAGGTTTGTCAGGAAAGCCTGGAGGATTAGACTTTAGAACTTAAACAGTGCATGACATGCCAGGGAACGGACTCTGGGAAAGCCTCTTGCCGGGAGGCAGGCGAGGCAAATTAGGCAGCTTCCCCTTCACCTGAAAACTATTTCGCACCATTTTTGAGATTCAGGGTTTGTTTCAAGTCTTGTGTTGTCATACTGTATGGTTGTCAGAAAATAATGGACAAGTTTGGGGCAGCATGGTGGCGCAGCGGTAGAATAGTTGCCTTACAGTGCCAGAGACCCAGGTTCGATCCTGACTACGTGGGCTGTCTGTACAGTTTGCACGTTCTCCCCATGACCATGTTGACTACTGCACTTAACTATTCCTGGAAATCCCAAGACCATTTGAATCAAGAATGTTTATCTGTCATATGTACTGAATTGAATTGAATTGAATTGAATACCTTTATTGTCATTCAGACCTTACGGTCTGAATGAAATTTCGTGCCTGCAGTCATACATACAATAAAAAACAACAATAAACACAAATTAACATCCACCACAGTGTATCCTCCAAGCACCTCCTCACTGTGGTGGAGGCAAAAATCTTAGGGTTACTGTCTCTTCCCTCCTCTTCTCCCTCTGCGCTGAGGCGATTCCCCACCGGGCGATGGCACAAACAGTCCCGCGGCTCACCTAACCCTGCGAACGGGCCGGTTCAAACACCGCGGCCCGGGGTGGTCGAAGCTGCCGCCCTCCAGTCCAGCGGATGCAGCCGCTGGCCCGCGGCTGAACCCAGGACTCAGGTCACCGCCGCCAGAACGCCGTCCTAGCCACCGGAGCACCGTTCCAGCCCCGAGCCGGATCGCCCTTCACTGAATAATGAAATCTAAGCTAAACATTCCCTCCACAGATGTTGCCTTATCCATTGAGTTGAGTTTAGTTTAGTTTAGAGATACAGTGTGGAAACAGGCCCTTCGGCTCACCGTGCCGACCAGTGATCCCCATACACTAACTCTATCCTACACACACTAAGGACAATTTACAATTTTTACCAAAGCCAATTAATCTACAAACCTGTACATCTTTGGAGGGTGGAAGGAAACCGGAGCACCCACAGAAAACCCACGCGTTCACAGGTAGAACGTACAAACTCCTTTCAGACAGCACCCGTTGTCAGGATCTAACTTGGTCTGTGGCGCTATAAAATAGCAATTCTACCACTGTGCCACTGTCAGAACCGTCAGAACAACAGTCAGAACATTTATTTATCCAGCATGAAAATGTGAAAGAAAAATATGAAGGCTTTGGAATGTGTGCCAAGGTGTATTCCCTGAATGTTGCCTGGAATGGGGATATTAGCTACAGGGAGAGGTTGAACAGACTGGATTGTTTTCTGTGGAACTCTGGCAGTCATGGTGAGACCTGTTAGAAGTACTGGATATAAAATTGTGAGAGACATGTATAGGGTGGACAGTCAGAACATATTTCCCAGGATGGAAAAATCAAATACTAGAGGGCATAGCTTTAAGGTGAGAGGGGCAAAGTTTAAAGGAGATGTGCAGGGTAAGAGGGTGGTGGGTGCCAGGGGTGGTGGCGGAGGCAGATATGATTGTTTAAAAGTGTTTAAGAGAGTTTTAGATAGGCACATGGATATACAGGGAATAGAGGGAAATGGATTACATCAAGGCAGATCGGATTAGTTCAGCTTGGTGTCATATTCGGTACAGACATTGTGGGCTGAAGGGCCTGTTCTTGTGCTGTAGTTTTCTATGATTTATGTTCTATGAAGCAAAACATTCAGCTCTCTTCTTAGACTAGTATTATTAACATGACCATTCACATTTTTGACTGATGCCATAAATGCTTGCAATACGCTTCCTACATTCCTCTCGCAGGTTATTCATAGCTACTATATCATTGCCACAGAGATAGAAGATTACTGGATTTAAGCATTCCATCTTGACGGTTTAGAGTGATGGAGGGGCTGAATAAAACAACATGGAAACAGATCCTTCCCCCTTCCGTGTCCACGCCCACTATCAAGAGCCCAGTTACACTGTCCTGCATTAAATCCATTTTATTCTCCGCCATATTCCTGTCAACGCTCCACAGATCCTACCAGACATTTAGTGGAAAGTTTACAAGGACAATTAACCTACCAACCCTCGCGCCTTTGGGATGTGGGAGGAAACCGGAGCACCCGGAGGAACTGGAAAACCAGAGCACCCGGAGTGGTCACAGGAAGAACTCCACACAGACAGCACCTGAAGTCAGGACCGAACCAGGTTGCTGGAACAAGCTGCCAGAGGAAGTTATAGAAGATGATACAATTACAACGTTTGAAATACATTTCAACAGATATATGGATGAGAAGGTTTTAGAAGGCCATGGACCTAATGCAGGCAAATGGGACTAGTACAGTATGCCAACTTGGCATGAAGGGCATGTTTCCATGCTGTACAGCTCTATGACCATAAA
Source organism: Amblyraja radiata (assembly GCF_010909765.2). NCBI lineage: Eukaryota > Metazoa > Chordata > Chondrichthyes > Rajiformes > Rajidae > Amblyraja > Amblyraja radiata. The sequence continues at coordinate 88,995,786 of NC_045958.1, read as the reverse complement.
TGTCATAGGTTGGGGCATTGAGTATAAGAGTCATAAAGTCATTATGTAGCTTTGTAGGATTTTGGTTAGGTTGCATTTGGCGTTTTGCCTGCAGTTCTGGTTGTCCCATTACAGGAAGCATGTAGAACTCACGCATGTCGACCAAACGCATCGCATTTGCACGCATGATGCCCCAACTAAACTAGTCCCACTTGCCAGTGTTTGGTTCACATGCCTCTAAATCTATCTATGTACCTATCCAAGAGTCTTTGAAAACTAAAATACCCTATCTATTCCTCTCATGACATTATAACCCTCTATAAGATCACCCCTCATCCTCTTGCACTCCAAGGAATAAAGTCCTAGCCTGCGCAATCTCTCCCTATAGCTCAGCCATTTCAAGGCCTGGCAACTTACTCGTAAATCTTCTCTGTACTCTTTTTCACTCAGAGGGGCGGAATGAGCTGCCTGAGGAAGCTATAGAATTGGATACAATTATGACTTTTAAAAGAGATTTGGAAAGAGATATCAATAGGAGGGGTTTAGAGGGATATGGGCCAAATGCAGGCAATGGGACTAGCCAGTCGTTCAACTTGGTTGGCATGGACAAGATGGATAGAAAGGCCAGTTTCTATGCTACACAACTCTATGGCTCCATTATTCTGACTCTTCCACATTCTACATCTTCCAGACTCTTTCCCAACACACTCCTATCAATTTCTATTTATAAGTTCTCTGCTAATGTCAGTTGAGGGAGAGAGTTACAAATATTTTTCTACTCTGAAAAAAAATCCTTCCTGTCATTACACCCATTCAGCCTGAATTCTCATTACGTTCCCTTATTTGGATCTATCCGAGGATATTTTTTTACCCTTTATCTGCCTTATCAATGCTTCAATCATCTTAAAGAGCACAGCTAAATTTCCCTTTAATCTTCTAAACTCATGGGACTATAAAGCTAGTTGATGGAATCCACCCTCACAACTTAACTCTAATCAGACTCTGGAAAGAGCCTATAAAAATGACCAGATGCGTGTAAAATACAAGTGTTAGCTGGCTATATTCCATTTGGCCCACTATGCCAGTGCTAGCTCATCGAATGTCATATAGGCTTGGAGTTGATCAGCACAGAAACAGGTTCATTGGTCCACCATGTCCAAGCTGACCATCTGTGCTAGGCTCATTCACTACCACTTGCCCCATTTAAGAAGTCCACATGTTCTTAAATTTGTTGATCTACACAAAATTTGGGCGGCATAGTGGCACAGCAGTAGATTTGCAGCCTCACAGTGCCAGAGATCGATCCTGACTACAGGCACTGTTTGTATGGAGTTTGTACGTTCTCCTTGTGACTCCGTGGGATTTCTCTGGGTGCTCTGGGTTTCTCCCACATTCTAAAGACGTGCACGTTTGTAGGTTAATGTCTGTATACAAGCCCAGCCGCTTCAATCTCTATACAAGCCCAACCGTTCCATTCTCTCATAGGGTAGACAGTCTAAATTTTATCCCAGGGTGGAAATGTCAAAATGTCGGGAATATTAAGCAAAATGCAAAGTATTGGAGGAACTCAATGTGTCAGACAACATCTGTGGAGAGAAATGGACTGGCGACATTTCGGGTCGGAACCTGAAGTAGGGTCCCGACCCGAACATCATCTGTCCATTCCCACCACAGATGCTGTCTGATCCATTGAGTTCTGCCAGCACTTTGTGTTTTGCTCAAGATTCCAGCATCTGCATTTCCTTGTGACAGGAATATGAGCTCTTTCACTCTCCTGAGATGCTATCTGTGCAGCTGAGTACTTCCTGAAGGTTTTTTTATACCTGGATTAGAGGTTATTAGCTAAACAAAATTGGGCAAGATTTGATAGTTTTCTCTGGAACATCAAAGCTTGATAGAAGTATATAAAATGATGAGACATTCAATAGACAATAGACAATAGGTGCATGAGTAGGCAATTCGGCCCTTCGAGCCAGCACCGCCATTCAATGTGATCATGGCTGATCATCCCCAATCAGTACCCCGTTCCTGCCTTCTCCCCATATCCCCTTAATCCGCTATTTTTAAGAGCCCTATCTAGTTCTCTCTTGAAAGTATCCAGAGAACCGGCCTCCACCACCCTCTGAGGCAGAGAATTCCACAGACTCACAACTCTCTGTGAGGAAAAAATGTTTCCTCGTCTCCGTTCTAAATGGCTTACCCCTTATTCGTAAACTGTGGCCCCTGGTTCTGGACTACCCCAACATCGGGAACATGTTTCCTGCCTCTAGCTTGTCCAAACCCTTAACAATCTTATGTTTCAATAAGATATCCTCTCATCCTTCCAAACTCCAGAGTATACAAGCCCAGCCGTTCCATTCTCTATACAAGCCCAGCCGCTCCATTCTCTCGTAGGGTAGACAGTCTAAATTTTATCTCAGGGTGGAAATGTCAAAGACTTTGGAGCATAGCCTGAAGGTGAGAGCGACAACATTTAGGAGGGATGTGTTGGGTACGTTTTTTGCACGGAGAGTAGTGGGTGCCTGACACATACCATCATGAGTGGTGGTGGAGGCAGATATACGATAGGGTTTTTAGATTGGTCGGTGGATGTGCAGGGAATGGAGGGATATGGAGTATGTGCAAGCAGAGGAAATTAATTTACTTAGCATCATGTTGGGCTCCGGCATTGTGGGGTGAAAGGTCAGTTCCTGTGCCATACTGTTTTATGTTCTATGTTGATATCAGATTTCCAACATCTACAGTTGTTTGCTTTTAATTTCGACCAAGGTCTACCAGCCGTTAGCTGCCTGATGCGTAGAGACCTCTGAGAATATTTAGCCATCGTTTAATTCACAAAACCGTGTGTTTAGAATATTCTTTGTTTCCCCTAAGATGCTACCCCTCATACTACTGAGCATTTGCAGAATATTGTGTTTTTTAGAGGGCATTGGCTAGAAGGAGGTTAGACACATTTGGATTGTTTACAAAGATGTTGCCAGGAGTTAAGGGCCTGAGCTAGAGGGGGAGATTGGGCAAGCTAGGACTATTCCTTGGAGTGTAGGAGGATGGGTGAATTTAGTAAGGTGTATAAAATCATGAGGTGCATTAGTAGCATGAATGCACAGTCTTTTACCCAGAGTAGGGGAATCAAAGCAGAGACAAGGGTTTAAGGTGAGAGGGAAATGCTTTCAAAGAACCTGAGGGGCAACTTTCCAGACAAAGTTCCAAACCAATGCTCGAGAGAGAAAACAATGAAAGTCTGTCCAGCCCTGCCTTGTAGCTAATAGCCTCTAATCCAGGCAGCATTCTGGTAAACCTATTGCAGATCGATGACTTGACCAGTGGTAATCAATAGTTCCTTTACTCAGGTTTTTGGTATAAAGACATTTGGACAGATACATGGATTGGAAAGGTTTAGAGGATGTGAGTTAAATGCAGGCAAATGAGACTAAATTACCACCAGTGCGCCGCACGATTGGCAGCCCCGCCAACAGTCTGTTTGTTATTTCATTTTAAAAAATTCTCTGGTTTGTTTCATGTGGGGGGAGGGGGAGGGGGAGGGGGAGGGGGAGGGAGAGAGGGTTGGGAGAAACTTTTATTTAGTTTCTTCCCTTGCCGGAGATGCGATTAATTTTCGGATCGCATTCTCCGGTCGCTCTGCAGCCTACCATTGAAGGAGCTGGAGGCCTCCTCGGACTGACCTTGGGCCCTACCGTGGGGTGTGGACATATCGGAGTCGATCCCTTGACTGGGATCGCTCCAACGGACTTTACCAAACACGCCTGCGGACTTTACCATCGAGCTCGCAGTCTTGAGAGAGGCCGTGGATGTCGGGAGCTCCAACGTCGCAGAAGGTTCGACCAGCCCCGATGTGGGGTTTGATCGCCCGGCGCGGGGGAGCTGACATCCCCCCGATGCAGGAGCTGATTGCCTCGATGCAGAGGGCCTGCCGCCGGCTAAGGGGGTCAAGAACATCCCGTCAACGAAGGGCTCCAGGCCCCCCACCGCGGGAGAGCAAAGGGAAGAGATTGAACTTTTTTTTGCCTTCCATCACAGAGAGGAATGTGGAGGAGTCACTGTGGTGGATGTTTATCTTAAAATGTGTTTTGTGTGTTCCGTGGCTTTTTATTTGTATGACTGACTTGGCAAATGAAATTCCTCGCATGTTGCAAAACATACTTGGCTAATAAAGTATTATTGTGATTGTGATTGGACGAGTTGGGCTGAAGGGCCTGTTTCCATGCTGCATGACTATTACTCTACGAAAACTAGAATCAACCTCCATCCCAAAGGACTGCTTAAGCAGATGGGACCTAAATCCTTCCTCTCTACAACTTGAACGTGTCTCTTCAGATCTACAACTGCAGGACGGTCCCAAGTTGACTATCTTATCAAATAATGCTTGCTCTAAAACGTTTCACGAAGGCTTAAATTGCTCCTCAGGGTGAGTTTTCCGCCTCCTTCCAGTGATGAATACTTTTTATTAAGATGGATTAGAAGCTAGGAAATGTTGAAAGGTCTGGCAGAAGACTTGGCAGCCAAGGGGTCCAAATTATGAATGATTTTGACAGAGTAAAGGTAAGGACATACTGGTCTTGAGATCGGATACAGCTGGAAAACACATCTCCCGAACATCACAGAGCTTTGGACAAGCGGCAATCTCATTCCTGTCGACCTCCAGGATTCTAAACTCCTGCTGAAGTGTTGGAAATAGAGGTGGCATAGGGCGGCAGGACACAGCGGCAGTTTTTAAACGCCGAATGCCCGTCCACGCAACCATCTGGCAGCAAGGGTTGCCACCCTGAAAACGTTACCGGAAATGCTGAGGCGTATGGCTTGTGTTTGATCAGGCGAGAGACAGAGAGGGTGAAGACACACGAGATTGCAGATGCTGGAATCTTGGGCAAAATATCAAATTGTTGGAGGAACTCAGCGGGTCAGGCAGCATCGGTGGAGGGGAATGGACAGACGAAGCTTCAGGTCCGGATCTTTCTTCAGACTCAAACCTGTGACCGTGTGGGTTTCATTCAGGTGCTTTAGTTTCCTCCCACATCCCAAAGATGGATAGGAAAGGTACAGATGGGATATGGGCCAAACACGCCAGCCTCATTTGCCAGCGTTTTGCCCACACCCCTCTAAGCCTTTCCAATCCACGTACCTGTCCAAATGACCCAAAAAATATTATTGTACCTGCCTCAACTACCTCATCTGGCAGGTCGTTCCATATATGCGCCACCCACTGATTGAAAAAGTTGCTCTTCAGGATCCTGTTAAACCTTTAACCTCTCACTTTAAACCTGGTTCTTGATTTCATCAGCGCATGGAAAACGATTGTGAGCATTCAACCATTCAATGCATCTCCTGTTTTTATACATCTCTATAAGATCACACCTCAGTTTTGTACATTGCAAGGAATAAAAGTTCTAGCCTGCCCAATCTTTCTGTACAGCTCAGGCCCTCACGTCTTTAAATAGAGCATGGATAAGTGACGTTTCGAGTCGAGGCCATTCTTCATTTGCGACCTGAAACTTCAACTGGACATGTTCTCCAGAAATGCAGCCTGACCTTGACTTTGTCTCCTTAAGTCCTTAAATTCAGTTAATACTTTGGATTTAATTTTTGATAGTCAGAATGACCATACAACTACTGAATAGTTGTGAAATCTCATCTTTACTGGTATGGCCTATCTGCGACTCCAAACTTATCAAATGATTGACACTTAAATCTTCTCTGCCCTCTTTCGAGCATCTTTGCACTCTTTACTACAGCAGGGTGACCATATTTGAAAATGACACTCCAAATACAACCTCACCAGTGTCTTGTACAATTGCAACATTACATCCCAACTTCTATACACAGTTCCCTGACTGGCACTGAGTATATAAAGCCAGCGTGCAAAAAGCCTTATGATTAACTTCACCAGTGGACTAGTTGATGTAAATAAAAAAAGAAAAACTAAAAGTTATGTGATGCCTTCCAGAGAGTAAATAGGAAGGACTTGATTCCCTTAGCAGCAGGGTCAAAAGCAGGGAGCAGAGATTCAAAGCAATTAGCAGAAGAGGCAGAGAGAGAATATGGGAAAATTGATTGATTGTCAATAATCACACAGAGTAGACCTCTCACCATTTACTCCATCTGCACATCATGCTACTTCAGAAAAGCAGCCAATATAATCAAAGACTCGTCCCATCCCGGTCACTCCTTCCCCCTGCTCCTATCTTCTTCTTGCGTGTGGCGTGCACAGCCTAAAGTTGTCGGACAACTTGTTCTATTTGATCTTATTTGATTGTGCACGCCAGGTTGATTGCATTGGTTGAAACAGGGCGGACCACGTGAAGGTTGCAATCACTCACCCCCTTACTCCAATCAGGCACAAGGTATATCAGCTTGAAAGCATGCGCCAACAGACTCAGGAACAACTGTTTCCCCTCTGTTATCAAGCTTTGGGACAGTCCTTTCATAAGTTAGGGTACTATGCAATTCATCTCTGCCCCATTATGAACATTGGGCTTTGTCTATGGAACTGATGTCCTACGATGCTGAGAGCCATATTCTGTTCTCTGTATATTCTCCTTCTAAACCTAGGCATAAACCCGGTTGAAAGATACAGCATGGAAATAGGCCCTTTGGTCCACTGAGTCCACACCAACCATCGATCGCCTGTTCACACTAGTTCTATGTTATCCCATTTTCTCATCCATTCCCTACAGACCAGAGGGTAATTTACAGAGGCCAATTAACCTACAAACCCGCATATCTATGGAATGTGAAAGGAAAGTAGAGCACCAGGAGAAATCCCGTGCGGTCACAGGGAGAATGTGCAAATTCCGTATAGACACACCCTTAGTCAGAATTGAACCTGGGTCTGCTGCGCTGTGAGGCAGCGACTCTACCAGCTGTGCCACTGTGCCGCCCCAAGTCTGGAACAAACTGCCTGACAGCTCCAGTGACCTGGGTTTGATCCTGACCTCTGGTCCTATCTGTATGGAGTTTGAGCAAGGTCCATGCGATTGTATGGGATTCCCCCTGAGGTACTCTTGTTTATTCCTGTATCCCACAACTGTTTAAATTGGTTGGTTATTTAGTGTGCAGATGATTAGGTAAATCTAGGGTGTTGAGAAAGTTAATGGAAAAATAATAGAATATAATGGATTACGGTAGAATTAGAGTTAATGGGTGGCGCAAACCCCGTATAGCCATAGATTCATAGAGTTAAGTTGACACAGTAGCGCAGCGGTAGAGTTGCTGCCTTACAGCGGCAGAGACCCGGGTTCCATCCTGACTACAGGTACTGTCTGAACAGAGTTTGCACATTCTCCCTGTGACCTGCGTGGCTTTTCTCCGGGTGCTTCGGTTTCCTCCCACACTCTAAAGACCTGTAGGTTTGTAGGTTAATAGGCTTCGGAAAATTATAAATTGTCCCTGTGTGTAGAATAGAACTAGTTTATGGGTGATGGTTGGTTGGCATGGACTCGGTGGGCATGTTTCCACGCCGTATCTCTAAACTAAACTAAAACAACCCCGGCTCAAACAGTCTCTCCTCAGAACTGATTAGTACAGATGTCAGAGATTATGGGGAGAAGGCAGGAAAATGAGGTTGAAAGGGAAAGATAGATCAGCCATGATTTAATTGTGGAGTAGACTTGATGGGCCGAATGGCTTAATTCTACTCTTATAACTTATGAACGTGAACACCCTCATAAATCTTCTCTGCCCTCTCTCCAGGTAATTTGGCTTAATGGAGGGATTTGGACCACGCTGAATCTTTAAACAAAGATGGACTATTTTCTCGTCCACCGTGGACGCCGAGCCCAAGGGGTTTCCTTTGCAGCTGAAGGGTTTTTCTGACCCTTCAGCTGCGTCCGTGTCTCCAGATAGGAATACAACACAAACAAATTGGCTAATGTGTTAATTACAGTCAGCAGTGACCAGAGTCTGGTATATTTAACCACTGACTCGTGAACACATTGAGACACATTTCCTTCCATGCCTCAGCATAGTCACCCAGCAGGTCTCTGGCCTGGCTCCAGGCTCTGAGCTGATCTAGTACAGTAGGTCTTGAGTTAACTTCAGAGTCCTTATGCCTCCTCCCTCGACTCCATCCAGGGACTCCGACAGTCCATTCAGGTGAGGCAGAGGTTCACTTGCACCTCCTCCAACCTCATCTACTGTATCCGTTGCTGTGGGCTCCTATATCTTGGCGAGACCAAGCACAGACTGGGCGATCGTTTCACTGAACACCTACATCCAGTCCGCCTTGGCCTACACGATCTCCCGGTTATCCAACATCTAAACTCCCCTTCCCATACTGACCTTTCTGTCCTGGGCCTCCTCCACTAGCAGAATGAGGCCACACCCAAATCGAGGAACAGCACCTCATATTTTGCTTGGGCAGCTTACAACCCAGCTGTGTGAACGTTGATTTCTCAAATTTTCCAGTAACCTCTGCATTCCCTCTCTACCCCCCTCCCCCACCCCAGTCATCCAAATAGTTCCACCGTTCACATCCCTGTATCCATCCGTTATCATCTCTTCCCCAGCCAACAATGGGTTATTATGGGCTCCACCCTTCCTTGGTCATCTATTGCTGCCCCTGCTATATTCTGGCCTTTTCCTACCTCCAGATCCCCGCCCCTCCCCTCTACTTTTAGTCGGATGGTGGGTTCCCACCCGAAATGTCACTCATCCTTTTTCCCCCCGCTGAGTTACTGCTGCACTTTGTGTCTGTCTTAGCTGCAGAGACCCAGGTTTATCAATCCCAATGACAGAGAAGGAGGCATGTTGGCCCATTGAGTCCATGCCAGCTCACAGAGCAACCATTGTCTGTTAATATTTTTCACCTAGCAGTGCACAAAGGAGAACTCTGGAAGGCACAAAGACATGAGATAGGTTTGGTAAATAAGGTAAAGGAGAATCTCAAGAGATTTTACAATCTCTTAGGGGATTGGTCAAAGCGACACAATGGCACAGCTGGTAGAGCTGCCGTCTCACAGCGCTAGAGACCCAGGTTCGATCCTGACCTCAGCTGCTGTCTTTGTGGAGCTTGTACCTTCTCCCTGTGACTGCATGCTCTGGTTTCCTCCCAAATCCCAAAGACATGCGGGTTTGTAGGTTAATTGCCCTGAGTATGTAGGGAGTGGATAGGAAAGTGGGATAACATGGAACCAGTGTGAATGGGTGATTGATGGTCAGAGTAGAGTCGATGGTTCAAAGGGCCTGTTGCCATGCCGTCTCAAAACTAAAACGATAACTAGGGAGGGAATAGTTGTCTGCAGAAGGGTCCTGACCAGAAATATCACCTGTCCATGTTTCTCCACTGATGCTGCTTGACCTAGTTACTCAGCACTTAGTGCTTTGCTCAAGATTCCAGCATCTGTAGTCCCTTGTGTCTCCATTGATACAGCTACTGGGATGTTATGTTACAATTGTACAAGTCATGGTGACCCAGTCATAGGAATGATGTCCTTAAATTGGTAAGGGTGTAGAGAAGGTTAACAAATATGTTAGAAACAAGGAAACTGCAGATGCTGGATAACAAAAATAAAAACACAAAGTGCAGCAGGTCAGGCAGCATCTGTGGAGAACATGAATTGGCAGCGTTTCAGTTTGGGACCCTTCTTCAGATTGAGATGTTACCTTTGGTAAAGAAGTGATTAAATTCAGGGTTGGGCGAGATGCTGGAATTGGAGTAGAGCAGAGTCTGGATAGGACTGGAGATTACAGGAGGACAAGGTCACAGGGGAGTCAAGGCATAGTTTTCGGTAGCAGGTAAAAGCACAGGAGCAGGGAGGAAGGTGATAAACAGCATGAGGAATCAGAACAGAGCCAGACTCTAACCTCCACTGACTCTTGTTGACTGCTCAGTCTCTGGAAGAGTCAGACAGTAAGTGGATGAGTCAGAATCTGCAAAGTGATTCCCAAGAATCTCAGGCATGAGGATTAATAAATAAAAGCGACACACATACATTTTACAACACGTAATCTTGAAGAACGGGCCGACTGAGGTTAAGCTTTGTCACCCTACTAGTTTGAGTTTAAATATACGTGGAAAGCTTTATCTGCACATGAGTCAGAGCACTGGTGTGAAAAGTTGTTCACTTGCATGAGAGAAAGGCACAACGTTGCTTTTGATTACAAGATACAGTTCGGAAATGGGCCCTTCGGTCCACTGAGTCCACACTGACCATCGATCATCCGTTTGCACTAGTTCTACGTCATTCCATTTAGTTGAGAGATACAGCGTGGAAACAGGACCTTTGGCCCACCTAGTCCGTGCCGACCATCGATCACCTGTGCAGTAGTTCTATCCTACACACTCAGGACAATTTACAGAAGTCCATTAACCGACAAGTCTTTGGAATGTGGGAGGAAACTGGAGCACCCAGGGAAAACCCACCAGTCACAAGGGTAATCTACAGACTCCTCACCGACAGCGCGTGAAGTCAGGATCAAACCCAGCTTTCATAATGATCCCATACACCGACCTTTAGACAGAACAGTACACAGAACAGGCTCTTCAGTCCACAATGTCCGTGCCGAGCATGATGCCAAGACCATCTCATCGTTATACTGAAGTAACTCAGTCGGTCAGGCAGCATTTCTGCAGATCATGGATAGGTAACGTTTCGGGTTTGGATCCTTCTTCAGACCTGAAACGTTGCCTATCCATGTTCTATAGAGATGCTGTCTGACCCACTGAGTTACTCCAGCCCTTTGTGTTTTTATTGTAAACCAGGATTTTCAGTTCTTATTTCTACATCTTATCTCTGTAAGATGAAACCCTATAAGGGGCCATTAGGTAGGCACATGGATGTGCAGGGAATGGAGGGATAAGGATCATGTGCAGGCAGATCTTGGCATCATGTTTAGCACAGACATTGTGGGCCGAAGGGCCACTTTTATATAGATAAAAATATTCAATGAACTTTTTGTAACGTTGTGGCGACTCTAGTGTACTGCCTAGGTGTGGTTTGCTGTATGATTTTACCAGGTTGTACGCAAAACAAAGCATTTCACTGTACCTAGGTATATGTGTCAATAAAGTGTCATTGAATTGAATTGAATCATTGAATCATTAAATTGAATCATTGAGTATATCGTTAGGAAGCAGGTGCAACTCAACAATTCAAACCTCTGTATCCTTGTAGTCACCTTCTATATGCCAATCCCTCATGCAAACATACTTTGACTTGCTGAAGCACAATGAGTCGAGCAAAAGGTGCAATGGTTAAGCTGCCAGACATATTTATAGAATAGAATTTGGTAGATTCTCAGCTGGACTGTTCACTCTTGGTTGGTCTTCCAAGCCAATATCGCCCTCCACAGTTTGAATGTGGAAACTATTTCCATTTCTCCCACCATGGTAGACTTCCACAAATTGTCACCAACATAACAGTCTCAGAGGTGAATAATTGACAATGGAACCATCTGCATCCAATCCACCAAATTAAACACATCCATACTTCGAGGCATCTGTCAGGATTAAGGCATCTAAAACATAGAATAAAGAATAGTACAGCACAGGAACAAGCCCTTCCGCCCATTATGTCCACACCCAACATGATGCCAGGTCCAGATTTTATCTGCCTGCCCATAATCCATATCCCTCCATTCCCTGCACACCCATCTATAAGCCCCTCAAACACCAATATTGTATCTGCCTCTGCCTTCAACAGTGTGTTCCAGGCACTCACCACCCTCTGTGTAAGAAACTCTGCCCAGCACATAGAGTCATAGAGTGATCCAGTGTGGAAACAGGTCCTTTGGCCCAACTCGCCCACACCAGCCAAAAATGTCGGAGCTACACTCGTCCCACTTGCCTACGCTTGGTCCATATCCCTCCAAACCTGTCCAATCCATGTACCTGTCTAACTGTTTCTTAAACGCGGGGATAGCCCCAGCCTCAACTACCTCCTCTGGCAGCTCGTTCCATACACCCACCACCCTTTGTGTGAAAAGGTTACCCCTCGGATTCCTGTTAAATATTTTCCCCTTTACCTTGAACCTATGTCCTCTGGTCCTTGATTCCCCGACTATGGGTAAAAGATTCTGTGCATCTACCCGATCTATTACTCTCATGATTTTGTTTACGTCTATAAGATCTCCCCTCAACCACCTGCACTCCATGGAATAGAGACCCAGCCTACTCAACCTCTCCCTATAGCTCGCATCCTCTAGTACTGGCAACATCCTCATAAATCTTTTCTGAACCCTTTCAAGCTTGACAATATCTTTCCTATAACACGGTGCCCAGAACTAAACACAATATTCTAAATGCGGTCTCACCAACGTCTTATACAATGCAACATGACCTCCCAACTTCTATACTCAATACTCTGACTGATGAAGGCCAAAGTGCCAAAAGCCTTTTTGACCACCTTATCTACCCCGCGACTCGACCTTCAAGGAACCTTGCATCTGTACTCCTAGGTCTCTGTGTTCTACAACACTACCCAGAGTCCTACCATTTACTGTATAGGTCCTGCCCTTGTTCGACGCCCCAAAATGCAACACCTCACACTTTTCTATATTAAATTCCAACAACCATTCCTCCATCCACCTGGCCAATCGGTCGCGATCCTGCTGCAATCTTTCACAAACATCTTCACTACCTGCAAAATCACTAACTTTAGTATCATCAGCAAACTTGCTAATCTTGCCCTGTATGTTCTCATCCAAATCATTGTGGATGACAAACAGTAACAGGCCCAGCAACGAATCTGAGGCACGCCACTAGTCACAGGCCTCCAGTCCGAGAAGCAACCTTCCACTATCACCCTTTGCTTCCTTCCATGGAGCCAATTTGTTATCCATTCAGCTATCTCTCCTTGGATCCCATGCGATCTAACCTTCCAGGTTTTGTTGGTGATTGATTATGATTTTTTAACCTGCATTTTCTCTGTAGCTGTAACACCATATTCTGCACTCTGGTATGTCGTTCTTTGCACTGTTTTACTTGTTGTGAGAGGGGTAAAATTTAAGGGAGATGTGCAGAGCAACGTTTTTACAGAGATGGTGGTGAATGCCTGCAGCACAGTGTCAGGGTTGGCGGTTGAGGCAGAGATGCTAGTGGCATTTAAAATACTTTTAGATAGGTACATGGATATGCAGTGAATGGAAGAATATGGATCACGTGCAGGCTGACGACTTGGTCTTGGGGGCCAGTCGTTGGGGGGCAAAGTGGCAGTCGTTGCGGAGCAAAGGGGAGGGGAGGGAATGCAGGAGTTACTTGAAATAAGATAAATCACTGTTCGTACTGTTGGGCTGTAAGCTGCCCAAGTGAAATATGTGGTGCTGTTCCTCCAAATTGCGTGTTCCCTCACTCTGACAACGGAGGACAAAGATTATAGTCTTTTGATATAATCTTTGACGGAGGAGGCCCAGGACAGAAAGGTCAGAGTGGGAATGTGAAGACATGCTGGAACAATGAGGCAACATCGCCACCTACTGCCCAACACTTAAACAATTGGCAGAATGAAAGTGTATCTGTGCCATCAATTGCTCCTATGAAATAGTGCCATCTGGACACAGTTTAAAGGCTACAGCAGCAAAGATTCAAATGGCAACATTGTTCACGCATTCTACCTGTAGCCACCGGATAGTAAGGACAGTTGGCTATTTTAACCAGGGTCCAATCGAGGGCACAAAGTGCTGGAGTAAACGGCGGGTTAGGCAGCATTTCTGGAGAACATGGATAGTGACATTTTGGGTCGATACCCTTCTTCAGACCAGCATTTGTAAACCTGCATCTGCAGTTCCTTATTTCTCCAATTGAGGGCACTGTCTTGACAATATGGCAAGGCAACATAGGCACAAAGTGCTGGAGTGACTCAGCGGGTCAGGCAGCATCTCTGGGGAAAAGGAATACAGGTAGGAGACGTTTCGGGTCGGGACCCTTCTTCAGACTCATTATTAAACAACATGTTTGATTGACTATAAGATGAAGCATGGAAACAGGCCCTTTGGCCCACCTAGTCCATGCCGACCATCAATTCACACTAGATCCATGTTATTCCACTTTCTCTTCCACTCCCTACACCCCGATTAAAATGTTGCAGATGCCAAAGCTGCAAGGCTATGGGATGCGAATAAACGGAGCACCCGTAGCAAACCCACGTGGCCACAGGAAGAACGTGCAAACTCCATACACACAGCTCCAGTACATTGTGTTTTTCTCAACATTTAAAAAAGATATAGACAGGAAAGGTTCAGAGTGAAATGGGCGATTTGCAGGTAAATGGGACTAGCTTTGGAACCATGTAGGCATTGGGAAAAGTGTCTGCTTCTGTGCTGCATGACTCTGACATGACTATCTCTTTTTATTGTGATGATTCAGAGAGATTAATATTGGATTTCTTTTTTACTTTCTTTTAGTTTAGTTTATTATTGTCACGTGTACTGAGGTACACTGAACAGCTTTATCGTTGCGTGCTATCCAGTCAGCGAAAAGACAAAACAAGATTACGATCACGGGTGGCACAGTGGCGTAGAGGTAGAGTTGCTGCCTTTTCGCGGCAGAGACCCGGGTTCAAACCTGACTACAGGTACTGTCTGTACGGAATTTGTAAGTTCTCCCTGTAACCGTGTGGGTTTTCTCCGGGTGCTCAGGTTTCCTCCCACACTCCAAAGACGTGCAAGTTTGTAGGTTAATTTACTTTGGTAATTTGTAAAATTGCCCCTAGTGTGTGTAGGTTAGTGGACGTGGTGATCACTGGTTGGTGTGGACTAGGTGGACCGTAGGGCCTGTTTCGGTGCTGTATATCTAAAGTCAAACCTTCCACAGTGTTCAGATACAGGAAAAAAGGAAATAATGGAAAGGAAATAATAAAAGGAAATTAGTGCAAGATAAATATCAGTAAAGTCCGATTAAAGACAGTTCGAGGGTCTCCAATGATGAGAGGGATAGACAGAGTTGACGTGGAAAAGCTTTTCCCACTGAGAGTAGGGAAGATTCAAACAAGGGGACATGACTTGAGAATTAAGGGACTGAAGTTTAGGGGTAACATGAGGGGGAACTTCTTTACTCAGAGAGTGGTAGCTGTGTGGAATGAGCTTCCAGTGAAGGTGGTGGAGGCAGGTTCGTTTTTATCATTTAAAAATAAATTGGATAGTTATATGGATGGGAAAGGAATGGAGGGTTATGGTCTGAGCGCAGGTATATGGGACTAGGGGAGACTATGTGTTCGGCACGGACTAGAGGGGTCGAGATGGCCTGTTTCCGTGCTGTAATTGTTATATGTTATATGTTATATGAGGTAGATGGTAGGTCAGGACTGCTCTCCAGTTGGTGATAGGATGGTTCAGTTACCTCACACCAGCTGGGAAGAAACTGTCCCTGATCCTGGAGGTGTACGTTTTCAAACTTCTATACCTTTTGCCTGATGGGAGGTGGGATGAGAGGGAGTGACCAGTGTGAGACTGGCCCTTGATTATACTGGAGGCCTTGCCGAGGCAGTGTGAAGTGTAGACGGAGTCAGTGGAAGGGAGGCCGGTTTGCGTGATGGTCCGGGCTGCATCCACGATTCTCTGCAAATTCTTGTGGTCTTGGAAGGAATACTTTGTGTGTGCTACAAAGTGGGGTCAGGTGGGGACACCCAAGCCAACGGACAATAACCTCTGAGCCAAAGTCTCAGGAGTGCGATTAGAACACAAAACATTTTGATTCAGAGCAGCAAGACCTGTCAGTTGAGAAAGCAAATTGTTGACCCTTTGCCATGTTGTCTGATCTATTGCTGGGTGAGTGAGCCATGCAGACAGGTGGTGAAGACATTTTTGTTTAACAGGAGTTGTTACATGCCTATTTAAAACCAGCAAGATGCAACTCAACACCATCTCTTTTGACAGGCAGATAGTTCAAGCCTACTCTCTGAGAGTCACTGTGAAAGCATGCGTCGCGCACGTTGACTTGTGAGGAATGGCGGCGCGACCGACGTTGATGCGGCCCCTGCAACCTGTCTGTCTTTTTTAATCTTTTTGTCCAGCTAAGTGTGGTTGTTGCGTTCTTTTATACTGTTTTTAACTGTGTATATGTGGGGGGCGGGGGGAAACTTTTAAAATCTCTTCCCTGCACAGGAGACCCGACCTTTTCTCGGTCGGGTCTCCATTGTTGTTGGGGCCTAGTACCGTGGAGCGGCCTCCAACCGGAACGACCTGGGGGCTCCAGTCGGGGAGCCTGCAGACTACTCACCATTGTGGGGCTGGCCGGCCTCGGAGTGTGGGGAGCGGTGGTGGCTCGCTGCTGCTGCCCGACTCCGGAGCTCGGAGGCTCCAGCCGCAGGCCCGGTGGACAGGAACATCGGGAGCTCGCGGGTGCCTGGTGGGAGACCGCTTTTCGGAGCTCCCACAACGCAACTCCTCCCGCCCATGTCGCGGGGTTGGAACGACCCGGAGCGGGGCCTTACATCGCCCGGCGCTGCTTTAACGGCCGTGGGACATGCCAAAGCCCGCCGGGGGCTCCCATATTGAGACATTAAGACCTGGAGCGGGGCCGTACATCGCCCGGCACGGCCTTAACGGCCGTGGGACTTACCATCGCCCGCCTGGGGCTTTAAAATCGGGAGAAAAATGGAACACAGGGGAGAGAAAAGACTTTGCCTTCCATCAAAGTGAGGAGGAGATTCGCTGTGATGGATGTTTGTGTGAATTGAATTGTTTGTGTGTCTTGTAGAAATTGTTCTATTTTTCTCAGTTCTAGCCCCGCAGTAGAATTGCTGCCTTACTGTGCCTGAGATCCAGGTTCGATCCAGACGATGGGTGCTGTCGAGACGGAGTTTGTACGTTCTCCCTGTGACTGCGTTGGCTACCTCCTACATTCCAAAGGCATGTGGGTTTGTAGGTAAATTAGCTTTTGTAAACTGCCCCCAGCATGTTAAGTGTTTTTTTTCAAAGGTTTATGGTTTTTTACTGGCACATATGCCAGCACAGTGAAATTCTTTTGCACAACCCACAAATACTGGAAGTACAGGAGGGCACCCGATCCAGGTAAGCTCCAGGCTGCAGCAGGCCTGCGACCTGACGTCATGTAGGATAGAACTAGCGTGTGGGTGTTCATTGGTCGGCGTGTACTTGGTGAGCCGAAGGGCCTGTTATCATGTTGTATCTCTGAACGAAACGAAACGTAAATTCCCCGCACCACCCCTCCACTCCAATCCAATCAGTCCAAAGAAGGGTCCCAACGCAAAATATCACCTATCCAAATTCTCATCTTTCCTATAATTTTCAGAATTTCCTACATCACGCGTGTTATATAGTTTGATTAGTATGGGGGACAGGGGTTATGGTGAGATGGCAGGAGAGCGGGGTTGAGAGGGAAAGATAGATCAGCCATGATTGAATGAGAGTGGACTTTAGGGGCCGAATGACCTAATTCTGCTTGTAGAATTTATGAACATGAACTTAATCTAAAATTCCAACCTCGCTGTGCGAAGCGGCGGTCCTTCATGTGGAATCGCGATGAGCTCAGTCATTGAGACCGACGCCTGACTTAAATCCACCACAACAGCTAGACTTTGCACTAAATGTTATATCCTTTATCTGTATACTGTGGATGGCTTATATGTAATCATGTACAGTCTTTTCTTTGACTGGATAGCACGCAAACAAAAGCTTTTCACTGTACCTCGGTGACAATAAAAAACTAAATTAAACTAAAAGGCAAATGGAAGGATCATTAATATTTCAGAAGTGTGAGCTGAGTTTTCCTCTCACTGGCATTCATCAATGTAATTAAGGATTTGGAACCAGGAGTTGCTGATCCTCCCTCAACACAAGACCCTGGTACACCTTGCCTCCCCTCTCACCCAATCCCGAGAGTGACGTACAGCATAGACACTCTACTGCTGCACCACTGTCTAAAATAAAGTTTAAAAGGTGATTTTTCTGGTTGTGACCCTTCTTCAGACTGATTTTGTTGAGAGGGGGGGGGTGGAAGGAAGCTGAAAGTCAAAACCTAGTGAGCAATAGGTGGATACAGGTGAGGAGGGGGGAGGCGGGTGGGGGGGTTAATAGGCAGGTGGGTGGACAAAGACCAGAGATGGAAATGTGTGAGATAAGGATAGAAGAGGTGAGAATTGTCAATAAAAGGGAGGAATATAGGAGGAAGGGGAAAAATGGGTATTCGGTAATCAATATTCAGGCTGGAATTCAGATTATTCATGTCGTGTGGAATATGCTGATGAGAGAGCAGAAAGGAAACGTTCTTTATCAGAAGGTGATAAAGCATACACACAGCTAACGATTGCTTTGGTGTTCACTCCATGTACGGGCAGCAATGCCAGGTGATATCAGAGTGTTGGCAGACACTGTACATTTCATACTCATTGAGAAACCTTTAGAACCAAGACTGTTCAATCCACTAGCTCAGGGCATCCTAAGAAGCGATTGGGAGCAAGCATTGGGAACCAAGGAACAGGAAGGGCAGCACATCGGAAAATAAAGTTTACATACATAGAGTGTAGTGAAGCACGTGTTGTAGGAAAAATATTAAATCGTCAGCAGCTGCAAATATCTTGGCAGAAAGTATTAAAATGATTTCAAAACATATAACATTCATGTTTATTGGCTTGTTCCTCAAATTTTAACAGCTGCCTGATACAATGATTGAATCTTTAGGGATGTTTCCCCAACTGTCCTCTGTAAAAGGGTCAGGGAACCGATAAAGCCTTGCTCCCAGCTTCTGCTTGCCTCTGGACTTTCAGACAACAGCCCATGTCACTGAGTCACCCACCTCCCTAATCTACAACCCCCAGTGTTGCTGCCCTACAGCGCCAGAGACCCAAGTTCGATTCTGACTACGGGTGCTGCCTGTACGGAGTTTGTATGTTCTGCCCATGACCAGTGTGGATTTTCTCCAGGTGCTCTGGTTTCCTCCCACACTCCAGACATGCAGGTTTGTAGATTAATTGGCATCGGTAAAAATTGAAAATTGTCCCTAGTATGTAGGATAGTGCTAGTGTATGGGGTGATCGCTGGTCGGCACGGACTCGCTGGGCCGAAGAGCCTGTTTCCGTGCTGTATCTCTAAACTAAACAAAGATGCTGCTTGACCCACCGAGTTTCTCCAACAGATCGTTATTTGCTCGAGATTTCAGTAGTCTTTTCTTGGCATTGAAAAGGCCTTTTGCCCCACAGTCTGTGCCGAACATGATGCCAAGAAAGATATCTGTGCTGAAAGCTAATAAATAATAATGTTCTCATCTTAAAATCATTTTCCCAATGTTTTGACCATTTTGAACATTAATAAATGAATCTTATCTGCCTGCACATAATCCATATCTCTCCATTCCCTGCACATCCATGTGCCTATCCAAAAGTCTCTTAAATACCACTATCATAGAAACATAGAAACATTAAAATTAGGTGCAGGAGTAGGCCATTCGGCCCTTCAAGCCTGCACCGCCATTCAATATGATCATGGCTGATCATCCAACTCAGTATCCCGTACCTGCCTTCTCTCCATACCCTCTGATCCCCTTAGCCACAAGGGCCACATCTAACTCTCACTTAAATATAGCCAATGAACTGGCCTCGACTACCCTCTGTGGCAGAGAGTTCCAGAGATTCACCACTCTCTGTGTGAAAAAAGTTCTTCTCATCTCGGTTTTAAAGGATTTCCCCCTTATCCTTAAGCTGTGACCCCTTGTCCTGGACATCCCCAACATCGGGAGCAATCTTCCTGCATCTAGCCTGTCCAACCCCTTAAGAATTTTATAAGTTTCTATAAGATCCCCTCTCAATCTCCTAAATTCTAGAGAGTATAAACCAAGTCTATCCAGTCTTTCTTCAGGAATCAGTCTGGTGAACCTTCTCTGCACTCCCTCTAGGGCAATAATGTCCTTCCTCAGATTTGGAGACCAAAACTGTACGCAATACCCCAGGTGTGGTCTCACCAAGACCCTGTACAACTGCAGTAGCACCTCCCTGCTCCGATACTCAAATCCTTTTGCTATGAAAGCTAACATACCATTCGCTTTCTTCACTGCCTGCTGCACCTGCATGCCTACTTTCAATGACTGGTGTACCATGACACCCAGGTCTCGCTGCATCTCCCCTTTTCCTAGTCGGCCACCATTTAGATAATAGTCTGCTTTCCTGTTTTTGCCACCAAAATGGATAACCTCACATTTATCCACATTATACTGCATCTGCCAAACATTTGCCCACTCACCCAGCCTATCCAAGTCACCTTGCAGTCTCCTAGCATCCTCCTCACAGCTAACAATGCCCCCCAGCTTAGTGTCATCCGCAAACTTGGAGATATTGCCTTCAATTCCCTCATCCAGATCATTAATATATATTGTAAATAGCTGGGGTCCCAGCACTGAGCCTTGCGGTACCCCACTAGTCACTGCCTGCCATTGTGAAAAGGACCCGTTTACTCCTACTCTTTGCTTCCTGTTTGCCAGCCAGTTCTCTATCCACATCAATACTGAACCCCCAATGCCGTATGCTTTAAGTTTGTATACTAATCTCTTATGTGGGACCTTGTCGAAAGCCTTCTGGAAGTCCAGATACACCACATCCACTGGTTCTCCCCTATCCACGCTACTAGTTACATCCTCGAAAAATTCTATAAGATTCGTCAGACATGATTTACCTTTTGTAAATCCATGCTTACTTTGTCCAATGATTTCACCACTTTCCAAATGTGCTGCTATCCCATCTTTAATAACTGACTCTAGTAGTTTCCCCACTACCGATGTTAGACTAACTGGTCTGTAATTCCCCGTTTTCTCTCTCCCTCCCTTCTTAAAAAGTGGGGTTACGTTTGCTACCCGCCAATCCTCAGGAACTACTCCAGAATCTAAAGAGTTTTGAAAGATTATTACTAATGCATCCACTATTTCTGGAGCTACTTCCTTAAGTACTCTGGGATGCAGCCTATCTGGCCCTGGGGATTTATCGGCCTTTAATCCATTCAATTTACCCAACACCACTTCCCGGCTAACCTGGATTTCACTCAATTCCTCCAACTCCTTTGACCCGCGGTCCCCTGCTATTTCCGGAAGATTATTTATGTCTTCCTTAGTGAAGACGGAACCAAAGTAGTTATTCAATTGGTCCGCCATATCCTTGTTCCCCATGATCAATTCACCTGTTTCTGACTGCAAGGGACCTACATTTGTTTTAACTAATCTCTTTCTTTTCACATATCTATAAAAACTTTTGCAGTCAGTTTTTATGTTCCCTGCAAGTTTTCTTTCATAATCTATTTTTCCTTTCCTAATTAAGCCCTTTGTCCTCCTCTGCTGGTCTCTGAATTTCTCCCAGTCCTCCGGTATGCTGCTTTTTCTGGCTAATTTGTACGCATCATCCTTCGCTTTGAAACTATCCCTGATTTCCCTTGTTATCCACGGATGTACTACCTTCCCTGATTTATTCTTTTGCCAAACTGGGATGAACAATGTTTGTAGTTCATCCATGCAGTCTTTAAATGTCTTCCAATGCATATCCACCGTCAACCCTTTTAGAATTAATTGCCAGTCAATCTTGGCCAATTCACGTCTCATACACTCAAAGTTACTTTTCTTTAAGTTCAGAACCATTGTTTCTGAATTAACAATGTCACTCTCCATCCTAATGAAGAACTCAACCATATTATGGTCACTCTTGCCCAAGGGGGCACGTACAACAAGACTGCTAACTAACCCTTCCTCATTACTCATTACCCAGTCTAAAATAGCCTGCTCTCTCGTTGCTTCCTCTACATGTTGATTTAGATAACTATCCCTCATACATTCCAAGAAATCCTCTTCCTCAGCACCCCTGCCAATTTGATTCACCCAATCTATATGTAGATTGAAGTCACCCATTATAACGGTTTTGCCTTTGTCGCACGCATTTCTAATTTCCTGTTTGATACCATCTCCAACTTCACTACTACTGTTAGGTGGCCTGTACACAACACCCACCAGCGTTTTCTGCCCCTTAGTGTTTCGCAGCTCTACCCATACCGATTCCACATCCTCCAAACTAATGTCCTTCCTTTCCATTGCGTTAATCTCCTCTCTAATCAGCAACGCTACCCCACCTCCTTTTCCTTTCTCTCTATCCCTCCTGAATATTGAATATCCCTGGATGTTCAGCTCCCAGCCTTGGTCACCCTGGAACCATGTCTCCGTGATCCCCTTCTTTCCGACATCGTTTGTGCCGACATGCACTACCACTTCCGGATGTTCACCTTCGCCCTTGAGGATTTTCTGCACTCTGTCCGTGACATCCTGGATCCTGGCACCAGGAAGGCAGCACACCATCCTCGCATCCCATCTGTGGCCGCAGAAACCCCTGTCCGTACCTCTCACAATGGAGTCTCCCACTACAATGGCGTTGCCTGCCTTAGGCCTTTTTGGTTTTGGCTCAACAGCCCTATTCGCATCACAAGCCAGTCCGCCGCCCAGTGTAAACAACTCTTCTGTCCCGACAGCTTCTAAGTGGGTGAACCTGTTCACAAGAGGTACAACACCCGGGGAAGTTGGCATTCCATGCTTCCCTCCCGTTCTCACTGTCTCCCACCTTCTCTCTTCCAGTACCTTAGGTGTAACAATCGTACTGTAGGACTTGTCGAGGAACGACTCCGTTTCTCGGATGAACCGGAGGTCATCCA
The DNA here is from genome assembly GCF_010909765.2 of Amblyraja radiata. Lineage (NCBI taxonomy): Eukaryota > Metazoa > Chordata > Chondrichthyes > Rajiformes > Rajidae > Amblyraja > Amblyraja radiata. The sequence continues at coordinate 88,973,226 of NC_045958.1, read as the reverse complement.
CTTGCTTCTCAAGTTCCCCAACACGGCCCTGCAGGAGTTCTACCTGGATGCACTTCTCGCATTTGTAGCAGCCAGAGGCACCAGCGGTGTCCTTGACCTCCCACATACTGCAAGCATCTCACTGAATCAGCTTGCCTGACATCTCCTTCTTTCGTCTCTACCTCTCAAGCGTATTGCGTGGACTCCTGTCCTCAGCCTCCTCGCCGAAGACTCTCGAGCCAAAGACTCACACTTTTCACACAGGGCACTTCGCTCACTCACTGCCGCTCGCTAAGAGCCGTCTTGCTTAAATTGACTGATAAATTGCCTGATTTGCCAATTTACAAACCAAATTCCTCAGTTTTCAACTGTTTTCCCAGCACTGACTCACTTCTCTCCTCCCACTTGGGCTAGAGCCAATCAGTCGTATCTCTTGCTTAACTCCTGCTGCTGTTGCTCCCAAATCTACAGCAGTTCTGAGTAAAGTTTGCCTGTCCTTGGCCTCTACTTTAACTGTTTTCACTTCTCTCCTCCCACTTGGGCTAGAGCCAATCAGTCGTATCTCTTGCTTATCTCCTGCTGCTGCTGCTCCCAAAGCTACAGCAGTTCTGAGTAAAGTCTGCCTGTCCTTGGCCTCTACTTTAACTGTTTTCACTTCTCTCCTCCCACTTGGGCTAGAGCCAATCAGTCGTATCTCTTGCTAAACTCCTGCTGCTGTTGCTCCCAAAACTACAGCAGTTCTGAGTAAAGTCTGCCTGTCCTTGGCCTCCACTTTAACTGTTTTCACTTCTCTCCTCCCACTTGGGCTAGAGCCAATCAGTCGTATCTCTTGCTAAGCTCCTGCTGCTGTTGCTCCCAAAGCTACAGCAGTTCTGAGTAAAGTCTGCCTGTCCTTGGCCTCTACTTTAACTGTTTTCACTTCTCTCCTCCCACTTGGGCTAGAGCCAATCAGTCGTATCTCTTGCTAAACTCCTGCTGCTGTTGCTCCCAAATCTACAGCAGTTCTGCCTCCACCACCACTCCTGGCAGCGCGATCCAGGAATCCATCAACCTCTGTGGTAACGAACTTGCCCCGCACACCTTCTTAAAGTTTGTCCCCCCTCATCTTAAAGCTATGCCCTTTAGTCTTTGATTTTTCCACCCTGGAGAAAAAGGTTCTGTGTCTACATTATCTTCACCTCCTCTGATTTTATATACTTCTTCAGGTTTCCCCTCAACCTCTGGCATTCCAGAGAAAACAATCCAAGTCTGTCCAACCTTTCCCTGTAGCTAATACCTTCTTAATCCAGGCAGCATTCTGGTAAACCTCCTCTGCACCCTTCTCCAAAGCTGCCCCATCTTTCCTGTATTTGGGTGACCACGCCATACTCCAAATGCGGCCTAACCAAAGTCCTAGAAAGCTGTCTCATCTTGAAGTGGAGGAGGACAGTGGTGTTATTCTTGATGTGATATACTCCGATTTACAAAAGGTAAAGTAAATTTGTCAACAGATACTTCACAGTTTCTGAAGCACTGTTTTCTTGTGGTTTACAAAGCTGCATGTCTTTGTTCCAAGAATCAGTGCTGGACCACATCTCTGTCTGCTTTTTATTATCCACCATCTGGCATGTGTCCTTCAAACAAGGCAGTAACCCGTAGTCAAGGCCTCACAGCACCAGAGACCTTGGCTACGGGTGGTGTCTGTACAGAGTTTTTACATTCTCCCCATGACCACCTTGCTCTCCGGTTTTGTCCCACACTACAAACACAAACAGCTACGTAGGTTAATTGGCTTCGGTATAAATTGTAAATTGTTCCTAGTGCCCTTATGCGTGTTGCTAAATTCTCCAGCAGCTGGGGGTTTTATAATCATATATTTCTGTGCGTTGTGGTTGCGGGTCTGTTATGCTGCAACAAGTAAGAATTTCATAGTTCCCTTGTCGGATATTATAATGAAACACTAAAAGACACTTGGACAGTAACATGGATAAGATTAAGGGGATGTGGGCCAAACACATGTAACTGGCTTAGATGGAGAGACTTGCTCTAGTTTAGTTTAGAGATACAGCACAGAAACAGGCCCATTGGCCCACTGAGTCCGCACGGACCAGCGATCCATGTACACTGTTCTATCCTACACAGTGAGGAGGTGCTTGGTGAACTCACTGTGGTGGATGTTAATTCGTGTTTATTGTATGTTTTGTTATTTATTATTATTGTGAATGACTGCAGGAGGGAAAGGGAGAGGGAGAGGGGTGAGGAGAGGGAGATGGAGTGGGGGAGCAGAGAGGGGTGGGGTACGGGAGGAGAGAGGGATGGGGAGAGAGGGATGGGGGAGGGAGGGGAGGAGGGAGATGGGTAGGGGAGGGAGGGGGAAGAGTGTGGAGGGAGGGGGAGAGGGGAGAGAGTGGGGAGGGAGAGTGGGAGGGGGAGGGGGAGGGGGGAGAGAAGTGGAAGAGTGGGTAGGGAGGGAGGGGTAGAGGGGTAGGGGGAATGGTGGAAGGGACAGAGGGGTAGGGGAAGGGGTGGGGGTGAGAGGGGAGGGAGGGGGAAGGGAGGGGAAGGGAGGGGGAGAGGGGTGGGGTAAGTGGGAGAGAAGTGGAAGAGTGGGGAGGGAGGGGTAGGGGGAGAGGTGGAAGAGGGACAGAGGGGTAGGGGGAAGGGGGTGGGGTAGAGAGGGAAGGGGGTGGGGGAGAGAGGGATGGGGGTGGGAGGAGGAGGGGGAGAGGGAGATGGAGAGGGGGAGGAGAGGGAGATGGAGAGGGGGAGGAGAGAGGGGTGGGGGAGGGGAGGAGAGAGGGGGAAGGGGAGAGAGGTGTGGGGAAGGGGGGAGATGGGGTACCACCATGAGGTACCACCTCCAGTTTAAATTCCATTTGGAATAATTTGGAGGACCAGGAAACCAAGAACCAAGAACCAAGATAAGGAACAATTTACAGAGGCTAATTAACCTACACAACTTTGGAATGAGGGAGGGAACAAGAGCACCCAGGGACAATCTATTCAGGGAGAACTTACAAACTCTGTACAGACAGCACCCATAGTTAGGATCGAACCTGTGACTCTGGTATTGTAAGGCAGCAACTCTACCACTACGCCATCGTGTTGCCTCTTAGGCATGGACGATTTGGGCCGAAGGACCCGTTTTTGTGCTGTATGAATCGAATTAAACACTCTTGATTCTTGACTCTCAGAAAGGGAATGATTGAGATGTTATTTGGTAAGTGAGGGAAATGCATTTACCAAACATGGACCATATCTCGTACCTCACCGCTACATCTCCCGAGAATTACATGGTAATAATAGTGTGTCCCACCAACATAGTTCTAGTGTGGAAACAGGCCCTTTGGGCCAACTTGTCCACGCTGACCAACATGCCACATCTACACTAGTTCCTGTGTTTGGCCCATATCCCTCTAAACTTATCCTATCCATGTACTTGTGCAAATGTTTTATAAACATTGTGATAGTACCTGCCTCAACTTCTTCGCACGGGTGGCCAATAGTTCGTTCCATACATCCACTACCCTTTCTGTAAGAAAGTTGCCCCTCAGGTTCCGCCTCATCTTAAACATATGTCCTCTGGTTCTCGATTCCCCTACTCTGGGCAAAATATAATGCATTTACCCTCTCAATTCCTCTCATGATTTTATCCACCTCTATATGATCACTCCTCATCATCTTGCGCCTTAAGGAATAAAGTCCGAGCCTGTTCAACCTCTCCCTATAGTTCAGGTCCCCGAGTCCTGTAACATCCTCATGAATCCAACAATATTTGCAGCAGGACCTAGCCCACACTTACCTGACCAGAGGTTGAGGGTTCCCCAAGACTCTACACTCCAGTCGCACCGTGCTTCCTTCAGTGACTTCCTGACTCCTCAACTTCTGGGTAAATCTGGGGGCTGATCCAGCAGTGCCGGGCAGATCTCCTTCTGCCGTCTTGTCCTCGGCATCATGTTCTTGCTCCGCCGAGCAGCTCTTGACGCCGGACTCCGAGTCGAGCGCCGGACGCAGACTGGACCCCGCGGCTCCTGTTTCCCCAGCGATTTTACTGTGGCTCTTCGGCGAGAGGTAGCCGCTGTCCGGGGACGAGCTGTCCCCCTCGTTGGTCTTGTTCTTCTGCTGGGACGAGTGGCGAGGACGGACGGTCCTGAAGATGGACGATAGCTCCTCAATGAAGGAGACTGCTTTGTTGCAGAACTCATTCCTGGGAGGATTCTGGCTTTGGACGATGGGCGCCTCCCTGGTCTCGGAATTGTGGGTGGGATCCGGCTTGTGGGAGGAGGTTTCCCAGTGCGAGTCCGATTCTCCCAGGAAGACCTCACAGCTGGGGGGCTTTGGTGTGCCGGTCTTCCGCGGGCTGTGGGACATCCCAGTAACGTTCACCTCGGCATTCTTGCTGGAGGGCTCTGGCCGTCCGATGATCCCAGGGGAGGAGAGGCCGCTCGGACGCGCCGGCAACCCGATGGGAGGGCGGAGGCGGAGGTAGGGGGAGATGTCCTCCAGCTCCGGCTCCTCGGCATCTTCTGATGTGTTCTCAGCAATGGCCACCCGGGCCAGGTCCAGGCTCTTGCTCATCTCCTCCTGGTTGAGAAAAGCCGAGAGATCCAGGACAGGGCTGCCGGCCAGGCCATCCTCGTGCAAGTCTGAGAGAGAGTCAAAGTACATGTCGTGCGACGAAGACTCCGACATCATGCTGTCGCAGTAAGTGTCCAGCGGGACTTGTCCAGATGAGTAAGCCTCCTTCAGCATCTGAGAGAGGGGAACGGCATGCTCACAAGCACCGTCTTGCATGCTATCAATCAACAAGAAAGAAAATAATATTACCTACAAATAAAAATTGTTGGATCAAATATTGGCACAGTTTCTTTGCAGCTGTTATCAGGCAACTGAACTATCCTATCATCAGCTAATGAATGGGACCTGACCTTCCATCTGAGTATTCATGAATCTGAAGAAGGGTCCCGACCTGAAATGTCACCCATCATTTTTCTCTGGAGATGCTGCCTGACCCACTGAGTTACTCCAGCACTTTGTCTATCTTTGGTATAAACCAGCAGGTTCGGGGAGGGATCTCGACCCAAAGTGTTACCTATTCCTTTTCTTCGCAGATGCTACCTGACACACTGAGTTGCTCCAGCGTTTTGTGTCTATCTACAGTTCTTCATTTCTATCACCTACCTCACTGGGGACCCTTGGACTATCTTTAATCGAACTTTATCTTGCACTCAATGTTATTCCCTTTATCCTGTATCTGTACACGGTGAGTGGCCTAATTGTAATCATGTCTAATCTTTTCACTGAATGGATAGCATGCAACAAAAAAACTTTTCACTGTACCACGATACACATGACAATTACAATAAACTAAACTATTTATTTTTGCAATTTCATGATTTGCAGAGATTCCATTATATTCCACAATGCCACACCCAGAACAAAACGGCTTTTGCCAAGCCCTTGACCGCATTAGCTGTGGATCCTTTCATTGGCATTAAGGTTAGATTGGAACACAAAGTGCTGGAGTAACTCAGTGGGTCAGGCAGCATTCCTGGAGGATGTGAATAAGCAACATTTCAGATCAGGACCCTTCTTCAAACTGATTGCAGTGGGGGGAGATAAAGCTGAAAAAGAGATGGTGGGGGGGGGGGGGGGGGGGTAACAATGCCAGGCAAGATATAGGTCGATACAGGCAAGTGGGGTAAGAAAGGTTCTGCAGTTCCTTGTGTCGATATTTTAGGGTTCGATGTCTTGAGCTGGGAAATTCTTTAGACTTTGGACCTTAGAGATATGGTGTGGAAACAGGCCCTTCAGCCCACCAAGCACGCTGACCAGTGAACACTTGCACAATTTACAAGTTACAAAGCCAATTATCCTACAAACCTGCACATCTTTGGAATCTGGGAGGAAACCGGAGCACTCGGAGAAAACCCACGCGGTCACAGGGAGAATGCACAAACTCCATACAGACAGCACCCATAGTCAGGATCGAACCCGTGTCTCTGGCGCTGTAAGGCAGCAGCTCCCACCACTGTGCTACCTTTTCTGCCTTCCATTTCACTGCTCCACTGCAAAATCTCACCCTCTTGGGCTCAAAGGAATAAAGTCCTCGTCTGCCCAACCTCTCCCTATAACTCAAGCCCTCGTGTCCTGACAACACCTTTGTAAATCTTCTCTGCATCCTTTTCAGCTTGACAATATTTTTTCTATAACATAGTGACCAAACCAGAATACAATACTCTAAATGTGGCCTCACCAACGTCTTATATAACTGTCAGGTAGTTGTAGAAAGGCCCTGATCCTATTGCAGGGAAGATGTGGAGACTTGAGGTACAGAGGAAGTTTACCAGGATGTTGCCTGGATTAAAGGGTATTAACTATATTGGTCTAACTTGGATAGTTTTTCCTGGAGCATAAGAGGTTGAAGAAATACCTGATATAAAAAATGTATAACATTATGAGAGGCATATATTGGGTCGACATTCAGAATCTTTTTCCCAGGGTAGAAATGTAAAAGACTCAAGGGTTTTAAGGTCATAGGAGTTAAGTTCAATGGAGATGAGCAGGGCAAGTTCTATACACAGGGTGGTGGGTACCCGGAACACAATGTGGAGTGGTGGTGTAAGCAGATATGATCGAGGAGTTTAAGAAACTTTTGGATAGGCACATAATGTGCAGGGAATGGAAAAACACGTGCAGGCAGATGGTATACGTCTGATTTGGTATCATGTTCAGCACGGATATCGTGGGCCGAACAGTGTGTGCTGTACTGTTCTCTGTTCTACGCAGACAAAGAGAAACTCTTCCCAATAGCAGAAGGGGCAAGAACTCAAGTTCAAGTTCAAATTTATGTCACAAATTTATTTGTCGTATAAGGATTCAGAAGGACGCGTTTGACTCAAGAACAAAGACATGTGAGGTGACCCTTTTGAGCCTTCTACAGAAGAAGGGTTCCGACCAATATGTTACCTATCCATGGTCACCAGAGAGACTGCCTGACCCATTGAATTACTGCAGCTTTGTGTTCTTCTTTGTAAACCAGCAACTGCAGTTCTTCGTTTCTACACAAAGAGTTAAGGAGTTTGTTCTAATGTAGTGCTGGAGGTTTTGGATGAACTTCACTGAACATTTGAAGTTAAGGAATAAGTATTTACAATGGAATTGACTCCAGATGGTAGAAATTTGTAGTCAGTGTTTTCAATCCAATACAAACCTATTACAAAATACATTTCTTCATTGCAAGGAAATATATATTTTTAGAAATACAGTGTGGAAATAGATTAGTTTTGTTTATTTCACTGTACCTCGGTACACATGACAATAAACTAAATCCTAAACAGGCCCTTCGGCCCACTGAGTCCACGCTGACCAACGATCACCCAGACAGTAGTTCTGTTATACCTGTTTTTGCATCCTATGCACAAGGGGCAATTTACAGAAGCCAATTAACCTACAAGCTGGCACATCTTTGGAATGTGGGAGGAAACCGGAGCACCTGGAGAAAACCCACGCGGTCGGAGGAAGAATGTGCAAACTCTGTAATAGACAGCACCGTAGTTGGGATCGAACGCGGGTCTCTGGCACTGTAAGGCAGTAACTCTACCGCTGTGCCACCAGGCACTTACAGGCCAGGGCACTCTGAACCCTAGAGGGGTAATACTATGGAGGTATAAAATGGCACTAGCCATCATTAAGCAACCCTAAAGCCTCCGATGCAACAGATGTTACAGCTGGGATTAGTGCCATCCAATCTGATGGCAAAAAGCCTGGAAACCGATGACCTGGTGGTATCATTGTTACTAAACCAGCAGCAGCAGTTCCTTGTTTCCACATTTTGAAATCTCCTCAAGGTATGCTTGGTTCCCCTACTCTCTCCTACAGGAGTTCTGTGAGTTGCTCTCTCGCTACTCCCCCTCCATGCAATTCATCTCTTGCCTTAGTCCAGCCATCTGCCTATTAAACCTCACCCCCCCCCCCCCTCACCTGTGTGCACCTATTAACTGCCAAGTTCTGTCCTGCCCTCCACCCTTCTAGCTTTCATTCCCGCACCACCTACAATCAGTCTGAGGAAGGGTTCCGATCCGAAACATCACCTATCCATGTTTTCCTTATTATTACCAAAACCAACTTTGAATGTTCATGTCATAGGTGCAGAATTAGGCCATTCAGCCCATCGAGTCTACTCCACTATTCAATCATGGCTGATCTATCTTTCCCTCTCAACCCCATTCTCCTGTCTTCTCTCCATAACATTTGACACCCTTACTAATCAAGAACAAGGCCTCCACAGCCATTTGTGGCAATGAATTTCATAGATTCACCACCCTCAGGCTGAAGAAATTGTTCTTCATCTCCTTTCTAAAGGTATGTCCTTTTATTACAAAGCTTTGCCCTCTGGTCTTAGACTCTCCCACTGGTGGAAATATCCTCTACACATCCATTCTATCCAGGTCTTTCACTATTCGGTAAATTTCAATGTGTTCTCCCTCATCTTTCTTAACTCCAGTAGTTCAGACCCACTCATCATACATGTTCTCCCGTTTTCACTTGCTCCTGTTGAGGAGTCTCCAGGATCACAGAGGTGCAGACATCGAGAAGACATGATGCTTGTATTAGGGAGTCATAGAACTGTACAGAGTGGAAACAGGCCCTACGGCCTACCTTGCCCATGCTGATCAAGTTGGCATTCTGGGTTAATCCCATTTGCATAATGAAAGGACCAATAAACCAAACCCCCCTACTTTAATTGTGTCAGTCCAGTTCAGGAATGAATGAAGGCCAGACCTGTGAGCCATTTGTTGTCTCGTAATCCACTAGAGATTGGGATTTATCTCCTTGGACTGGGATTAGGAAATGATGCCACTTGATACATAAAATTCCATCCTCTTTATTCACCTCCGTATTTAATAATTCCGCCATGACTTCAGCTGCTGAGGACAGAGATGTGGAATTCCGTGTTGAGTCTTTCTGACATTTTATCTTGGAATGGGATGGTTCTTAAATAACCGTTGATTAACTCCCGAGCTGTCATGAATGGTTTTGAACTCACAACATCAGATCATAAGCACTAGCTTCTGCAGAGCAAACTAGTAACTTGTGTTATAGCGCTCAGGAACCGCAAAAGTAATTTCTGGACCATTGCAACCCTTCTAATTAAGAACCATGTGGAGCCTCAAATGTCATTGCCAGCCTGTATTATTAAAGTCACAGAGTCATACAGCACAGAGACAGGTCCTTCAGACCAACCCATCCAAAATGCCCCATCAACGCTAGTCCAAATTCCCAGTGTCTAAGTGTCTTTTAAATGTTGTTATAGCACCTGCCTCAACTACCTCCTTGAGCAGCCCATTCCATATACCCAACACTCTATGTCAAAAAGTTACCACTCAGATTTCTATTTAATCTTTCCTAATAATTCCTAATAAACATTTGGCTCTTAATTCATCTCCCTGGGAAATAGACTCTGTGCATTCACCCTGTCAATTCCCTCATAATTTAACACACTATAAGCACCCGGAGAAAACCCATGCAGTCACAGGGAAAATGTGCACACTCGGTACTGACAGAACCCGTAGTCAGGATCGTACCCGGGACTCTGCCACACCTCAGCCTCCTACACTCGAGGGAATAAGGTCCTCACTTGTAGAAACAAAGAACTGCAGTTGCTGGTTAATAACACAAAAGGACACGAAATGCTGGAGTAACTCAGTGGGTCACAGGGGAACATGGATTAGGTGACATTTCGGGTTGGAACCTTTAAACATCACCCATCCTGTTTCTCCAGAAATGCTGCCTGACCCGGTGAGTTAGTATTAAATTTTGTGTCGATCTTCGGTATAAACCAGCATCTGCAGTTCCTTCCTACACACCCTTGACAGGCCCGTACAAAACTTTTCAAAAAGGGGGGTGGCAAGACAGGATTACAAAAATGTTATGTGAAATAATCTGCGCGCAGCGCACATCATGAGTGCGAAGCTCGAAGTCCCTCATGGCCGGGGTCCAGGGCTCGCTTAAGGGCCCTGGAAGCTCTGGGGTTTTAGATGCTCTCTGGTGCATTCTGAGCCTTATTTTGGAGCATTTTTGCACCAAATCTATGACCAATATTTCAGAAATAATTTTGGTTGAGAAGAGTAATGTGGGTGGAATGGGATGATTGGGGACATTGTTGTATACATTTTAAAAAATCAAGAATTGAAGTTGTCCTTGTTTTAATAATCGTTGTACTGTTGTAAAATGATATGTAAAATGTTATAAAGGAGCATGCAAAAACTGCAAATATAATACTGTAAGTATTTGCGGTAGAGAAAACCTTTTTTTCGAAAATGTTTTGTGTGTTGATTTGATTGCCTGTTACTGTTCGACTGTGTTAGTGTGTGCAGTGCATCTTTAATGGTCCTCCTGACCTAACAACTTCACATCAATTTCAACATGGAATAGTGATGTGAATACAACATTTAGTTTGACTTCAATTTCCATCATGAAAATTGAAGTAAAACTGAATGGTGTATTTACATTACTATGATCGCTTTTGAACTAACCTATTTTACTGTCATACTATTATAACAATTTCTAGTTACATGATGACTCATAAACAAGATCATGAATCACATTTTGAATTCTCAAACACATGTGATTGTGAATAATTGCAGAGCTGCCAAGCTTCACCCAGCATTTCCGTATTTTGATGGTTGAAAATCAGTATTATGTTGGGGAAATCGGTATCGGTAAAAAAAGGGGGGGGTCGACCGCACCCATCGCATCCCCTCCCCCTTCGGATGGCTATGCTTCAGAACATCTGAGCCTGCCCAATCTCTCCCTGCAGCTCTGGCCAGGGAATGATGGATACCTCAACACTGTGTGAGTGAGTCAAAAATAGCCCTGACATCACACAGCCTCTCATCATCAACATTGACCTGTGTGTGTGCTCAGTAAGGTCGCAGATGTTAAGCATCTGATAACGTACAGTAGGAACATGCAGATGCACAAAATAGCCGTTGGAATTGGCGGTTATCACTCTGAGCTACTTGCCAATGTCCCAGAGAACTGTATCCATTACTGGACTTCCGAGGATGTATTTCAAGCACATTCAGTATCTGCTATGGACCGTCTACCGACTCTCAAAATGGACTCCTGCCATTAGTCTCTACATCGAGGAGTCATTTACACTGATCACATCTTATTGGAATCATTCAGCATGGAGACAGGCCATTTGGCCCAATTTTCCCAGGTCGACTAAGATGCCCCATCTTGGTCTAGTCCCACCTGTCCCACATTTGGCCCATATCTGCCTAAACCTTTTCTCTCTATGTACCTGTGCAATTGCCTTTTAAATGTTGTCAGAGTCATAGAGAGTGGGAACAGGCCCTTTGGCCCAACTTGCCCACATCGATGCTAGTCCCATCTGCCCGCAGTTGGCCCATATCCCTCCAAACATTTCCTTTCTATGTACCTGTCCAAATGTCTTTTAAATGTTGTTATAGTACCTGCATACTACCTTCTCTGGCAGATAGACACAAAGAGCTGGAGTAACTCAGCGGGACAGGCACCATCTCCGGAGTGAAGGAATGGGTGACGTTTCAGGTCGAGACCCTTCTTCAGTCTGAAGAAATGTCATCCATTCCTTCTCTCCAGAGATGCTACCTGTCCTGCCGAGTTACTCAGGCTCTTTGTGTCTATCCTCAGTGTAAACAGGCATCTACAGTCCCTTCTTACACATATCTTCTCTGGCAGCTCATTCCATATACCCACCTGTGAAAATCTTTCTGTGAAAATCTTGCCGGTCGGGTTCTTATCAAATCTTTCCCCTCTCACCTTAAACCTATGCCCTCTGGTTTTTGATTTCCCTACTCTGGTAAAAGATTGTGCATCTACCCAATTTGCTCCCCTCATGATCTTATGCACCTCTACAGGATCACCCCTCATGCTCCTTTGCTCCAAAGAATATAGTCCTAGCCTGCTCAACCTCTACCTCAGGCCCTCAAGTCTTAACAACATCCTCGTAAATTTTCTCTGCACTCTTTCCAGCTTAACAGTATCTTGCCTATCGATAGACACAAAATGTTGGAGTAATTCAACTTTACCCACTCCTTCTCTCCAGAGATGCTGCCTGTCCTGCTGAGTTACTCTAGCTCTTTGTGTCTATCTTTGGTTTAAACCAGCATCTGCGGTTCCTTCCTAAACATCTCGTCTATAGCAGGGTGACCAAAACTAAACACAGAACTCCAAATGTGGCCTCACCAAGGTCTTGAACAACTGTAACATAACATCCCAGCTTCCATACTGAAGAGCATCGTCTGATGAAGGCCAATGTGCCGAAAGCCTTCTTGGCCACCCTCCCCACAATTTTCATCAGTTCCCCCCCCGATTCTACCACTCTCCTAAACTTTAGGGGAAACTAACAGTGGCCAACTAACCTACTAATTCACATGTGTTTGGGACAGAGCAACCAGAGGCTGGCACAGTAGGACAGCTGTAGAGTCACTATCTCACAGCACCAGAGACCCGGGTTTGATCCTGACTACAGGTGCTGTCTGTGTGAAATTTGCACATTCTCCCTTGAGAGCCTGGGTTTCCTCCCATGTCTCAAAGACGTGCAGGTCTGTAGGTTAATCGCCCTTCAAGTTCAGACACCGCACAGGCCGGACTGCCCACCATTGACTGCATCTACACCTCACATTGCCTCGGCTAAGCAGCCAACATAATAAAGACCTTTCCCAGTTATTACTGCTCTCCACTCCTACGCAGCAGAAACTTGAAAGCACACACCACCAGATTCAGGAACAGCTTCTTCCCTTCTGCTATCAGTCTTCTGGATAGTCCTTCCATCATATAGGGTACTGTCCAATTAATCTCTACCCCATTGCAGATATTGGACTTTGTCACTGGAACGGGTTCTCTACAATTCTGCAAACTCTATTCTGCACTCATTATCTTCCCCTTTGCTCTACCTATTGTACTTGAGTTTGGCTTGATTGTATTCATGTATGGTATTATCTGATTTAATTGCCCCGGTAGATAGCTTGCAAAACAAAGGATTTCACAGTACACGTGACAATAATAAACCTAAACCTAAACCTGACTGTCACTAGTTCTGATGATCGCTTGCAGGCTAGAATAGTTGACTGTTTCTCTCTCTGCAGATGCTGTGCATTTTTCAACGTTTTCTGTTTTTGTACAGCCTCTCAATCCCATCACTTTCGGAAGCGGGGTGGTGTATGCTACACAGTCAGAACCAATGGTGCAAAAGTAGAGATGGTCTAGATCTTTAATTTAGTTTAGTTTATTACTGTCACGTGTACCGAGGTACAGTGAATAACATTTTTGTTACATGCTATCCAGTCTGCGGAAATACTATACATCATTACAATCAAGCCATCTACAGTGTACAGATTCAGGATAAAGGGAGTAAAGTTTAATGTAAGATAAAGTTCAATAAAGTCCAATTAAAGATAGTCTGAGGGTCTCCAATGAGGTAGTTGGTAGCTCAGGACCACTCTCCAATTGTTGATTGGATGCTCAATTGCATGATAACAGCTGGGAAGAACTTGTCCCTGAATCTGGAAGTATGCTTTTTCACAATCTGTACCTCTTGCCTGATGGGAGTGAGGAGAAGAGGGAGTGACCGGGGTACGACTCATCCTTGATTATGCTGGAACTTCAAGTACCAAGGTGTAAATATCACCAAACATTTGTCCTGGTCCGACTACATTGATGCCATGGACAAGAATGCACATTAACTTCCTCAAAATATGATAGAAATTCTGCATGGCTCCAGCAACTTTTGCAGTTGTACCATAGAAGGTATCCTATGAAAATTCATCAACTTATTTTGGCAACTACTCTGCCCAAGATCATAAGAAATGCAGAGAATTGTGGATGTAGCCCAGTCCATCACACAGACCAGTCTCCCTCCCACCAACTCCATCTACAATTCACTCTGCCTTAGGAAAGCAGCCAATTTAAACAGGAGCTATTTTCACTCTGGTCATCCCCTCTTTTTTTCCCCCTCTTCATTGTGCAGAAGGTACAAAATCTTGAAAGCATGTACCACCAGAGTCAGGAACAGCCTTTTCCATGCTGTTATGAGACTACTGAACTGATCTCTCATATGCTAAGAGTGTAGTCCCAATCTTCCAACCTGCCTCATTGCAGACCATACACTTTTTTGTTATCTGTACTTTGTTGCTAACTGTAACACTATAAACTGTCACATTATATTACATACTCTGGTTTTTCACTTTACACTACCTGTATGATATGATAATATTTGAATAACACGCATACAAAGTTTTTGTGAAGTCTGAAGAAGGGTTTCGGCCCAAAACGTTGCCTATTTCCTTCACTCCATAGATGCTGCTGCACACGCTGTGTTTCTCCAGCAATTTTGTCTACCTTCGATTTCCAGCATCTGCAGTTCCATCTTGAACACAAAGTTTTTCACTGTACCAAAGGGGCACTTCGACACAGAGGGAGATGGGTGTATGGAACAAGCTGTCAGAGGAGGTAGTTGAGGCAGATATGAAAACAATGTGCATAAGTTCACGGAGAGGAAAGGTTTAGAGGGGTATGGGCCAAATACAGGCAAATAAAACTAGCTTAGTTAAGGTATCTTGATCAGCATGGATGAGTTGGACCAAAGGGCCTGTTTCCATGCTCTATGTTCATGACTCTTTGATGCTAATAAACCAATACCATTTCAATGAGATTAATTCTGGCCTCATTTTCCCCATTCCACACCCCTCCTCCCATTTTCTCCCTTTTTTTTAGTCTAAATTCAATAACCCCGCAATACTGTTGCACTGTTCTATGATTTTGGATTTGCAGGCTCCTCGTTTAATCAGATGATCAATTAAGAAGATGCCAGAGATCCACCATTTCCTGTGGAACAGATTGGCATTATCGTATCCTTTTGAGCCACTGCATTGAAATCCATTTCTCAGCACCTGCCCCGTCAATCCTCCTCAACCAGATCACCTCTCGTCCTTCCAAATTCCAATGAGCTCAACCTTCCCTCAGGAGTCAACCCCTTCCTCCACAATATCAACCTTCTTCCAATTGCCTCCAATGCAAATACATCTCAGTGGTCCTGTTTTGTGGACAGGAAAGGTACCAATATGCAGATGGTTCTTTGCGATTGATGTCTATGGCAGATCGTAGTCCTATAAACTGCTTAAGCTGTTAAACGCCCCAACCACCTAATTTTTAATTAATACATTTAGGCTTAACTTTAGTGATTTTTTATTTACATTAAATATTCTAAAAGTTTTAACTATTCATTACATTTTAATATTTTTTATGGAATATTAAAATCTCAAAACTTTGACTATTTGTTAAACTTTAATCTTTTTGTAATATTAAAAAAATCTTTTAATATTAAAAATTCTCAACAAATTTAACTCATTTTGTAAAAGGTTAAATCTAGTTTGAAAACCTTTGAGCTGCTAGTTTGATGTACCATCACAAAAAAACCCCAGCATCCAAACAACCACACTCAGTGATCAGTGAGAACATCGATGACTTGCCTGCTTTCAATCCACATCTTTCCATTTATCTTTCTATTTACTTGCTGTACCTGCATTTCGCACCTGGCTGCTATGGAACATCTCTCCAATTAGCCACACTGAACATTGTCGACGCAAATCGTTCCCCCATCTCGATCTTATCCCTGTTGTAAGTTCCTGTTGCATCAGCGTTCAGGCAGCAAATGCCAAAACTCTGCAAGAACCACAAAGGAAGTGGGAAGCTCCTGTCACTGAGGAGAGTTCTTTTCCGCACTCTCTCCCCAGCTCGAGCCTGGTTTAGTTCTGGGTCTGACAGTCGGACATGCTCACTCCAACTAACCTAAGATTTGCTTCAATCAGTTACTGTTATTCATCACCTACCTCCCCAGCTCCAACCTTTCCCCGTCCCTCCATTTTAGTCATACAGCACAGAAATGGGCCCCTCTGCCCAACTCATCCCATGCCAACCATGTTTCCACTCTGAACTAAACCCATTTGCCCATGTCTGACCCATATCCCTTTAAACCTTTCCTATCCATTTGTCCATACCAGGCCCTTATCCCTCTAAACCTTTCCTATCCATTTACCCATGCACAACCAAAATCCCTCTGAATCTCTCCTTTCCTTATACCTTTTTTAAATGTAGTTGTAGTATCTGCTTCAACTACCTCCTCTGGCAGCTCATTCCAAATACCCACCACCCTCTGTGTGAAATCCTTCATCGGGACCACTTTAAGTCTTTCCCCTCTCACTTTGAATCTAAGCACTCTGGTTTTAGTTTCCCCTACACTTGGAAAAAAGACTGCAATCATCTCTTATTATTACTTTATAAACCTCTATAAAGTCACCCCCCCTCCCCATTTCCTTCGTTCCAGAGAAAAGAAACACAGCCACAGACTATCCATTCTCTGCATATAACTCAAGCCCTCTGGTCCCGGCAACATCCTTGTGAATGTCTGTAGTTTTGCTATCCAAAGAAAGCTAGAGACATGTTGGTGTCTGGCTGCTACAGGGAGCTGATGAATAAGTCAAGTTTAAAAAAGGAATTACCTTTCCCCTTCACTGTGTAACACCACTGCCGACAACAAGCAGCTTTAGGTCCAGCCGACCAGCGGATCTTGTGGACGATTCTCCTCCGCCAGATCCTCCCACACCACCTCCCTCCCCCTCAACTCCTTTTCCGTGGTCACTCCTCGCCGGGCCTCGGTTGGGGTCTGCAGTGAGGGCAGTCACGGCCCGCCACGGCTCACATCTGTCGTGTGCCCTGTGCAGTCCCTGCCTGCGGTCGTTTATATTTGGAGACTGGGATCAGGTTTCAGTGGAATGCCCTGTATCAGGAATTCTTGCGGCAGGCTGCCTGCTGGGAGACTGGAAACTGGGAGCTCCGAGGCTGCCGAACTTCAGGAACTTTTTTGAACAAAGGCCTGGGTGTACAGGGCAAGAAACCACTCGGGGATACAGCAGACGTCCTGGTCAAACCCTCCAGTAATCTGCATTAACTTAAAAACTTAATTAATTACAGTGACCAGAACTCCACATAGAGATACATCCACCATGGACAAATTCAGATGTAGAAACAAGGAACTGCAGATACTGGTTTACAAAAGAAGACACAAAGTGCTGGTGGACAAAGACCCACACCATCCTGGCCACACGCTCATCTCACCACTGCCATTGGGAAGAAGGTACAGGAGCCTGAGAACTGTAACGTCCAGTTTCAGGAACAGCTTCTTCCCTACAGCCGTCAGGCTATTAAACACGACAACAAATAAGCTATGAACTATTATTATTATTATTATAGTTATTGTTTGTTCCTTTTTTTCCTGAGATTTTGTTATATCATTTATTATGATTGCATATTTTGTTGTGCTGCAGCAAATAAGAATGTCATTGTTCTATCTGGGACATATGATAATAAAACACTCTTGACTTAGCAGGTCAGGCAGCATCTCAGGAGAACATGGAGAAGCAAAATTTCAGGTTGGGATCCTTCTTCAGCATCTCCAGAGAACATGCAAAGGCACCGTTTCGGGTCGAGTCTGAAGAAGGATCCCGACCCGAAATGTCGCCGACGCACTTACTCCTGAGATCTTTCCTGACCGCTGAGTTACTCCAGTACTCCGTGTCATCTTCCTTAACTTCGTCCCATGCTGCCTGGATTAGAGGGTATTAGATACAAGAAGAGGTTGGATTGTTTTCTCTGCAGAGACAGGTGCTGAGGGAAGACCGGATAGAACTTTAAGATCCTGAGGCATAGATAAGATAGTCAGAAACTTTTCCCCCCCAGAGTGAAAAAGTTAAAGACAAGAGGGCATACTTATAGGCAGAAAGGCAACCAGAGTGGTAAAGGAGTTGTGTGGGGCAAGTTTAAAAAAAAAAAATTTTTAATTAAATTTTTTTTTTTATTACACACATAGGTGGGTACCTGGAACACATTGCCTGGGTTGATACATAAAAAAAAGAGGCATAAAGAGGGAAGACAGTCAGAAACATTTTCCAAGGTTTGAAATGTCAAGGACTAGAGGCTATAGCTTTAAGGTGACAGGAGCAAAGTTTAAAGGAGATGTGTGGGGCAAGTTTATATTACATGTTGTCCCATACAGCCCAGATTAGAGAGTATTAGCTACAATGAAAGGTTGGATAAACTTGGATTGTTTTCTCTGGAACATCAGAGGCAGAAGGGGGGCCTGATAGAAGCACATAACATCACGTTCTCCCTGTGACTGCGTGGGTTTTCGTTGGGTGCTCCGATTTCCTCCCACATCCCAAAGACGTAGAGGTTTGTAGGCTAATTGGTCTCTGTTAATTGTAAATTGTCCCTGGTGTGTAGGATAGTGCTAATGTATGGGGCGATTGTTAGTCGACACCGACTCTGTGAGCCGGAAGGCCTGTTTTTGCGCTGTATCTCTAGTCTAAAGGTCATTCCAGGTACGGACTTAGATCCTTTATTTGTCATTCAGACCTTTCGGTCTGAACGAAATGCCGTTGCCTGCAGCCATACATATAATAATAAACAACAAAACACACAATAAACACAAATTAACATCCACCACAGTGAGTTCACCAGGCACCTCCTCACTGTGATGGAGGCAAAAATCTTAGGGTTACTGTCTCTTCCCTCCTCTTCTCCCTCTGCGCTGAGGCGATATGTTGTTACCCCACCGGGCGATGATAAGTCAGTCACGCGGCTCACCGAGCTCCGCGAATGGGCCAGTTCATGCTCCGCGGCCCGGGGTGGTCAAAGCTGCCGCCCTCCAGTCCAGCGGACGCAGCTGTTGCCGCGGGAGCTCCGGAAAACAGGCACCAGCCTGTGACCTGCGAGCTCCCGACGATGTCGTCCACTGGCCCGCTGCCGAGCCCCGGATTCAGGTCGCCGCCGCCAGAACGCCGCCTCAGCTACCGGAGCACCGTCTCAGCACCGCGCCGGGCCGCCTCAGCCACCGGAGCACCGCCTCAGCCCCGCACCGGGCCGCCCTCACCGGAGCGCCGTTCCAGCCCCGCACCGGGCCGCCATCACCAGAGCGCCGTCCCAGCCCAGAGTCATGCCGCTGCCACCGGAGCGTCGTCTCAGCCCCGCGCCGTGCCGCCCTCACCGGAGTGCCGTCTCAGCCCCGAGTGGTGCCGCTGGAGCGCCCGAACGCCGCCACAGCTCGAAGACGGCCAGCTTCGCGTTGGAGAGTCCTGGCTGGCTCTGCGTCCAGAGCCTCAAGGTCGGTCGCAGGTTGGAGGCCGCCAGCTCCGCCATTAGGCCTCAGCGCAGATGGAGGCAGAGAAGGGGGGATACGACAGAAAGAGTCGCATTCCCCCGAAGGAAGAGACAGAAAACCATGTTTCAGCCCCCCCCACACATAACACAACCTAATAACCAAAAATGTAACTAAACAAGACAAAAAAACAACAAAAATAAAGTAAAAACAGACGGACTGCAGGCGAGCCGCAGCCGTTCAACAGCGCCACTACTACCATGTGAGTGAAAAGGATGCACCCAAGGTCCCTCTTAAATCTCTCCCCTCTTACCTTAATCTTATGCCCTCCAATTTTCCAATCTTCTGGTCTGGGAAAAAGATTGTGAGCATTTGCCTTTTCCATGATCCCTAGAAAGAAAATAAATTACAGTGGCATTCTTATGTGAAAAAATGGGGTTTGTTATTTTTTGTGATGGTACATGTCAATAACAGAACCTCTAAAAACAGTAAAGACTAGATTTTCAGATATTTACAATTTTTAAATTACTAAAAGATTACTAAATCTTAAAAAATAAAACGTTAATTAAATTAGGCGATCAGACCCTCAAACAACTTAAGGTGCTTATAGGACGACAACCCACCTTGGACACCAACAGCAAGGATCGACCTGCGTACCCGGTATCTTTTCGAATAGAAAAAGAGCCCTGGGCACAGCACAACTGTACACTATAGACAATAGACTAATTAGTTTCATAACTGTAGTGACCCGGGTTCAATCCTGACCGTGTGGAGTTTGCACATTGACACCGGGTCTCTGAGAAAATGAGTCCTTATAGTAAAAAAAGTCTTTATAAAAAGTATTTATAATAAGTCCTTAGAATTAAAAAAAAATAATCCTTTGAGTAAAAAGAAGTCCTTTAATTTAAAAAAATGTCCTGAGCGTGGCACAATGGCGAGTCAGTAGTTTCACAGCTTTAGTGACCCGGGTTCGATCCTGTGTGGAGTTTGCACGTTGTCGCCGAGTCTCTGTGAGAAAATGGCTTCCTCCCACGATGACTTGGGTTTCCTCCGGTTTCTTCCCGCTCTCCAAGGACGTGCTGGACGGTGGGTAATCAGACAGAGTAAAGTTGTCCGTGATGTGTGGGGGGGACGTGTGATAGAACCTGGGATGGGAATATGGGGAGAGAATGTAATGGCAGCGTAGCCAGTAGAGTTGTTGCCTTACAGCCCGAGGCCCGGTTCAATCCTGACTACGAGTGCTGTCTGTACTGAGTTTGCACTTTGTAAGTCACAGAAGCAGAATTAAGCCTTTCGGTTCATCTATTCCTCTATTCAATCATAGTTGATCTATCTTTCACTCTGAGTGTGTGCCACCCAGCTTATCACACTAGCACTATCTGACACACTAGGGACAATTTACGATTTTTACCAAAACCAATTAACCCACAGACCCACCTTCTTTGGAGTGTGGAAGGAAACTAGAGTACGTGGAGATAACTGCAACCTCGCAGTCACAGGGAGAACGTACAAACTCCATACAGACAGCACCCATAGTCAGAATTGAACTCGTGTCTCTGGTGCTGTAAGGCTGCAACTCGACCACTGCGCCACTATTGATTGATAGTCAGCATAGGCTAGGTGGGCCAAAGGGCCAGTTTCCATGCTGTATCTTTCAATCTACTTTTCAATCAATCAAATTTACTATCGATTAACATTATAAGCTATTATAACTGGACATTTTGTATTTTCCTTCAGTTTATAACTGGGATTTGGATGTTACTGGGAAAGCCGGAATTAACAATCCATCTCTAATTTCCATCTGAGCTCAATGGCCTTCTGGGTTAATTCAAAGGGCAGTTAAGGGTCATTTTTATCAGTAGATCTGGAATTACATATTGGTCATACAAGGCAGGGATGCTTAAACCCCTTCCCTGGAACTAGTTAACAACCCAGATGGGTTTGTACCAGCAATCCAGTAATTTTTGTGGGCAACATTACTGGAACTAGCTGTTTTAGTTTCCTTAAATGAAAATTCTTCAGCTGCCCTGGTGGAATTTGAACACAATGAATACTGGTTTAAGTATTTAACTGCTGTGCTGCCAGGAACTCAGTCCAATCCTGGATAATTTATTGTTCCCAGAAATTTAGAACATTGGCACAGTGATAGTTGCTGCCTTACAGCTCCAGACACCCAGGTTCAATCCTGCACTTGGCCCATACTCCTCTCAACACATATGCCTGTCCAAATGCCTTTTAAAAGTCATAATTTTATCCACTTCAATAGCTTCCTCTGGCAGTTCAAGGGAGGTATAGTGGCACAGTGGTAGAGTTGCTGCCTTACCTGCATTCGATCCTGACTACAGGTGTTGTCTGTGTGGAGTTTGTACCTTCTCCCTGTTTTCTCCAGGTGCTCCAGTTCCCACTCACATCCCATAGACTTTGAGGTTAATTGACTTCTGTAAAACATTTATTCTAAGTGTGTGGCCTAGTACTAGGGTCTTGACACGCCCTCTCTCTTCCACCCCCTGGCTCATCCTCACTTGGATTATAAAAGCAAGGCTAATGAGGTGCAGGTGAGTTGATCCATTAACAGCTAATGGGATACAGCTGTTTCTCCTTTGACTGTGGTTCGGTCTGCAGCTCTGCCCAGGGTTCTGGTACTTTCCAGTTTGTGGTGCTGGTCATTGGCTTCTCCTGACCTGCCCGCTGCATCATCACAAACTAAAGACAGTGGCATAGAAGTTCATAGTTGAGGTCAGTGTTGTGTTGTGTTCAGAGTTCAAGAGCCTGGTCGTTGCTGGGAAGAAGTTGTTCTCAAACTTGGAGGTCACAGTTTTTAGACTCCTGTACATACTGCCTGATGAGTCATAGTCATACAGCATGGAAATAAACAGGTCTTTCACCCAATTTGGCTACGCCGATCAACATGTCCCATCTACCCTAGTCCCACCTGTCTGCTTTTGCCCCATATCCCTTTAAACCTATTCTATCTATGTACCTGTCTAAATGTTTCTAAATCCACTCTAAAGAGATTAGTGTACAAAATTAGAGCTCATGGTATTGGGGGTAGGGTATTGACATGGACAGAGAACTGGTTGGCAGAAAGGAAGCAAAGAGTAGGAATCAACGGGTCCTCTTCAGAATGGCAGGCAGTGACTAGTGGGGTGGCATAAGGCTCGGTGCAGGGACCCCAATTATTTACAATATATATTAACAAGGGAATTAAATGTGATATCCCCAAGTTTTCTGATGACACAAAGCTGGGTGTCAGTGTGAACTGCAAGGAGGATGCTATGAGGCTGCAGGGTGACGTGGACAGGTTGGGTGACTGGGCAGATGCATGATAGATACAGTATAATGTGGATAAATGTGATGTTATCCACTTTGGTGGGAAGAACAGGAAGACACATTATTATCTGAATGGTGTCAGATTAGGAAAAGGGAAGGTGCAACGAGACCTGGGTGTGCTTGTACATCAGTCGCTGAAAGTAAGCATGCAGGTACAGCAGGCAGTGGAGAAAGCTAACCTGGCCTTCATTGCGAGAGGATTTGAGTTTAGGAGCAAGGAGGTCCTACTAAAGTTGTACAGGGCCCTGGTGAGACCGCACCTGGAATATTGTGTGCAATTTTGGTTCCTAATTTGAGGAAGGACATTCCTGTTATTGAGGGAGAGCAGTGTAATTTCACAAGGTTAATTCCCGGGGCTGACATATGATGAAAGAATGGGTTGACTGGACTTCTATTCACTGGAATTTAGAAGGATGAGAGGGTATCTTATAGAAACATATACAATTCTTAAAGGATTGGACAGGCAATATACAGGAAAAATATTCCCGATGTTGGGGGAGTCCAGAACCGGGGCTCACAGTTTAAGAATAAGGGGTAGGCCATTTATGACTGAGATGAAGAAAAGCTTTTTCACCCAGAGAGTTGTGAATCAGTGGAATTCTCTGCCTCAGAAGGCAGTGGAGGCCAATTCACTCGATATTTTCAAGAGAGAGTTAGATTTAGCTCTTAGGGCTAAAGGAATCAAGGGATATGGAAAAAAAGCAGTAACAGGCTACTGGTTTTAGATGATCAGCCATGATCATATTGAATGGCAGTGCTGGCTTGAGGGGCTGAATGGCCTAGTCCTGCACCTATTTTTCTATGTTTCTTAAACATTGCAATAGCCCTGCCACAACTACCTCCTTCAGAAGCTCCTTCCACACAGTTGGCGTTCTTTGTGTAAAAAGAGTTACCCCTCAGGTTCCTATTAAATCTCCCCCCCCCCCCCCCTCACCTTAAACCTATGTCCTCTGGTTCTCAATTTCCCCGACTCTGGGCAGACAACTCTGTGCAATTACCCAATCTGTTCCTCTTATGATTTTGTACACTCATGATTTTGATGGTAGGAGAGAAATGAGAGCGTGGCCAGGGTGGTGTGGGTCTTTGATGATGCTGGCTGCCTTTTTGAGGCAGCACCTCATAGATCACTTCGATGGTGGGGAGGTCAGTACCCATGATGGGCTGGGCAGTGTCTGCCAACCACTCTCTGTAATCTTCTTCATTTCCGGGCATTCGAGCTACCAAACCATGATGTGATGCAACCAGTTAATTTGAGTCTGCTAAATTAAAAGTAGAGACACATGAAATTGCTTAGAGACACAAGGAACTGCAGAAGGAACACAAAAATGCTGGAGAAACTCAGCGGGTGCAGCAGCATCTATGGAGCGAAGGAAATAGGCAACGTTCCATAGATGCTGCTGCACCCGCTGAGTTTCTCCAGCATTTTTGTGTGCCTTCGATTTTCCAGCATCTGCAGTCCTTCTTAAACAAGGAACTGCAGATGCTGGTTTACAAAAGGAGAAAGTTCCTGATCCTGAACAGTTATTTATGTACTCCAGAGATATTGCCTGACCTGTTGGGTTACTCCCGCACTTTATGTCTCTTTTTGAAAGTAACATTGTTGGGAGAGTGAACACAGGATCAGACTTGGAATTAACACTTGCCGACCCTTTCTTACTGTCTAGTCCCTACAAGGCTCATCCATTTGGTCAAAATAATTTGGACAGGTAAATTAAGAGATTGAAAGAGAGTGTCCTTTAAATACTATAACAACATAAAAACACATTTAGGCAGGAACACGGACAGGAAAGGTTGAGAGGGATATTGGCCGAACCTGGGCAGTTAGACAATAGACAATATGTGCAGGAGGAGGCCATTCGGCCCTTCAAGCCAGCACCGCCATTCACTGTGATCATGGCTGATCATCCCCAATCAGTACCCCGTTCCTGCCTTCTCCCCATATCCCCTGACTCCGCTATCTTTAAAAGCCCAATCTAGCTCTCTCTTGAAAGTTGGCAGTTGTTGCTCGGGCATCTTAGTCGGCATAGGCTAGTTGGACTGAAGGGCCTGTTTCCTTGCCGTATGAACATTTCTCTATCCAGGCCTACTCCGTGATGCACCTCCAGGCCAAGGAGATGTCAAAACCATCAAAGAACAGGCTTGCCCTCTGTTTAAGCTTCGCCGCTTAAAAATAACACCAGCGATCGTGTGCCGATGTACATAATTAACTCATTGCTGCCTGGATTTCTGCATTGATTGCCAGCGACTGCTCAAACCACCTGTGCAACACTTTGCACCCCCCCCCCCCACCCCCACCCCCCCTTGTGACCAGGGTCAATGAGGGGAGAGGAGGGGGGGGGGGGAGAGAAAGGAGATCCCACAGAAACAGAGCCCACTCTCAGGGGCATGCTACATGCAGTGTCAGCTGTTGGTTGGGGGAAGGATTGCAAACTGTCCGCTCGGCCAAAGCACGGCTAATTATCAACACCACTTGGGATGAAGTCTCACGCCAGCTATTTTGGGAGCATTGTGCCATCGGTCAGAGAAGCTGTCAAGATCTGTAGCTCTTTATGATTGGATATTTCAGGCTGATGAGAGTGTGGCATGAACTGACTGCATTGGAATTAGGAAAACGTTCAATTATTAAAGGGACATTCACCAGCTGAACTCAGGGGTGGAAATGACCACAAAATTCTAGGCATGGTCCAAGTTTTAGTTACCTCAATTTTACCTTATTTTTACTTTACTTTAGTTTATTGTCGTGTGTGGCAAGGTACAGTGAAAAGCTTTTTTATCCAGTCAGCAGAAAGACTACACATGATTACAATTAAGCTGCCCAGAGTGTGCAGTTACAGGATAAAGGGAATAATGTTTAGTGCAAGATGCAGTCCAGTAAAGTTCAATTAAATTTAGTCCGAGAGTCTCCAACGAGATAGATGGTAGGTCAGAACCATTCTCTAGTTGGTGATAGGATGGTTCAGTTGCCTGATCGCAGCTGGGAAGAAAACAGGCCCTTCGGCCCACCGGGTCCATGCTGGCCAATGATGACACATACGCTAGTTCTATCCTATACACCAAGGACAATTTACAGAAGCCAGTTAACCTACAAACCTGGATGACTTTGCAATGTGGAGTAAACGGGAGCACCCAGAGAAAACCCACGTGTTCACAAGGAGAACGTGCAAACTCAGGTCTCTGCCACTTCTTCTTGCTTATGGCGTGCACAGCCTAATGGGCCTGTCCCATTTCGGCGATTTTTCAGGCGACTGCCGGCGACTGTCAAGTCGTAGCAGGTCGCTGAAAAAAACGGCGACCGGAACGGCGACTGTCAGACACACACACACACATACACACATCGCATCCTTCACCAGTCAGTTATGCAGGCGGGGCACAGAGCAAGCTGAGGAGCGCTGTCTGAGTGAAATTCACACAGTGCAAAGCCAATGTGATATAGACACACACCACGATGAACAGGAAGGATGGCACTGTAATTAAGATGGTGAAAGCACTGTGTACGGGAAGGGTCACTTAATCCTTTAAAAGAGGGGGGGAGAAGGGGGAGACGGGATGGGGGGAAGGGGTGGAGACAACTTTTAAGAAACCAGAGATACACGGCTGTGAAGCTCGGCGGACATTAACATTACCGGCCCGTTATCCTTGGTTCCGAAAACTACTGTTTATGTTTTTTTCCCCCAATGAGCCAATGAAATTAACCTGTCAGCACCGGCTACAACCTATGACAACCTACCACCTCCTGGTGACCCACTACCACTGCACCTACGTCAAGAGAATTCTCGCTACTCTCCATGGCGTCAAAATTGTGGTCACCGCTAATTTTTCAACGGCGAACATGTGGTGACCTTGTGGCAACCTCATAGTCTCCTGTAGTCGCCTAAAATGTCACGTAAGTGGGACAGGCCCATAAAGTTGTAGATCAAGTGCAGACATCCTGGCCAGGACATCATCAGTTACTGGGTGGATGGCTTTGATGCCACCAGGGAAAAGCCTCAGTGAGCAGTCATTCACGATGTGTCGAATGGTCTGGTCTGGATGTCCACAGTCACAAGCAGGGCTGTCTGTTATCCCCCACTTATACAGATGATGAACTGTTCTTGCATGGAGGGTGCAGATTCTGTTCAGGGTTAGTCATTGCTTGCGATGAGGGCCAAAACAGGGTAGTTTTACTGTGGGGTCTGTGATGACCTCTCCGTTGTTGGTGTTGGCATCTTTCCAGGCTCTGCCCCACTCAGTCTTAGAGTCAAAGTCTTCCAGGGATTTAACAGAAGACCAGAAGGGTTCAAGCGCATGTTGGGCAGATTGTTCAAGTCAGCATGGATGGGAAGGTCAGGGTTAGCCTCGATGGTGCACCAATCTTTCAACATCCTCTCCCTTCTGCGTATACTGGGAGGGGCGATATGAGAGAGGACAGGGAGCTACTGCAAGGGTGTTGACTTAAGCGTCCCTGTGATGGCCCACATTGCAGAGTTAAGGACAGTGTCAACTCGTTTGGTGTGGCAGCTATTAGCCCAAGCTGTTGATCAAAACTCAGCTATTGATTAGACTAGGGCTAAACTTGCGGTACAGAGGGATCCCCAGCTGTTGCCTGCAAGTTTCCTGATGATGTTGACCCTTGCTTTAGTTTATCAGCCACCCTCTTCAGGTGTTCACGATAGGTGAGGGTACGATCCAGGGTGACTCCGAGGTACTTGGGGAATTTTTCATTCTTCACCGGCTTACCACAAAAGGACACTCAGTGCTTTTCCTTTACCTGTCCCGTACGTGAAATCCGTCACTCCCAAGCGAGACCCTAAATCTGCGGTTGCTGAGGATGGATGAGAGGGCACGCATGGCGGTTTGGCACTTCAAGATTCCGGAAGCTTTCAGCAACAGACCGTGTCTCCACACGGTGTCATAAGCTGATGACAGATCGATGAGAGCAACACCAGTTTACAGAGCACGTTGGAAGCCAGCCTCTATATTGATGGTGAGGGCAAGGACTTGATCTGTGCAGCTTCTACCAGGTCTAAAGCCAGCTTGCTCTCTGGGCAGAACAGGTTCTACCAATGGATAAATCCTGGCAAGCAGGAGGCACTCAAACAGCTTGTAGGATGTGCACAAGAGGGAGATGGGTCGGTAACTAACTGGATCATCAGCAGGTTTCCCAGGCTTGAGGATAGCGATGACTTTAGACTCTCTCCAGGCCTTAGGGATAATTCCACTACAATGGGCATGGGTGCGCCAGTTGCATCCATGGGGACCAAGGTTCCTCAGAAAATCCGGGTAGATCCCATCAACTCCTGCTGCTTTCCCAGCTTTAGTAGAGGACAGGCCTTTGTCTACATCAACTGGTGTGTATGGATTAGAAAGGGGGCTTGAGGATGGCGAAGAAGACATGGACTTTGTCAGGGTCCGTCTCACCTCTTGTCGGGCTTCTTTGGAAGTGGCGACCTTTGAATTTGACAGCAGGCGAGAGGCTACAGCATTTGCTGACACCATGGGTGGATTGTACCGGGCAGGAGCAGCTGAACCAAGATGACGAAGGAGAGTCCAAGCCTTCCTGCTGGAGTGCGTAAAGTTCAAGTCATCTACAGCCTCTTGCCAGCGCTGACGTCTTGCTTCATCCAAGGAATCTAACAGTTCTGTGGCAGTATCTTGGTCGCCTGTGGCCTCGTACTGCTTCAAGAGGTCTTCTGATTCAGGGAGCCAGCAAGAAGTGAAGTTTTTGCGGAAGTTTCTAGGGACGTACTTATTTGCTGCAGCCTTCAGGATCGTGCAGAAGCACTTGTAGTAGGTATGTTACAAAACTTACCTTCAGTGGCGCTGCAGTTCTGCCACCGGCCGTGTGCGCGACTTTGCCGCTTTTGGGGGGGGGGGGGTTAAAATGCGTTTTTTTTCCTACTCCTGTCCTGGATATATTTTCTCGGAGTTCAAGCTTTTGCTGAAGATTTGTTCCGACGGCCGTTCTGTGAATTTTTTTTTTTTAATCGCTGGACAATTTCAGCACTGGAGTAATTTAAAAATCAGCTTCTAAAGCCGTCAACACCGACAACGGGGACGGATTTCACGTACGGGACAGGTAAAGGAAAGACGTTTATTTTACCTATAAATGTGCTTCTTAGGATGCCTTAAATCCACATTTTATGTTGCGAAACGGTGATTTAGGACCCATACGAACCGGCAGTATTTTTCCTGCCGATATGAGGTTTAAATTCATCGCAACCGCAACTTTCCAAACGATCGCGTTCATCAAAAACCCACTCGCAAGATGATTAAAATGGGCATTCATTTACGGGAATTAAACACTAAATTCCTTCCATTTGCCCTATAAATCCATGACAATGAGATTTAAAAATCATGTTATATTGTGAATTCTTGTGTGAATGTTATTTAGACACTTAGGTTATTTAAAAATGTTAATCTTTTCTTAAGAAATGGATAGATGTTTAGATCTAGTAATTGAGTTTTGTAATTAGCTACAATTGGGTAACTAACTAATTATATGCTTTAATTTCAGGTCATCCAAGTAAGATTGTTTCATATTTGTTTCAGACTGCTTCAATCTATAATAACTGAAAATTTCTTTCAATTCTCTTAATTTTTAAGAAAGTTATGGGCTTTTGACTGTCCTTGATCACAGCTTTTGTGTTGTCAATGGAAAAGCAATATGGAACAAGATGCTAATTTCCGAGTATGCAAATGGCTATAACGTTTTTAATACTGAAGATATGAAAGTGAATTAGGTGTCAAATTAAACTTCTTTTTATGCTTTATCTGATGGGATAAATTGCAGACTTGATTTTTAAAATCTCAAAATTTTGTAACATTGCTACTTGTAGTGAAACCTGTCCAATCTGCTTTCCTGAAGTTCCAGCGTGGGAGAGGCGTGGATGAGATGACAGGGATCTGTACACCGATGTGGATCAGAGCAGGTCTATGTTGACTGTGAGGTAAATGGACCACGTGAAGGTTGCAATCTTAAGGCAGCTGGCACTGTCAGGCAGCAACTCTGCCATTGCACCACTGTGCCCCCCCCCCCCCCTACAATATAGGTGGAAGGGGACGAGTGGGGGAGGGGAAAGAGACTTTTAATGAGTTGTGAACATGCAGCGTTGCAAGATTGCAACGTTGGACACATAGCGGAGAGATCTGGAGAAGGATCTCGACCCGACTCATTGGGCAGAATAAACTGGATTTTCTGATAACATACTCAAACAGAGAACCATGAATTAAACATAAATTTATATATAAAATTCTGAAAGAAAGCTGTGCAATAAAACAAAATATTATTGCAAAAACATAATTAGAAATTAAAAAAAACAAGTTCACAATAGTGCAAGAAGTTGGGTCGTAATAGAATTAGAACACGGAACTGCAGGTCCTGGTTTACGAAAAAAAAGAGCTGCCCCTCCTCCCAGGTTTCTCCCCCTCTCCTCTTTCCCATTACAATCAGCCAGAAAAAGATCTCCACCCAAAACGTCACCTATCCATAATCTTCAGAGATTCTGCCTGAGCCGCTGAGTTACTCGATCACCTTGTGTTTTTGTTTTGGGTCGTGATAGCACCTTCGTTCTCCAGATGAGATAAACCATTTTCTTATTGATAGGACAGAAGAAGAGAAAGGGTTTGTAGGTTAATTTGGCTTCGGTAAAAATTGAAATTGTAATTTGTCCCAAGTGTGCAGGATAGTGTTAGTGTATGGGGTGATCGCTGGCCGTCGCTGACTCGGTGGGCCAAAGTGCCTGTTTCCGCACTATATCTCTGAACTAAACTAGACTAAAAACGCACATGGTGCCTCGTTATCACTGAATAGAATGGATCATGCTTGTAAACCTGACGGAAAAGTGAATGTGTTCCTGTCATTATAATATTGATGTGGTGCTGAGCAATCCAAGGGCACACAGGAGATGCTGTCAGCACTTATTGTCTGCACTGTCGCTGCCAGGCATACTTCATAAAGGAAAAGCTCAGTGGATTCTATGAAATGGAAACATGTTGTGACGTACAGGATTCAGTGTATGCACACACACACACCTGTTAAATGTTGGACAGCACATTCGTTCTGTATGCTTTTTTTTTCTAATCGCGTTATATACAGTGATACAATATTTGTCGGTCTGACCAATCTCGACTCAACTCCTGGGCAAGGAGAGGTAGTCTCACATAAAAGGACAGAAAGTGCTGGAGTACCTCAACGGGTCAGGCAGCATCTCTGGAGAACATGGATAGGTGACGTTTCGGGTTGAGATCTTTCTTCAAATCTCTCCGCTATGTGTCTAGTCCAAAGTAGAATTGATCAGATGGACCAACTCTCCTCCCCTCTGGGATGTCAGTGAGCCCAATGCACTAGTCATGGTCATACAGTGTGGAAACAGGCCCTTTGGCCCAACTTGCCCACAACAACTTACTACTAGTCTACACTAGTCCCACTTTCCTGTATTTAGCCCATATCCCTCTAAACCTGTCCTATCCATGTACTTGTCTAAATATTTCTTAAACGTGTGATAGTACCTGCCTCAACTACCTTATCTGGCAGCTCATTCCATACACCCACCACCCATTGTAAGTGTCCCATTACTGAAAGGATATGGAGGCTTTGGAAAGAGTGCAGAAGACGATTACGAGAATGCTGTCAGGATTGGAGGGCACTAGCTGCTTGGGAAGGTTGGATAAATTTGGATTATTTCCAGTGGTGCATTGGAGGCTGTGAGTCAACCTGATATAAATGTATGAAATTATGAGAGGCATAGATAAGGTAG
Organism: Amblyraja radiata; assembly: GCF_010909765.2. Lineage (NCBI taxonomy): Eukaryota > Metazoa > Chordata > Chondrichthyes > Rajiformes > Rajidae > Amblyraja > Amblyraja radiata. Next base: position 88,941,999 of record NC_045958.1, on the reverse strand, counting down.
ATAGTCAGAATGTTTCCAATGGTGGAAAAGTTAAATACTAGAAGGCATACCTTTAAGGTGAGAGGAGGTTGAAAGGAGATGTGTGTAAAGTTTTGTTTTTACAGTGTGGCAAATGCCTGAAATGTACTTCTGCGGGAGGTGGTGGAAGCACACGGGACTGCAAGATAACAGAGGCATTTAGATGGACCCATGAATAGACAGGGAAGAGGAAAAGACACCACGGCATACCGCAGCTCAAAAAGCAAAACACCATGATTATTTTATAAACATGACACATATGTTTATTAATCCTGTGTTTAAGAAGGAACTGCAGATGCTGGAAATCTATGGAGCGAAGGAAAAAGGCAAAGTTTCGGGATGAAACTCTTCTTCAGTCTGAAGAAGGGTTTAGGCCCGAAACGTAGCCTTTTTCCTTCGCTCCACAGATGCTGCCGCACCCGCTGAGTTTCTCCAGGACTTTTGTTTACCTTTTATTAATCCTGTGTGCTGGTATCTGTTAGTCTAATAAGAGCACTGGATATAGACATGTGCGAGCAGTTGGGATGAGTTAAATTGGTATAATTGTCGGCCTGTTTGCGTGCTAGCTGTTCTATGTTCTCGCCCAGCAACCACCTGATAAATCTTTTCTGCACCATAGAAACATAGAAACATAGAAAGTAGGTGCGAGAGCAGACCACCAGGTCCGTCGAGCCCGCACCGCCATTCGCTCATGGCTGAACACTAAACAGACACACTTACCCACAAACAGTAGACACAAGACACAGAACACAAGACACTACCCTCCCCTTTATACCGCTATCACCCCTCTCCACCCCAAGAACCGCGTGATCTCCTGGGGGAGGCAAAAAAACGGATAAAAACCCAGGTCCAATTCGGGAATAAAATCCGGGAAATTCCTCTCCGACCCCAATCCAGGCGATCGACACTTGTCCAGGAGATCACTCAGGTCTTACTATACTAACCATACCTAGGTCCATATCCCTGCCCTCTCCCCGTAGCCCCTTATCCCCTTGGCAGCTAAAAAACCATCTATTTTAGACTTAAATTTATTTAACGTTTCTGCTTCCACTGCTCCCTGGGGCAGTGAATTCCATAAATTAACCACCCTCTGGGTGAAGAAGTTCTTCCTCATCTCAGTTTTAAAAGAGCCCCCCCTTATTCTGCAACTATGTCCCCTAGTTCTAGTTTCCCCGATCATTGGGAACATCCTCGGTGCATCCACCCGATCAAGGCCCCTCACGATCTTATATGTTTCAATGAGATCGCCTCTCATTCTTCTAAACTCCAAAGAGTAGAGTTCCAGCCTACTTAACCTTTCCTCATATGTCAATCCCCTCATTGCAGGAATTAATCTTGTAAACCTTCGCTGCACTGCCTCCAGGGCTAGTACATCCTTTCTTAAGTATGGACCCCAGAACTGTACACAGTATTCCAAATGTGGTCTCACTAATACTGTGTACAGCTGCAGCAAGACCTCCGTGTTTTTATACTCAATCCCCCTAGCAATAAAGGCCAAAACTCCATTGGCCTTCCTGATTGCTTGCTGCACCTGCATACTAACTTTTAGTGATTCATGTACTACTACCCCTAGATCCCTTTGCGTTGCATTACAACGCAGCTCCTCCTCATTTAGAAAGTAACTTGCCCTATCATTTTTTTTCCCAAAGTGAATGACTTCACATTTATTAGTATTAAATTTCATCTGCCAAGTTGTTGCCCACTCACCTAGCTTATCTATATCCTTTTGCAGACTCTTCCTATCCTCCTCATCCCCTACTTTTCCTCCCATTTTTGTATCGTCCGCAAATTTTGATATATTACACTTGGTTCCCTCCTCCAAATCATTTATATAAATTGTGAACAACTGGGGTCCCAGCACCGACCCTTGCGGAACCCCGCTAGTTACCGGTTGCCATCCCGAGTATGAACCATTTATCCCCACTCTCTGCTTCCTATTTGTTAGCCAATCCTCTACCCATGCTAATATATTACCCCCAATCCCATAATTTTTTATTTTTAGCAATAGTCTCTTATGTGGCACCTTGTCAAAAGCCTTTTGGAAGTCCAAGTATACCACATCCACCGGTTCCCCTTTATCCACCCGGGTTGTTACTTCCTCAAAGAATTCGAGCAGATTCGTTAAACAGGACTTCCCCTTCACAAAACCATGCTGGTTCTGTCCGATGAAGTCATGTTTATCCAAGTGCCCCGTTAGTGTTTCTTTAATAATTGTCTCTAACATTTTACCCACCACCGATGTTAGACTAACCGGTCTATAGTTACCCGCCTTCTGTTTACTTCCTTTTTTAAATATAGGTGTTACATTGGCCATTTTCCAATCCACTGGGACCGTTCCTGCCTCCAGGGAGTTTTGGAAAATTATCACCAATGCATCCACAATCCCCACCGCTATCTCCCTCAAGACCCTTGGATGTAATCCATCAGGCCCAGGGGATTTATCCTCCTTCAGTCTCATTAATTTCCCTAATACCACCTCCTTGGTGATCTTAATAGTATTTAGCTCCTCCATTCCTACCGCCCCCTGTTTATCCAGCGTTGGAATATTTTTTGTGTCTTCTATGGTGAAGACTGATACAAAATACTCGTTTAATGCCTTTGCCATTTCCATGTTCCCCACCAACAACTCTCCAGTCTCACCCTCCAATGGACCAACGTTCACCTTAGCCACCCTTTTTCTTTTTATATAGCTATAAAAACTCTTACTATTAGTTTTTATGTTGTTCGCTAAATTCCTTTCATAGTCTATTTTCCCCGTCTTAATTAATCTCTTAGTTATTTTTTGCTGACCTTTAAATGCTTCCCAATCCTCTACCCTCCCACTATCTCTGGCTACCTTATATGCCCTTGCCTTCAGCCGAATACTATCCTTTATAGTTTTACTGAGCCATGGCTGACTGTTCTTACCCTTACCCCTTTTTTTCTTCATAGGAATAAATTTTTCTTGAAGGTTATACAGTAGATCCTTAAACGTACACCACTGCTCATGTACCGTCTTATTCTTGAGTCTGCTATCCCAGTCAACTTTGATCAGCTCAGTCCTCATACCTTCATAATCCCCCTTATTTAGACTAAGCACCCTAGCCTGAGTTTCAACCTGCTCCCCTTCTATTTGAATATGGAATTCGACCATATTGTGGTCACTTGTTCCCAACGAGTCCCTAACTATGACATTTTTAATCAATCCTGCTTCATTACACAGGACCAGATCCAAGATTGCCTCCCCCCTTGTCGGTTCTGTGACATACTGTTCTAGGAACCCGTCTCTAATACATTCTATAAACTCTTCCTCTAGTCTACCCTGCCCAGTTTGGTTTGCCCAATTAATATGAAAATTGAAGTCCCCCATGATTACAGCAGTTCCCTTTTTACATGCGTCAACTATTTGCAGATTTATGTTCTGACTAACAGCGTCACAGCTATTTGGAGGTCTATAAATTACACCCACTAGTGTTTTTTTCCCCTTGTTATTCTCTATCTGTACCCAAGCTGTTTCACTATCCTGATCCTTCAACGCAATATCCTTCCTCTCTATTGCCGTTATTCCCTCCCTTATTAAAAGTGCATTTGTCAAAAGCCTTTTGGAAGTCCAAGTATACCACATCCACTCCGTGCATTTAGATAAAGCACTTTCAGATGATTTTTACTACCCTTCCTTTCCGTTTTTGCCCCTTTTACATCTAGAGCTTTATCTTCACACATTCTGGATCCTCCTGTCACATTTTGATTTTCCGCTTCCCCACTGATACCCTGCTCTATTTCCTCTACCCCTGCCGTTATTACCCCTCTTGATACCTCCCCCCCGCTACTTAGTTTAAAGACCTCTCTACTGCCCTAGTTATATGATTTGCCAGGACCCCAGTCCCAGCACCGTTCAGGTGAAGTCCGTCCTTACAGAACAGATCCCCCCTGTCCCAGTACTGGTGCCAGTGGCCCAAGAAACCAAACCCATTTTTCCCACACCAGTCTTTGAGCCACGCATTCAGCTTTTTAATTTTACGTACCCTCGCCGATTTGGCCCGTGGCTCAGGTAGCAATCCGGAGATCAGTACCCTCGAGGTTCTGCTTTTTAATTTATTCCCTAACTGCTCAAACTCCTTCAGCAGATCCTCCTTCCTCGTCCTTCCTATGTCATTCGTCCCCACATGGACCACGACCACTGGATCCTCCCCCTCCCTCTGCAAATTTCTCTCCAGCATCGCAGAGATATCCTTAACCCTAGCACCGGGTAGGCAACACAGCCTTCGGGACATGTTCTGCTGGCCGCAGAGAACCTTATCTACCCCCCGAATAATACTATCCCCTATCACAACGGCATTTCTTCTAACTCCCCCCTCTTGAATGGCCCCCTGATCCACGGTGCTGCAGCCAGGTTGCTCATCCCTCCCACAGCCCCTGATCCCGTCCTCACATTGAGTAAGAGCCTCGGTCATGCTCGTCAGGGACAAGGGCTGTGGCTCCTGCCGCATCTCCTCCTGGTTCCCCCTACCTGCCTCGCTTATGGCCACACCTTCCTTTCCTTGCTCACTAACTACTGAATTAGTTAAACTGGTCGGTGTGACCATCCCCTGGCACAAAACATCCAGGTAATACTCCCCCTCCCTGATGTACCGCAGCGTATGAAGTTGGGTCTCCAGCTCATCAATGCGGAGCTCGAGTTCCGCTAGCCTCAAACACTTACTGCAGCTGTAGGGATCATCTACATCAATGGTGTCGACAAATTCCCACATCTCACAGTATTGGCACATCTCCTGGCCACCTTACGTGCAATCATATCGTTCTGTAACAGTGGAGGGGAGGAGCCAAAGAAGTTTAAAAGTTTGTGCATAGGTAAGAATTCGATGTTTATCAGGCCTGACAGCATTATGGGGCTGTCCCACTGTACGAGCTAATTCAAGAGTTCTCCTGAGTTTACCCTGTTTCAAACTCGGAGAATTACGGTAATAGTCGCTCATAGGTACTCGGGGCTCTCGTGGACATTTTTCAACATGTTGAAAAATATTCACGAGTCTTCATGAGCTTACCGCATTTCCCGTGTACCTGCCGTTAATGTTACAAGCTGCTAAGAGACGTCCCGAGCTCTGACGTAGCCGCTACGTCTACCTACGATGCAACTCTATAGGAGAATCGCTCGGCCGCAATTGAAGTATTGCTTGCTGTTCTGGTTGCCCCATTACAGGAAAGATATAGAGGCTTTGGAGGGGGTGCAGAGGAGGTTTACCAAAATGCTGTCTGGATTAAATGCTTTCAACTATAGGGAGAGGTTGGATAGACTTGAATTGGATTCTGTAACATCGTAGATTTGATAGAAGGATGTAAAAGAATAAGAGGCATAGATAAGGTAGATAACTGTTTTCCCCAGGATGAAAATGTCCAACACTAGAGGGCATAGCTATAAAGTGAGAAGGGAAAAGTTCAATGGAGACATGCAGGGCCAAGTTTTTTTTTTACACAGAGAGTGGTGAAGGCCTGGAACACATTGCCAAGAGTTTTGGAGGCAGATACAATAATGTTGTTTAAGAGGCTTTTAGATAGGCATATGGAAGTACAGGGAATAGAGCAATATGGATCATGTACAGGCAGATGAGATCAGTTTAACGAGGTATTATGTTCGGCACAAACATTGTGGGCCTGTGTCTGTTCCTGTGTCTATGGTCCACGTACTATATAAGCACCTTGCTTTAGTATTCAGCATGGAGAATGACACAAACAAGAGTGTGATCGTATGGGGTATGCCAAGCAGCAAGGGCATTTTAAGATCCAGAAGGAAATGGTCTCAAAAAGTGTTAAGGTGGATAAGTCTTCTTAATATACAGATCTTTACATAGATACATAGAAAATAGGTGCAGGAGTAGGCCATTCGGCCCTTCGAGCCTGCACCGCCATTCAATATGATCATGGCTGATCATCCAACTCAGTATCCCGTACCTGCCTTCTCTCCATACCCCATGATCCCTTTAGCCACAAGGGCCACATCTAACTCCCTCTTAAATATAGCCAATGAACTGGCCTCAACTACCCTCTGTGGCAGAGAGTGCCAGAGATTCACCACTCTCTGTGTGAAAAATGTTTTTCTCATCTTAAAGGATTTCCCCCTTATCCTTAAGCTGTGACCCCTTGTCCTGGAGACCCCTTGTCCTGGAGACCCCTTGTCCTACATCTTCCTTAACCATAGGTGAGGTCACAGAGGACTGGAGAGGAGTCAAAGTTGTTTGTTTCTTTAAGAATGGATAATTCATGAAATTATAGGCCAGTGTGCCACATCAGTAGTAGGGAAACTGTGGTGAAGTATTCATACATTTTGAAGAGAATAGGTTAATTAATGACAGTCAGTTTATCTTTGGCCGGGTCATGTCTCATTTTATAATTTGACTGAGTTATTTTTGAGGAGGTGACAATGGTGAATGATGAGGATAACGGTGTAGTCCAGATTAATTTAGTTTAGAGATACAACATGGAAATATGCCCTATGGCCCACTGAGTCCACGCTGACCAGTAATCACCTGTACACTAGTTTTATTCTACACACTCGGAACAATGCATAGAAGCCAATTAACCTACAAACCTGCACGGCTTTGGAATGTGGGAGGAAACCAGAGCACCTGGAGGAAACCCACGCGGTCCCTGGGAGAACATATAAACACCATACAGACAGCGTTGAATCCAGGTCTCTGGCAATGTAAGGCAACAACTTTACCGCTGTACCCATTTGACGACCCAGAAGATTAAAATGCATAGTTTTCATGGTGACTTGGTAGTTTGGATTCAGAACTGGCTTACCCATAGGAGATAGAGGGTAATAGCTGAAGGGTTTCATTCTGGCTCTAGATCTATGACCAGTAATGTTCCACAGTGAACATGGAACAGAAGAAGACAAGAACAGGCCTCTCAGTCCACAATACAATATCTGTGCCGAATATGATGCCAAGAAAAACAAACTTCATCTAGCTGCATTCCTTCCATATCCATATCTAAAATCCTTTT